>NC_138866.1:110284215-110639363 GCF_965194805.1 Balaenoptera borealis
ACTTAAATAAGTTGAAAACAATAACTGAACAACAATCCTCTCTCAAGTAAAATATTCAGTAAACGAATAAACAAATCTTAAAAGGCAGATTTCCAACATATTATCTACCATATTAGCATTTACTTTAGATAAGTTACTGACAGGTACCAATCAATAAGGATGAACTTTCACTTATCTAGATTCCAAATCACTGGAAAGTTCAAATAACTTTTTTATTCACAGAGTACTAACCAATAACTGATATTCACAATGTTCGCTTGAGTCTTTAAAATAATTAAAAATTCAACCAGTCAGAATAGCCTTTCTGTTAGGTGTACCTTACATGCTAATACTATGGAAATCTGGCAACTTAAATACATACTTCAGGTAAGAATTAACCAATCAATTAAAAATTAACTAAAAAATAAATAAATAAATAAATAACTAAAATAATCAATTTACCCACTCATCTGATTACTCAACTATTCTAAGTAAACAGAAACTGAAGAAAACACTAACAGATTTTGACAATAAACCTTTTTTTAGACCCAAACAAAAAATCCTCACTGGTAATGAGAGAGCAGCTCTACCCTCCAGGGGTTGGGCAGGGGAAGGGGACAAATAAATTCAAGGGTCTTCATATCATACAGGATACCAATGGAAAACTATACACTTCTATAAGTGTGGTCTCACACTCATTTTAATCTCCTGAAATAATTTTTCACACAAAATAAATGTAAAGAACCCATATCAAAGTAAAACCTCACCAAGCTGGATTAACTGGGGAATGGAGGCTAGTTTGAATTAATGGAGAATATAAATTACAAAATAATTTATTAGATTTAATCATAACCAAAATTCAAATTAGGCTAACAGAGTTCAATCTGTCATTTAAGTATATTAGATACCTATACTCTGCAACCACAATTCTATTTAGACTTATTATCTTCTAAAATATTTTCGTTAAGTAGAGTAAAAATAGCCTTTATTCCAATCTCTAGCAATGGAACCTTAAGTTCTAAAATTTTGGATAAAATTTTTTAAATTACAGCATCCTATATAAAGGGAGGGAAAGAAAATTTAAATATTTTGAGAGTCCACTACTTGCCAGGCTCTACTTTTTATTTTATTCAAGCCACAAAGGCACACAAATATTATACTGTTTTGTATTACTAACTTTGTTCTAAAGATGATTAAACTGATGCTCAAAGAAATTGAGTAACTTGCCAAAAGTCACACAGCTGGTCAAAGCCAGAGCTACCACTCAAACCCAGGTCAGCCAGAGTACAAGGTCCATGACCTTTCCACTATGCCAGTAACAAAATAAACTGTTACTTCTTGAGTTCTACTCCTAGATCTTCAACATCCAAAACTGGCTTCCATGAGACCAGTCATTGGAGAACTTTGTGTATAAGGCTCTCCTTAATTACACAGTTCATCATGTAGAAATTCAACCAGAGGTCAAAGCTAGGATTATAAAACATAATGTAGGTTAATTATAAATCTGACCTATTGATTAAAGAATAAACTCATTCTTAAGACATTTCATAAACTCAAATTAAGTCCAAGAGGCTAAAGACAAAGGGGGGTAGGGATCTTGGAAGATGGGGGAGTATTGTTTTCAGCTCAATAGTAAATGACCCAAATTACTGTCTAGAGCTAGATTCCAAAAAAATCTATTTTACCTCTTAACACTACCATGGTATTACAAGGCTGGACTGCCAATATATTTCCAAAAAATACAATTATTTATTAGATACATTGTTAAAATAAAGCCCTTATTTACCTGAAAACTATTTAAAGATAATTCTGAAGAAAACTATTTCATTAAGACAAATATCTACTACAAAGCTATACAGTCAAATATATAAAAGGGAAAAACATTATTATTTTCCAAGAGATACTATTTCGATCATCAGGAAAAAAAATTTTTTCCTAAATCTTTAATCTCAGATTTTCCTAGAGCAAACAGTTAAAAAAGTAATCCTTCGTTGTGCGACTCAATCACTTCATCTGGCACCTGGTACCAGATATCTAGTAACCAGGGTTTCCTTTAGCTTACCGAATTAACTGAGTAGTCAACATAGTTAAAAAAAAAAAAAAAAAAAAAACTTACCAGAGCATTTTCTTTTATTTGTAGATTATCTAAAGCCACATTACCTTTAAAAAATAAAAGACAAAAATATGAAGTTAATACACCAAATAGTATACCCTGTCTTAATGCAAAACCAAACACTATGACACTATGCTAAATGCTAAGAAGTGAGCAAAGAAAACTTCAAGAACTTAAGAAGCTACTGGCACAAAAGAGTTGCTACTTATAGACAAGAAGTATTAGTTGTAAATATTTTAGGTTAGCCCAATGCAAAACAAATTACAAAATAGTTAATCAGGCTAACACTTAATGAGAAGTTGAAACACACCACTGTAAAGCAATTATACTCTAATAAGATGTTAACCAAAAAAAAAAGAAGTTGAAGACTTTCAGACTAAAGAACTTTAGAACAAAAGAAAGTATCCATCATTTTTAATGATTAAGCCAAAATCTCAAAAGAAGGAAGTAAAGAGGTGACTATTATAACAAATCAAATATCCTGTAACCCAGGATTCTTTCCTTAATCATGGTGTCAGTGAATATGTTCTACAAGACAACAGTGTTAATCTTTTAAAATTTCAAACATCCTACTTTCCCAGTAATTATTGTTTATGCTTCTAATATTCTTTCATTAGTCCAACTTTTTAAAAGTCTATTCAGATATTAAGTTATAAAAAACTAAAGCCACAATGACATGATTACATGACTCAAATTTTAAACACTGCACCTATATGTTGATACACAATATGTAAGTATTCTTGCTTACATAAAAACTTAAGCAAAAGAAAAAAGTTTTCATTTCACTTAAAGTCTCTAAAGATTACTAAAACTAAAGTTTCAACACTAAATACAAGTATAAATTATGCAGTTATGCATTTTCTTAATCACTCATGACACATTTATTTTTTAAGAAAATACTATGCTTCTTATAAACAGATAACAAACAACTACAAGACTAGATAGTAAAATAATCACAGCTGTTATTGCCATATAATAAAGTTCATTTCCTTTGTATAAGCATATTGTAAATTTCCTAAGATAAACTTAAAAACTTCAAAAGGAAAGTAAGAGGTAAGAAGCCTCACAAATGGGAAAAAAATACTATAACATAATAATAGGAAGAAAGCGTCTACAATACACTGCAGAGAAATTAAAACCTGAAGTAGGCAGTAACTTCAGAGTCAAAGAGATAGATTAAAAAGTTATTTTGGAGATAGCCACATCCACCACAGGGCAGACAGCAGAACCAAGAAGAACTACAGTCCTGCAGCCTGTGGAAGGAAAACCACATTCACAGAAAGATAGACAAAATGAAAAGACAGAGGACTGTGTACCAGATGAAGGAACAAGATAAAACCCAAAAAAAACAACTAAATGAACTGGAGATAGGCAACCTTCCAGGAAAAGAATTCAGAATAATGATAGTGAAGATGATCCAGAATCTCAGAAAAAGAATGAAGGCAAAGATCGAGAAGATGCAAGAAATGTTTAACAAATACCTAGAAGAATTAAAGAACAAACACCTAGAAGAATTAAAGAACAAACAGAGATAAACAATACAATAACTGAAATGAAAAATACACTAGAAGCAATCAACAGCAGAATAACTGAGGCAGAAGAACGGATAAGTGACCTAGAAGACAGAATGGTGGAATTCACTGCCACAGAAGAGAATGAAGAAGAAGAATGAAAAGAAATCCAGACAGCCTAAGAGACCTTTGGGACAACATTAAACACAGGAATATTTGCATTATAGGGGTCCCAGATGGAGAAGAGAGAGAAAGGACGCGGGAAAATATTTGAAAAGATTATAGTCGAAAACTTCCCTAACATGGGAAAGGAAATAGCAACCCAAGTCCAGGAAGTGCAGAGAGTCCTAGGCAGGATAAACCCAAGGAGAAACATGCTGAGACACATATTAATCAAACTAACAAAAATTAAAGACAAAGAAAAATTATTAAAAGCAACAAGGGAAAAATGACAAATAACTTACAAGGGAACTCCCATAAGGTTAACAGCTGATTTCTCAGCAGAAACTCTACAAGTCAGAAGGGAATGGCACTATGAATTTAAAGTGATGAAAGGTAAGAACCTACAATCAAGATTACTCTACCCAGCAAGGATCTCATTCAGATTCGACAGAGAAATCAAAAGCTTTACAAACAAGCAAAAGCTAAGAGAAATCAGCACCACCAAACCAGCTCTACAACAAGTGCTAAAGGAACTTCTCTAAGTGGGAAACACAAGAGAAGAAAAGGACCTACAAAAACCAACCCAAAACAATTAAGAAAATGGCAACAGGAACATACATATTGATAATTACCTTAAATGTGAATAGGTTAAATATTCCAACCAAAAGACACAGGCTGGCTGAATGGATACAAAAACAAGACCCATATATATGCTGTCTACAAGAGACCCACTTCAGACCTACAGACACATACAGACTGAAAGTGAAGGGATGGAAAAAGATTTTCCATGCCAATGGAAATCAAAAGAAAGCTGGAGTAGCAATACTCATATCAGATAAAATAGACTTTAAAATAAAGAATGTTACAAGAGACAAGGAAGGACACTACATAATGATCAAGGGATCAATCCAAGAAGAAGATATAACAATTATAAATATATATGCACCCAACATAGGAGCACCTCAATACATAAGGCAACTGCTAACAGCTATAAAAGAGGAAGTCAACAGTAAGACAATAACAGTGGGGGACTTTAACACCTCACTTACACCAATGGACAGATCACCCAGACAGAAAATTAATCAGGACACACGAGCCTTAAATGACACAATAGACCAGATAGACTTAACTGATATTTATAGGACATTCCATCCTAAAACAGCAGATTACACTTTCTTCTCAAGTGCACACGGAACATTCTCCCAGACAGATCACATCTTGGGTCACAAATCAAGCCTCGGTAAATTTAAGAAAACTGAAATCATAACAAACATCTTTTCCAACCACAACGCTATGAGATTAAAAGTCAATTACAGCGGGAAAAAATGTAAAAAACACAAACACATGGACGCTAAACAATACATTGTTAAATAACCATGAGATCACTGAAGAAATCAAAGAGGAAATCAAAAACACCTAGAGACAAATTACAATGAAAACACGACAATCCAAAACCTATGGGATGCAGCAAAAGAAGTTCTAAGAGGGAAGTTTATAGCAATACAATCCTACCTCAAGAAACAAGAAAAATCTCAAATAAACAATCTAATCTTACACCTAAAGGAACTAGAGAAAGAAGAATAATCAAAACCCAAAGTTAGCAGAAGGAAAGAAATCATAAAGATCAGAGCAGAAATAAATGAAACAGAAACAAAGAAAACAATAACAAAGATCAATAAAACTAAAAGCTGGTTCTTTAAGTAGATAAACAAAATTGATAAACCTTTTGCCAGACTCATCAAGAAAAAGAGGGAGAAGACTCAAATCAATAAAATTAGAAATGAAAAAGGAGAAGTTACAACAAACACCACAAAAATACAGTGTCATAAGAGACTACTACAAGCAACTCTATGCCAATAAAATGCACAACCTGGAAGAAATGGACAAATTCTTAGAAACGTATAACTTTCCAAGACTGAACCAGGAAGACATAGAAAATATGAACAGACCAATCACAAGTAATGAAATTGAAACTGTGATTAAAAATCTTCCAACAAACAAAAGTCCAGGACCAGATGGCTTCACAGGTGAATTCTATCAAACATTTAGAGAAGAGCTAACACCCATCTTTCTCAAACTCTTCCAAAAACTTGCAGAGGAAGGAACACTCCCAAACTCATTCTATGAGGTCACCATCACCCTGATACCAAAACCAGACAAAGATACTACAAAAAAAGAAAACTACAGACCAATATCACTGATGAATATAGATGCAAAAATTCTCAACAAAATACTAGCAAACAGAATCCAACAACACATTTAAAGGATCATACACCATGATCAAGTGGGATTTATCCCAGGGATGCAAGGATTCTTCAATATACGCAAATCAATGTGATACACCATATTAACAAATTGAAGAATAAAAACCATATGATCATCTCAATAGATGCAGAAAAAGCTTTTGACAAAATTCAACACCCATTTATGATAAAAACTCTCCAGAAAGTGGGCACAGAGGGAACCTACCTCAACATAATAAAGGCCATATACGACAAGCCCACAGCAAACATCATTCTCAATGGTAAAAAACTGAAAGCATTTCCTCTAAGATCAGGAACAAGACAAGGATGTCCACTCTTGCCACTATTATTCAACATAGTTTTGGAAGCCCTAGCCACGGCAATCAGAGAAGAAAAAGAAAGAAAAGGAATCCAAATCAGAAAAGAAGACGTAAAACCGTCACTGTTTGCAGATGACATGATACTATACATAGAGAATCCTAAAGATGCCACCCGAAAACTACTAGAGCTAATCAATGAATTTGGTGAAGTGGTAGGATACAAAATTAATGCACAGAAATCTCTTGCATTCCTATACACTAACAACAAAATATCAGAAAGAGAAATTAAGGAAACAATCCCATTCACCATTGCAACCAAAAGAATAAAATACCTAGGAATAAACCTACCTAAGGAGGTAAAAGACCTATACTCAGAAAACTAAGACACTGATGAAAGAAATCAAAGATGACACAAACAGATGGAGAGATATACCATGTTCTTGGATTGGAAGAATCAATATTGTGAAAATGACTATACGACCCAAAGCAATCTACAGATTCAATGCAATCCCTATCAAATTACCAATGGCATTTTCTACAGAACTAGAACAAAAAATCTTAAATTTGTATGGAGACACAAAAGACCCCGAAGAGCCAAAGCAATATTGAGGGGAAAAAAACAGAGCTGGAGGACTCAGACTCCCTGACTTCATACTATACTACAAAGCTACAGTAATCAAGACAATATGGTACTGGCACAAAAACAGAACTATACATCAATGGAACAGGATAAAAAGCCTGAAGATAATCCCACACACCTATGGTCAACTAATCTATGACAAAGGAGGCAAGGATATACAATGGAGAAAAGACAGTCTCTTCAATAAGTGGTGCTGGGAAAACTGGACAGCTAATGTAAAAGAATGAAATTAGAACACTCCCTAACACCATACACAAAAATAAACTCAAAATGGATTACAGACCTAAATGTAAGACTGGACACTATAAAACCCTTAGAAGAAAACATAGGAAGAACACTCCTTGACATAAATCACAGCAACATCTTTTTTGATCCACCTCCTAGAGTAATGGAAATAAAAATAAACAAATGGGACCTAATGAAACTTTAAAGCTTTTTCACAGCAAAGGAAACTATAAACAACACAAAAAGCAACCCTCAGAATGGGAAAAAATATTTGCAAACGAATCGACAATGGATTAATCTCTAAAATATATACACAGCTCATGCAGCTCAATACTAAAAAACAAACAACCCAATCAAAAAATGGGCAGAAGACCTAAACAGACATTTCTCCAAAGAAGACATACAGATGGCCAAGAGGCACATGAAAAGCTGCTCAACATCACTAATTATTAGAGAAATGCAAATCAAAACTACAGTGAGGTATCACCTCACACGGTCAGAATGGCCATCATCAAAAAGTCTACAAACAACAAATGCTGGAGAGGCTGCTGAAAAAAGGGAACCCTTTTACCCCGTTGGTGGGAATGTAAATTGATACAGCCACTATGGAGAACAGTATGGAGGTTCCTTTAAAAACTAGAAACAGAGCTACCATATGGTCCAGCGATCCCCCTCCTGGGCATATACCAGGGAAAACCATAATTCAAAAGGATACATGCACCCCAATGTTCATTGCAGCACTATTTTCAATAGCCAGGACATGGAAGCAACCTAAATGCCCATCAACAGATGAATGGATAAAGAAGATGTGGCACATATATACAATGGAATATTACTCAGCCATAAAAAGGAATGAAACTGGGTCATTTGTTGAGACGTGGATGGATCTAGAGACTGTCATACAGAGTGAAGTAACTCAGAAAGAGAAAAACAAATATCGTATATTAACACATATATGTGGAATCTAGAAAAATGGTACAGATGAACTGGTTTACAAGACAGAAATAGAGACACAGATGTAGAGAACAAACATACGGACACCAAGGAGGGAAAGCAGTGGGGGGCGGTGGTGGTGGGAGGAACTGGGAGATTGGGATTGACATATATACACTAATATGTATAAAATAGATAACTAATCAGAATCTGCAGTATAAAAAAATAAATTAAATAACTTAAAAAAAAAAAGTAAAAATAAAAACCAATTCAACAACACCAACAACAAGTTACTCTGGAGGCAGAATTGACAAGATGTCATCACTGACCAAATACAGGAATAATACAGTAGTCATGGAAAACTGACATGGTTGAGAATTGGGAAAAAATCCTTAAAAAGCATTATATGTATAAAAATTATATAAAGTGGAAAAATATTCCTGGGTTTAATTCTGTCAGACAGCGAATTACAAAAAATTACAATTGGGAATTCTACTCAGGCCTAAAGAATTGATCTGCACATAAGCTAGTGCATATTTGAAGGAATCCAAACCAATTTAACACGATCTGAGACCATACGGAGATTTGTAAACTTGCTCATGAATTTTGATTGTCCTACCCATTAATTTTCAACTAGTGGGTCAAGGGTCACCAGGAGTGCTCACAAGTAACCTGCAGTAGATATGAAGCATTTTCTAATAATTATTAAGGCACTAACTTAAGTACCCTCATAAAAAGCACACTTTCTGGGCTTCCCTGGTGGTGCAGTGGTTGAGAATCCGCCTGCCAATACAGGGGACACGGGTTCGAGCCCTGGTCTGGGAAGATCCCACATGCCGCGGAGCAACTGGGCCCATGAGCCACAATTACTGAGCCTGCGCGTCTGGAGCCTGTGCTCCGCAACAGGAGAGGCCGCGATAGTGAGAGGCCCGCACACCGCGATGAAGAGTGGCCCCCGCTCGCCGCAACTAGAGAAAGCCCTGGCACAGAAACGAAGACCCAACACAGCCAAAAATAAATAAATAAATAAATAAATTTAAAAAAAAAAAGCACACTTTCTACTGCAGTGACATTCTCGTTCTTTAATGAAGTAATAGATGGTATTTAACATGTGAAATACTGAAAACTACCAATATGGCTAACAGAGCTAAACAAGTATATTGAGAAAGGCAGATTAAAAAACGGTAATGGCGATTATTGCTAGGAGGTAGAATTAAGAATTTTTTATTAATGTTCTTCAGTATTTTCTAGTTTTTACAATAAACAGGTATTACCTTCATGTTAAAAACTATTACACAAATTGTAATATGAAATGGGGAAACAAAACAAGGTAAATTCTAATGTCAATATGACCTCAATATGTTTTATATAAATTCTTCCTATATTTACTATTTACCTTCTCTACAGACACATAAAAAAATCTATTTCTACTACTTAGAGTCCAGCAAACAAATGCATACTTCCTCTCTGAAAAATGTGAATGTTATCTAACAAACAGTAAATATAACAATGAAATAAGAATGATGCGGTCTATGAATTATTTGCACTGAAGGAAGAGCCACTAGTCCTAACACAAAGAAAAGGGGAGGAACAGCAGTGTATTTCTGATTAACACCAGGGTAAAAGTGCATTCATTCATTCAACCAGTAGATGCGTGCCTTATTTAAGTAAGGCACTGGGCTAAGAAGTACTCTTCCACTAAAATGCATGCTTTTCTGAAGATACAGAAAGCAGACTCCCTCCTAAATATCAACCATCTTATATTTAACTCAATACTAGGGAAAAAGTTAAGATTTAGCTTTCCATTTCTATTCAAGATAACATAATGCTATACACATGCAAATAACTTTAATAACTATAATCAGATCACCCTGGGCTAAGAACACACAGAGGCCATAGGAAGTTCCTGAAAACCTAGAGGAAGGGTAAATATGTGTCTAATATTTTAACAATAACCAAAAAAAAAAAAAAAAAAAGGCGAGGGGACAATGACTAATAATTGGAGATGGAAAGACTTAACTCTGCCAGCAAGGAAGGCACTAAAGCCAATCCCACAATCAAGTGTCCCTAATCCCATGAATTTCTAAAGAAACCAAGGTGAGAGACAAGTAGAGAAGTTCTGTGAAATGATTTCCTTCTACGATGGACTGGCCAGCCTAAAGGATGACAGCAAGCAATGAGTGTAGTCTGGCTTCAGAAGACAAAGTTTCTGATTTTTAACCCTGTATGATACTCATAAATAAACAGAAACATTTTGGATGAGCATACATGACTAGAGTCACATATACAGTTTCAAAGCTAATCTTGAAGGATATTTTAACAAGTATCTTAAAAAAGTAAATCCTGGATCAAAATTTATCTAATAATCTTTACAAATGAACCAGAAGAGGGGAATGAAAGTAAATCCATTAAATTAGCAAATAAAACCAAGGCAAGCAGAGTTGGAGCCATCTCAGAAAAGTTCAATAGAAAAAGAAATGGTTGCTAAATTACAGAAAATAACAAGGTTAGCATATTTATGAATAAGAATCAAATGGTACTGGCATAATTTGGAACAAGCCCACCTCAGTCCAAGAATGGCTTTTAAAACACAAAATGGCCTACAAAATAAACGCAAGAAATATAGTGCTGATGTTAAATACCTCCAGTCAGAAATAACCTATCTGAACTTTCACAGAAGTTTCACTACACCTTTCTTACGGCACTTAACACTTAACTATTTAAATCCCCAACCTGATCATAAACTCCTTATTGATTCTCCTCATAGTAGGTACTCAATAATAAGTCTTGACTCAATTAATTAGAATGCATATTGTACTGAAATACGAACGACTACAATAAGAACATAAACCTTTCTACTTTAGAAAACACTTTCAGAGCTATTACACTACTTGATCCTCACAACCTCCTGGTGAAGGAGGAAGGACACAGAAAGAAACTGGGGCTTAGAGAGCTTAAGTGACTGGCCTAAGAATACTATGTCAATGTAGTAAATGGTTATCCTGATGCAAGATTATGCATTTTCTGTTAACTAATTCTGGACGCTTTTCTTCGAGTGCTGCTTTCAGTTGGTCTTATTGGGAGCAGTACTTGTTGAAATTAATCGTTTGGTTTTCCGGAAGGAGCTCATAATAGAGGACTTCTTCCAATCCCACCATTACACAACATCACCTTCCTTGGACGAAGACCAGCCTTTGGTGTGGTTGGTGGTGGTTCATTTCGCTTGCCCCACGATCTCTTCAGTTCCATATTACTATACAGAATCCACTTTTCATCGCCCGTCACAATTTGTTTTAAAAACGGAACGTTTTCATTGCGTTTCAGTAGAGAATCGCACGCGGAAATATGGTCAAGAAGGTTTTTTTCACTTAACTTAGGTGGAACCCAAATATCAAAGCGATTCACATAACCAAGCTGGTGTAAATGATTTTCAACGCTTGATTTGGATATTTTGAGTATGTTGGCTATCTCCTGTGCAGTATAACGTTGGATGTTCTCAATTATTGTTTCCATTTGATCGCTATCAACTATGGAGCATCGTCCAGGGAGAAATCTCCAGAACGAAACTTCGCACACCACTTTTGACACATTCGATCAGTCACAGCACCTTCTCCATACACTGCACAACTTTTTGTGCATTTGTTTCATTTTTACCTTTCTTGAAATAATAAAGCATAATATGCCAAAAATGCTGCTTTTTTTCTTCCATCTTCAATATTAAAACGGCTACACAAAAATTCACCAATTTTGAAAACTCTTTTTTTAAATGCATGCTGATATGAGAGCTGTCACATCTAATCTAACAAAATTTTTTCAAATGAAGTTAAAGAACTAAGTGCTACTAGAGCCATCTTACAGAAAAAAACGAACAAACCTTTTGGCTCACTCAATATTTAACCCAAATTAACCCACCTAGACTCATTTTAATAGGAGTTCACAGTAACTTTATCTTGGGAGGGGAAGCTAAGGGAAGGAGAAGAAACAACTGACTCTCACTCTTCCATTTCCCTATTGAAACAGGAAGTTTTGGCAAAGAAAGGTGGAAAGCTGCCATGTCACCACTGAACTTTCTCCTTTTGAAGTACATTTCACGGCTTTCATAAGAGTAGTATGGCAGAGCCTCCTAGCAGAATGGTTACCCAAGTACCACCTTCCAGCTCTATTTGTAGAAAAGAGGTGAAATTTTAATTTATGATACTATTCAAATATGTGGAAAGTTGTTTTCAATAAAATTTTAAAGTGTTGTTTTAAATAATGATAACTAAGCCTAAGTACATTATAATATTGAACTTTCTGTTGTTCACTTTACATACTATAGGACAAGCTAATAAGAAATGTGGCTTTCACTACACCAAGTGTTTGCTGGGAGGAAAGGAATAAAAAAAAATTCCTCAATAAAAAAAAAATTTAGATACTGCTATGTTTTATGGATCAAGGTAAAAAGAAGCAAAGAGGTCTGTTTTTTCTTGCATTCTCAAGCTGCCCTTCGACTATCTGTTAAGACTATATATATAGATTTGGATTAGCAAATAATCAGCATGAGGCTGAAACTTTATTTTTCTTGTCGTATTTCATGACTGTGGCTCTCTGCTCACTGGTACAGAGTGAAGAACAGAAAGGAAAGAAACATGATCTGACTACCATTTCTCACCATGAATGCAGAGCAAGTGGCAGTACAACTTAATGAAGGAGCTCACGCTGCTCTGGCCTTATTCAAGTCACAGAAGTTCAAAGCGAGAAGAAATGACCTTGCCTCACCTTCTCATTTACAGGTAAGAAGCTAGTGGTCACTGGTCAGTGACTGCCAAAAGCCAATGAACCAGGCAGTACTGGATATGTAATTAGATCCCAGGTTTCCTCCTTCCTTATCCTGCTGCTCCAACAACATCTGGCAGCTGATGGAAAAGTGTCAGGGGTGGAGTGTAGGACAATAGGGTAATCAGCATGGGCTCAGCCTGGTTTGCAGAGCTACAAGCTCTGAAGGCACTCCACCTGGCTCCTAATCCTACTGGTGGCCAGCAGGTCACCACAGGCAACTCTTGCATCCAACACATCACAGCCTCTATGTATATTCTACCTGTCAAATGGAAGTGAGAGCAGCAGAATTCTGAACGGACATCTTCTGATGACTTTTCACAGTAAATGACTTTGAAAAATCAAACTGACAAAGGTTCTACATTGCAACATTCCTACTTAAACTAAATTGCAAAAGATCTGGTGTTTCAACATACCTTTTCAAATATATGTTACTCTTAAAACAATTAAATCCTGGACACTCCAAAAATAGCTAAGAGCTGCGCAATTTATCTCCTGGTACCAGTCTGTAGGGAACAAAAATCTAGAAAAACCTTGTGACCTGCATAGGCAGCAACATGCCCACCAGGCATTTTTCTGAACCTCTGAAAATCTGACTGACAAAATAACTGGCAGATAGTATAAGTACTGTAAGTGTAAACTCATATGCAAATAGTTTTTTTTTCTTTAAAGAACAATTTTTGGAAAGTAAGATATTTTTAGATATGTGGTGTTTAGACACGTGGTGTTAACTCTACACAAAATTATCACACTGCAGAATGTGAAAACCCTGGAAGAAATATACTTATGAAAATACAGGCATACCTCATTTTACTGCACTTCACTTTACTGAGCTTCACAAGCACTGTTTACAAATTAAAGGTTTGTGGCAACCCTGTCAAGCAAGTCTACTGGCGCCATTTTTCCAACAGCATTTGCTCACTTCATGTCTCTGTGTCACATTTTGGTAATTCTTGCAATATTTCAAACTTTTTCATTATTATTATATTTGTTATGGTGATCAGTGATCTTTGATGTTCCTATTGCAAAAAGATCACGACTCATCAAAGCCTCAGATGATGGTTAGCATTTTTTAGCAATAAAGTATTTTTTAATTAGGTATGTACATATTTTTAGACATAATGCTCTTGTACACTAAAGAGACTATAGTACAGTATAAACATTAACTTTAATATGCACTAGAAAACCAGAAAATTCATGTGACTTGCTTTATTTTGATATTCACTTTATTGCAGTGGTCTGGAACCAAACCCACAATATCTCCAAGGTACGCTTGTAAAATAAAACAAGCAGGCTGGTTTCCATCACTTGGCTATGTTTGTGTATCATCACTATTACTGTCAGTATTAACAATTTAACAATTATAATTACAAAGGATTTTCACATGACTTATCTTACAAACACAGAGTGTTATTTCCCCATTTTAAAAGGGGGATAAGGAAACTGAGGCTTAAAGAATTAAAATTTTTCTCCCATGTCCCACAGCTAGTAAATAATTTTTCATTTTTCTACAACAGCAAGAATTTTTAAAAAATCATTATGCTTAAATCACTTTTAAAAATACATAGGAGTTGCTTGGCATTAAAAAATCTTTAAAAGAATAAAAACAAGAAAAATGATAAAGTTTTCTTTTTTCTTTCTTCTCCAATTTAAAGCAATATCGACAGTATACTTCCTGATTCTAGACATTCCAATAATTTTCCCCATCCTTCTCACTCTGTAATTTTTTGTTTATTCTGGATTTCATTGTGAATGCCTATATATATATGAATATATGCACAGCACGTTTTTCAAATTATGTCAACACATTTTGATTTCTAAAACTACTTCCTGATATCATCCAAGCAAAGACTATGCATTTTTACTGATATGATACCAAGTCACTTCTTAAGACTTCTGTTTCTCTCTTAAGTTATAAATTTCATGAAGCATATAATTCCTCTAAGTCCTTTTTTACCTCCTATTACAACCTGTTCAGCACCTCCTATAAATGCAGAATACAATCTCAATATTCCCCTTAGACTAGGGTTTCTCAACAAACATTTTGGGCTGGTAATTCCTTGCTGTGGGGAGCTATCCTGTGCACTGTAGAATGTAACAGCACTCAGGAGTTTGCCCACCAGATACCACAAGCACACCTCTCCCCACTGTGTGACAATCAAAAGTGTCTCAGACATAACCAAATATCCTCTTGGGGGCAAAGTCATTCCTGCTTGAAAACAACTGTCATAGGCTAGGCAAAAAAGTATCCATTTATCCCTTGTTTGGAAAGAATAGTAAGATCAGCTGTGTGAAATTTTTGCAGGTTGAATTATTCCCCTCCTCAGGATATGAAAATTTAACACGAAAAAAAACCTGAAAAAGCCAAACTCTATGACTCATAAACCTTATCTACTAAAGCAAATAGTTTTCAAGTAAGGTCATATAAAATTTTAAATTCTTTATAAAACTTGTCACCGTCATAGATGTCACAAATATCTGCTGTTTTCTTAAATAACTTAATAATCCCACTTGTTTACTATAAAAAGTTTAAGATACATTTCTTCAAAGAACAGAAATAGTCAACTCACATTTTGCCTTTCTATTTTAATGAGGGAATTAGGGTTATAAAGAAAATATCTGAGCAATAACTGTAAAAGCTCATGATTTATTGCTTCCTTTATGACTATCACAAAAATAAAAGGCAGCAAAACTTTACAGAAGCACAGCTATGGGCTGATAAACCTGATTAGACTTCCACTGGAGGCATTTCCTAAAAGAAATGGGTTTATATGCTCTGGCCTATTGTAAAGTTGATGTTGGCATGGGCAGAATACTTTATTGTAAAAAAACAAAATAAATAGCAAGAAAAGAAAGTTTCCTTTCCTACACTTCACCAAAAAAGAGGGGAAAAATGATGTAAAGTTATTATTATGGCATTTTAATTTCTAACATGAAAAAATTCAAAATCCTCAGGCAGGATACTTCACAATTTCACAGTATATTTACAATTAGAATCACAGAGTATTGGCACTGGAAGGACCCTTAGATGTTACCTAGCCCAACCCCTAAGTCTTAAAGAAAAAGAAAAAGGAAAATAAGATATGGGAGGGAAGGAATCTTCGAATGTATCCATAAATTTTATTTAATTTTTAAAAATCTGAGATAAATAGGGCAAAACGTTTTAACTTGGGTAAGCAATTCTGAGTAGTGATTACATAGGAATATTATATTTTCTGGTATGATTTTTTTTTTCTATTAAAGGTGAAATTAATATGAAGAAATTAAGGACTAGTGAGATAAATGGACTGTCGAACACAACAACCTCAAACCCAGGTTTTTCCTAAATGCTAGCCCGGAGCCTTTTCAGATTTCAAACAGTGTTTACAAACTACAAGGAATAATTTGTATTATTAGACAGTAGTCTGAAGAAACACTTGATCTCTGCAGAAGGCACTGGCCCTTTAATTCCTTAAATGTCTCCTTTACTTCTCTTTCTCTTGCACTAAGCGTGAGGGGAGGGCATGTAAACAAAGTACGTTATTGCTGGGCAAACCACGCTGAACCAATAAAAAGATCAGTAAACTAAAAGCGGGCTCCTCCGTAATTTAGGGCAGCACAATTGCTCAATATATATATATATATATGGTCCATATACGTAATTATAAATTTTAGGAGTCAGATTTTTTTTAAAAAGTAAAAAGAAATGGGGGAATGAATTTTAATGATATATTTTATTTAACCCAATATATGCAAATATTATTATTTCACCATGTAAGCAACATAAAAAATTGTTGAGATATTACACTCTTTCTCCTACTAAGTATTTTCAAAACTTGGTGTGTACTTTATACTTCTAGCACACCTCAGTTTGCACTAACTACGTTGCAAGTGCTCCTATAGTGGCTACTGTATAGGACAGACCGGGCTAGGACTACTTGTTGACTGAATTAAAAGCAGTTCCATCCACTTGAGTAGTTCTTTAGATTTCCCTCCAAAGCTGACAAAATGCCCAAAAGTCTTCTGCAGAGTGCAAAAGTATCCCCAATGTCCCCAAAGCTTAACATGTAAATGGTGCAAATAATCAATCTTTTTGAAGAATGGAGAAGCACACTACAGTCTACTTCTATACACAACCCCTAGGGTAGAAGAAGCATTGGTGTAAATTCTTCGGCGTGCAACCAAGCAGCACCTAATGATGATGCTGGTCGTGGCCTGAATTTCTCTCTATCGCTCCAAAACAAAATTGAAAGCCCTCTTCCTATTGAGAGAATAAGCAATATTAAGGGAAGCTATCACTTTCTCAGAAGTTCAAAAGTATTATGAGTAAGAATCCCTACCGACAAGCCTTCCATAATGATCCTCCCCTGCCTGCCGATCCTTTCCCAAACCCTGCAATCTTAAAGAGAAGCCAGCTCCTGCTCGCTATCAACTGCCAAAAAAGATCACTGCGAAACACAATTTCTTTTTTCTTCTTCCTTGGTGCCACTTTGAACGTGTGAGGCCACGCAGCCATCCTCGCTCCACGCGATGCGGGAGCAGGGAGGGGTTCTTTATGCTTCGGGGCCAAAGGGGCCAGGCTGAGGGCAGGGAGAGGCCGCCCAAGGTGGGCAGGTGGGACGGGGCAGGGGCTTCGGCCTCAGGGACGCGAAACCCGGGAATCCCGGCAGCCCGGGCGGACACCCCGTGGCGGCGGAGGCCAGCGCAGGCCTCCCCACGCCCCGCACCTGCGGCCCAGGGAGGGGGCCCAGCCGAGCGCCCTCCCCGGAGGCGGAGTCTCGGGCGGCGAAGGGAGCATGGCCCGGGCTGGAGGCAGGAAGGGAGCAGCCCGCGGCGTAGGCCCCTCGGCCAGCGCCTGCAACCCCCGACAGCCCGCGGCCGCGCCCTCTCGCTTACCGCCCCAGATCCCCAGCTTCAGCTGGGACTTGTTCAGGTTCTCCACATAGTCCCCCAGGAAGCGGTTCAGCAAGTCCGCGACCACCGACTCCAGCACCATGGTGCCCAGAGGCGCGGGAGAGGGAGGACCCGGAAGCGCCCGGCGCAGCTGAGGGCGGCGACCAACGAGGCGAATGACAGCCCCCCCGGGCGCCGACCCACCCCCGCGCCGCGCCGCACCGCGCGTGACTCGGCCTGTGCGCAGGCGCACCGCTGCCGCCGCTGCTGCCGGGAGCGGGCGGTGCGTGGACTTGTCGCCGACTCGCGGTGTCGTGGTAGCCGCTTCCTGGGCAACCGAGGGTGGGCGGAGGAGCCGGTCCCCAGAGGAAACGGATGTTAGAGAAAGAAAAGGAGGAGCAGGAGTTACTGAGCACGGAGACATCTCTGTGGCCGCTGTGCTTCCCTGCTGTCGCCTTCTGTTGACCTCGGGTCCGCAGGGCTCAATCGTCCCGGCGGGAAGCAGCTCTGCGGCCTCGGAGCCGACCTTATGGGTGCCCGGCGCTGCCCGGGCCTCCAGTGCACCCTGAGCGCCTCCTAAGTAACCACCCTTTCAGGAGGGGAAAAAGGAGACGCTGCATTCTCCTCCTGCTACATATCAGCTCCGCCTAGCACCATCTCTCCTCTAACTTTTGCTTCCTGAAAACACACTAATAATTCACAAGTGGGAGGAGGAGGAACAGAACCGCATCATAAGATGGCAGATAGAATGGGAACTGAATGTGCATTTCGTTAACTCGTTCTTTTACTCCCTTCTGTTGCTAATTGGCTCTTAGTTAACTCATAAGCCACTTCTTAGTTACATACCTCGGTAGGGAAATAACAAAACGACGTAGTACTCCTTTTTTTCCTTTAGGTGTAGGTGTATTTATCTCTTTCAAGCAATCATTGAACTGTTTCTGGTGTGGCAACGCTTTGAAAGTGGGGCTTTTATAATGCAAGGACTTTCACGTTAGTAAAGTTTAGCTGCTCATTGACAAGCCAATACTCTTTAGAGAACAGGACTTCTTTTTCTAAAATTTGTTTCAAAAAACTGTTGAGATACTGTAAACACACATGAACCTAAGAAATAATAAGATTATTTGTAGTCACAAGTTTATTAAATGCTTTGCTACACATAAGTCTGAAAAACTATGTGTGAATTGCTCTTAAACAACTGCTATGGACATTGTGTACCCCCAAAATTCATGTTAAAATTCTAACCCCTGTTGTCATGGTATTAGGAGGTGAGGCCTTTGGGAGATAATTAGGTCATTAGGTAATTAAGCAGAGCCCTCATGGATGGGATTAGTACCCTTACAAAAGAGACCCCAGAGAGCTCCCTCACCCCTTCGGCCGTGTGAAGATATAGCAAGAAGACAGATATCTATGAACCAGGAAGTGGGCCCTCACCAGACACTGAATCAGCTGGCACCTTGATCTTGGACTTCCTAGCCTCCAGAACTGTGAAAAATAAATTATTGTTTTTAAACCACCCACTCTATGGTATTTTATAATAGCAGCCTGAACGGACAAAGAGGATCAAAAAGAAAAATCATTCCTTAAATACAAAGTCCATTGGAGAAGAAAAAAAGTCAAAATGTCTACAATTGGTATTATGTAAAATGATGTAAAGGAAAAAACCAATACTAACCAGTACTGGTGCTATCAGTAACCACCTGCATCCTTTGCTCCTGCACACAGAATATAAAACCTTAACCGTTTGTTTTTCCGAGCTTAGTCACCCTGACATACCTGCAATGTATTTTGAAGCACTTCATACTTCCCTCCTTCACCATCCACAAACAATTAACAGCCAAACCTGGCTATTCTGCTTTTGCCATATTTCCTAAATTCTCTTTATATCTCATCCGAACCATGCAATCACCCTCTAACTGGCCTCCTGGCCTCCAGTTTTTCCCTTATCCATCCATCTGCACATTGTCACTGGAGCTAATTTCCCAAAGCACAGATGAGCTCAGGTTAGTCCCCTGCTCAAAAAGACCCAATAACTTTCCAATGTTCAGAAAGCCCTCTTCAACCTGTACCAAACTTGTTTCTAATCTATCCACAACAACCCCTCTCCCCTTGTACGTGCACACCAACTATGTACTGAGGAGAATGCAAAAAAATATATGTACATGTGTATATATATATATATATATATATATAAATATATAAAAATATATATAAATATATATATATATATATTCTTGTTGGGATAGGCATGCACCAGAAAAAGATAAAAAGCAAACAATGCAAGGATGTATGAATAACAGTGCAAGATGATATGAAAGATGCCATGGGCAGAAGAGTATGGTCAAGCAAACGGAACAGAAGGAGTAATCTGCTGGGGAAAAGTGGGCAGTACTGATCCTTGTGTAATAATTTCTTGTACTTCTATGGTACTTTACACTTTTGAAAGAATAATGCATGTGCCTGCCTTTATAAGCATTATTCCATCTTATTAATACTTCTCCAGTTATACCTCATGAGCTATCATGCCACTATTATGCCAAGGTAGGCATTTTCAAGTAAGCCTCACGAAAGATCTGTGAGACGAGTAATGCAGGTAGTAGTATTGTCTTCATTTATAGGAAAATTAAAGTTAGTGATTTACATAAAATTAAATGATTTACATAAAACTACACAGCAAGTGTTTCTTTCCTTCAGTTCCCTGAGCACTGCCACTTTTTCTCTTAATAAGTAGAGTTAAATCACCACCAGGTGATTTCTTGCTCTGAAAGGGTGATGACAGAATGGAAACTCTCGTGGAAAAATTCAGCTCGAAATTGTCAGTACAAATAATGCTATTACCATAGAGGATAAAAAGCTTTTAAGTTTTAATACTTTACTTTTTAAGTATGTTTCGAGGGATTGGTTATTATGTGCACAGAGTAATGCCCCAAATATCCCCTACTTCTTGAAAAAAATCTTAATCCAAAACAAACCATAACCAATGTTAAGAAACACCATTAGAGCTTCCCTGGTGGTGCAGTGGTTAAGAATCTGCCTGCCAATGCAGGGGACAAAGGTTTGAGCCCTGGTCCGGGAAGATCCCACATGCTGCGGAGCAACTAAGCCCGTGTGCCACAACTACTAAGCCTGCACTCTAGCGCCCACGAGCCACAACTACTGAAGCCTGCGCGCCTAGAGCCCGTGCTCCGCAACAAGAGAAGCGACCGCAATGAGAAGCCTGCGCACCGCAATGAAGAGTAGCCCCCGCTCTCCGCAACTAGAGAAAGCCCGTGCTCAGCAACAAAGACCCAACGCAGCCTAAAATAAAGTAAAATAAAATAAAATAAAAAAGAAACACCATTAGCACTCTAACGCACAGATACCAAAAGGAATTTGGATACAAAGGTTAACTAAAGGAAATGAACATTCTAGTAATTATGGCTCTTACATTCATTCTGGCTTCAGAACAATCAGAAGGTTAACAAAGGCAATTGCAAAGCTAAACTGCAAGGAGGGACTGAGCAATAAAAACAGATGAGCAAAATATTCTTCCTGTTAAAAACAAAAGTCAAAATTAGGGACACTTTTTAAAAATTAACACTCTTGCTTAAAAATTGAAAAATAAGAAATTCCAATGTCACACTACTACCTCACACCCACACCCCATTCCCCAGCCCTGGAGTTTGCTGAGAAAAGCAAAAGGGATCTGGGGGGGGAAAAGGAAATGGAGGAGAAAGCTAGAGAATAAGCATGACAGCATGGGTTTTCAGAAAAGTTAGGAAGTTTAACTGGGAGAAAGCACAGGAGTGGATTGCAGAATGTCAGAGACAGAGGCAATCAAATATCATCGGGTTAATCCAACCTCCTCCTTTGACAGAGAGGACACTGAATGCGAGAGAGAATTAAGGGACTTGCCAGGGTACCACAAGAAGTTAGTGACTATCCGTGCTAAACCCCAGGTGTCCCAACTCCCTGGTCTGTTTACTTTGCATTACTCCACACTCCAATTCTGTTGAATGAGATGGATAAGTCAGAACACCAGTATTGTATTGGGTTATAAACTCTCTTCTTCTTGCTTTCCTTGACACCCAACCTCCTATATATTATTTTGCAGTTTTGCTTTAAGTGGTTCCATAGCCTTCCACTCCAAGAGCACCTCTGACCTCGATGGTGTGTGATCTATTTATGCTTACTTCGCAGAATTTTTTCAGCTCCATCAGTGAATGTTCCCATAGCTGTGATCTCGAAATGATAACAATCTTCCTCTGAGTAGATTTGGGTGTTCCAGGCACAGGGCCTCATCCTGTTACACCATCCTCCCAAGTACTGCATGGCTCATGCTTCCAAGGTAAGTAAAATATAAGGCTTAATGTGGTCACAGGGGACCAGCCATGCGAGGGCATGTCTCTGCTGTTTCAAGAAATCTTATATAGGAAATGCTTCCAAAGTGTTATTAAAGAAGGTGAATTATTAATGAAAACAAAGCAATGCTGCTTGGCTTGGCCAGAAAGAGAAATGTTTTTAAGGGAATCCATGTGTGAATCACCTAATTCCTAGCCAAGCAGACCTGTATAATAATAACAGCTAAGCGATAGCCAACACTTACTGTGTGCCAGGCATTTCATGCATTTTTAACCCTCACAACAATCTTGTGTGGTAGGTATTATAACCCCCATTATACAACTTCAGCTCAAAGAAATTAATTAACTTGCTCACAGTTCCATAGTTAAAAAGTTGCATAACATTTGAACCTAGGATAGATCAACTCCAAAGTTTATGTTTCTTTACCCCTAAATCATCTCTCCCTTCACAACACAGCTCTGCTTAACAACTTCTCAGACAACTTCTCAGATTGTAAGCCTCACCATTTTAACCTAGGGGTCTCTGGGCTCTCATTTGCTGAGCGAACAGCATCTTGTCTCCTGAGAAAAGATGAGTCAAAACACATTCACGTGACCCTCAAGTATATAATTTGTAATCATTCTCCCATAGATTTGGCACTGGACCAAGAATTTTGGCCAGGAGTGGAGCTCATATAAAGACAAAGAAGTAGCTAGTCAAGGGCATGGCAAACCCAGGGACACACCAACCCTGCCCCCAGACTAAATATATAAATAGTGTGCAATAGTCTCTTCTCATCTCTGCCTCAGCCAGATGGAGTTCAAATATGTCATTCTCATCATTTCATTTCTCTTCTGAAAGATGTACATAGTTGATATGATCTTGTACAGCCTGGATCTTCCTGCCTAGCACAGTGGCTGGAACCCAGGAGGCATTCAGTAAATATTGCTTTGAATGAATAAATGGACTAATGAACATTTGCTCTCTTCTGTAGTAACAATAAATGTCTGACATTGTGTATATCAGGCTCTATGCTAAAGTTTTCACCTGCATTACCTTATTTTGTAGATAGATAAATAGATAGATACTATTATTATCAGAAGGGGCAAGGGAGCTCTCCTGGGTCTCTTTTATAAGGTCACTAATCTCATTACCTCTCAAAGGCCCCACCTCCTAATTTTACATTTGATACTGTGGCTTGGAAAGGTTAAGTAACTTGCTCATGGTCATAGTGAGTGGCCATTCTAGAGTCAAAACCACTGATTTCGGACCTAATTTTCTTTTCTTTCCTTTTTTTTCTATTTATTTATTTATTTTATTTATTTATTTATTTTGGCTGTGTTGGGTCTTCGTTGCTGCATGTGGGCTTTCTTTAGTTGCGTCGAGCGGGGGCTACTCTTCGATGTGGTGCACGTCTCATTGCGGTGGCTTCTCGTTGCGGAGCATGGGCTCTAGGTGCGCGGGCTTCAGTAGTTGAAGCACGTGGGCTCAGTAGTTGTGGACTGCGGGCTCTAGAGCGCAGGCTCAGTAGTTGTGGTGCACGGGCTTAGTTGCTCCGCAGCATGTGGGATCTTCTTGGACCAGGGCACGAACCCATGTCCCCTGCATTGGGAGCGCAGAGTTTTAACCACTGCACCACCAGGGAAGTCCCTCCCTTCTATTTTTATTAATGATAATAATAATCACAGCTTATATGTATTTTAGCACTTACCATGTTCCAAGCACAGCGCTAAGTATTTTACCTTATTAGAGTTGTTTAATCCCCAAAACAACTCATTTATGCCAATCAGTATGTATTTTTCTTCCATTTCCTATCATTATGTGAACTTGGATACCTTACTAGGAATAATCATAATTTGCAGGGTTTGTGTGACAATTCCAGAGACTATGTAAATCATCAAGTACAGTGGCTGTGTACGTATATATCCTGGAAACAAAATGCACATGCCCCATCCTAAAATCACCTTTGCATGAATTCAGTTTAATTTACTGAACATCCTTTGGATAAGCAGTTAATTTGCAAGGCGGTATCTTAGGCAGAAATAGTGTACACCCAAACAAACGCTGAACAAAATGCCCCAGATCTCTTTCAGCCTAAGCTAGTTGGAAGCAGGTCTCTTACAAAGTGAACACAGGTCAGTTTTCAAGAGAGGAAAAGGATGTCTCAGGTGGGCACAGCCTACAAAGGTGCCGTCAAAGGATGGTTCCAACAGCCCAGTTGTATGCAGGAGTATATTTTCCCAATTAAAACATCAGCTCACAAGGTTTAAGAAGTTGGTTGTTTTTTTTTAAATTGAGGTATAAGACACAATCTTATATCTAATCTTAAGTGTATGCTAGATAATTTTTTTTTACATATGGATACACATAATTTTTTTTTTACATATGGATACACCCTAGTAACCCCACCCAGATCAAGATACAGAATATGTACAGCAGCCCATAAGGTTCCCTGTATCCACAGTGGTTTGTAATCAACAAACAAAAACGATTTAAAATCAGAACAGAAAACCAGAAGGTAGGTAAGGAACTTCGAAAGCTGGGCAAACTAAAGGCTGGATTTGGGGGAGGATATTAAGTAAGAATAAGACAGATTCGACTTCTATCTCCTCTTATTGGTGGGTGTAGAGTGCTTCTGTGATTCACACTCATTATGTCCATCGATCCTCACAATGACTCTGCCATATAGTAAAGACTTAGCCCTCTTTTGCACGTGAGCAAACAGAAACATCCCTCCCTGAAGCAGGAGAGAAAAAGAACTGCATGTCTAGAATTTGCGCTGCGGATCCAGCCACGTGGCAGAGGGAAAGTTGGAAGGCCTGTCGTCAGGTTACCTATCAGTGCCAATCCGGCCCGCCCACTGGCGGGCGTCCCAGGCCCCAGGTATAAAGGCTCAAGCCGACTGCCTTTAAACTGTACAGAACCCCGCCGCACGAGCTTTGATCTTCCCAGAGGCTGTGCGCCTCTAGAGGTTGGTGCCCCAGGCGGATCGGTGCGGACACCTATATGACGCTGGACCCCAGGTACATTATGAGAGACCTATAGCCTTGCTTAACTCCCCCAGGGACTCGTTTGAGGCTCTTTGAGCTTTAAGCGGGGAGCAAGCCGAATATCTTGGAAAGGACAATAATTATTTTAATTCTCTCTGAGGATTTGAGTGCAATAATCCAAGGATTCAGGAAACTATTGCACAAGCATAGTGCCACTTGGCACCGAGGACAGCGCGAGGCAAACATTTTGAGAATCTCCTCCTTAGGCCAGCGAGGACAGGTCTAGATTAAGGCAACAAACCCAAAGTGTACACTACTACAGAATAGAGAAGAACGATTGTTTTACCGTCAGGCAAACACTGAAACATTTGCAACAGCAGCGTGAGGGGCAATTTGCCTGGTCCGGGGAAGGCAGGAGGAAGCACTCCATGAGTAGAAGAGACGGGCATTGCTGCGCCCCGCAGGGCTCACTATGACGATCCGTGTGTGCTTGTGCATTGCAGGCTGACCAGCTCCAGCAGAGGTTCCTCTGGAACCGGCACCTGCTGCCTGATGTGGTGCCTGGAGCGGCTCCGCTTGGGACCCGAGCACCTCCTGCGGGGCAGAAACAGGCTTTTCCAGGATCAGGCCGGCCGAGCCACTGCTCTCAGGCCCGCCCGGTGCGCAAACGTGCTCACCCCGGACCGCATCCCCGAGTTCTGCATCCCCCCGCGACTCGCGCCCTGCCCGACCCTGGCTGCGATCCGAGACACCAGGCGCGAAGAAGCAGGGACAGACGACGGCGCGGGGCGCACGGACTGGGACCCACGCTCGCAGGCCGCGCTCTCGCTGCCTCACCTGCCCCGAGCGCGCACCGCCTATGGCTTCTGCGCGCTGCTCGAGAGCCCGCACACCCGCCGCAGGGAGTCACTCTTCCTCGGGGGCCCGGGGGCCGCCCCGCTCCTGCCCGCGCTCCGCCCCCGGGCCCGCACCTTCGGCGGCGGCGGCGAAGACGCCCCCCTCAAGCCCCCGGGAAGATCCCTTATTGCGCCCCCGGCGGCCCTCGGCAGCCCCCGCCCGCCCCCGGTTGCGCTCGCCCCGCGGCACCGCGGCCGCCGCCTCCTGCGCGCTCCCGAGAGGCTGCTGCGCTGCGCACTGCGGGCCCAGAGGAGCAGCGGCCTGGCCCGCGCCCGCTCCGTCTCCAGCCGGGACGGGGACGACGACGACGAGCGCGGCGCCGGCTCCCGGTCCCCGGCTCAGGCCCCCGCCACGTCCCCTCCGCCGCCCCCCGACCCGCGACCCGAGCGCCTGGAGGCCGAGGGCACCGTGACTTTGGACCGCGCCGGCGACGCCCTGCGCCTGGCCGCCGAGTACAGTCGGGACAGCGGGCGCCTCCGCGTCCGGCTGCTCCGCACCGAGGGCCCGGCCGGAGGGGCCGCCGAGCCCCGCGCCCCCGTCGGCTGCCGCGTCAGCTTCGTCCTGCAGCCGCCGGGCCAGACGCGCCGGCCGCGGGGCGCCGAGGTCCGGCGGAGCCGCCGGGCGGTCTTGGAGCAGGACTTGTGCTTGGACGGGCTCTCGGAGGACGAGGTGCGCCGCCTGGCCGTGCGCGTCAAGGCCGAGAACCGAGGCCGCGGGCTGGAGCGGGACCGCCTGCTGGGCCAGGGCGAGCTGCTGCTGGGCCCCCTCCTGCTCCTCTGAGGGCGCGCCCTGCCCCTGCTCTGCCCCTCGGACACTGACAGCCGATTTGTACAAAATAAACGTGTTTTTATTCTTCTACTCTGGCCTTTGTTTCAGTCTAGTATTGGCAGAGATAATACTGGATTAATTACCACTGTAAAGGGTGTTATATTTTGTGTACATACTGTCAATATTCTTTTTAAGTAAACCGTATGCTGTTTTGCAGTGGTGTTTCCCAATGTAGATAGCCAATGGCATTTCAGGTGTTCCCCACGGTACTATTGAGAGATAATGAATTAAAATTAGAGGGTTTCTTGGTGCTCTATTTGCTCCAATACCCTTATTTTGAAGTTTGTTCATTCCACAACATCCATTGAGACAACCTTAGAACATGTATTACTTTTGAAACATTGTTTTAGATCCTGAATAAGAAAATGAGACTGAGAGGAAGTGACTTGTTCAAGGTCAACAGTGAATTATGAGTAGGAGCTCCAATCTGATACTCTTGGCTACATCTTGTTGGAAAAGCATAGGAAGAAGTGAAACCATTTTAATATTATAAGCTTAAATAATAATTATAATAGTTTTACAAGTATCAACTTATTTCTTAAAACAACCCACAAAATTGGTACAGCTATCCCCATTTAACAGATGAGGATATGGAGGCACAGAATAAAGACAGAAGCAGGATTTGCACCTAGGTAATCAGTATTTTACTCTTTACTCTGTATTAGTAACACTACAGTGTCGGAAAGGCTCATCTTACTAGAGTCGTGAAACTGCATCTTATATCTGAAATTGTTGATTCTGGGGTTGAGGTCTCTTCACATTTCTCACCCTCTAATAGAAAAGCAAATAGATTAAAATGAGTGATTTATCATCTCAAGCTACTGACTTCAGGCATTGAGATGAGCTGGGTCTACGACTGACTGAGGCAGAAGCTAAAGACTTCAGAGTCATAGAAAAAGGGGTACCAGCCTTATTGGCACCAGACGAGCTAATGTACCAGGGCAGAGTCAAGAGTACCTGTAACATTGTTCTACCTCCTCTGGCTTCTGATAGTAATAATAGGTTTACTATGTTTTAAAGGATGATTTTCCTTCATCCCTCAAATTCATTGCCAGCCAGGCATATTTCTTCCTTTCTTAGGCATATAGGAGGGAAATGTGTCCTAAATGAGGGTTGAAAATATTTAAATATGTGGTGCACTGTTAAATATGGCTACTTTATCAGTCTGGGTTCAGAAATGGTTTCTGCTTTCACTAAACTGCTGACAGTTTTATCCATTGGTGCTCGTGAAAAAGTTTCAGTTTTAATAACAGCTCAAGCACAAACTGAAAATGGGTTATTGTGGTAGATATTTATAATGACATTCATTGAACAAATGTGAAGAGTAACTGAATTAATTGACTGTCAAAATCAATCACATCCAGAAGCTCAAAATCGTTGACCAAATGAATGATGACATCACAGTAGTTCAGATCTTTAACATGCTCTTATATCTACTCTCAGTCACAGTTTCCTTGGTCTTCAAGACAACGATTTTTTAAAATATACATATATATATATATACATATATACATATAACCTTCTTAATGATTTTAGAATTTTGGTAGAGTAACTAATACTGAGTTCACATGTGTAGTGTTTTAAAAGGAAAATAAATGGAGAGTGAGAACAACCTGGGTATGCACAAGATCATTGTAGGGTTTTTTGTTTATTTGTTTGTTTTAATAAAAACAGGTTGTATTGATAGCTTAAATCATAAAATTTATTGTAGAAAACATTGCAACCACTATTGTCACTAGATTATATACAAGTAACAGTTTGGGGGCAGAAGTGTCATTTTACTAAGAAGGAAAATCAATGCATATCAGGGACCTAAGTTTTCCATGAAATAACGGTGGGTATTTCCAAACAGAACCTCCACTAATGTCAAGTTATGGGTGATTGAATAATGTAATAGCCTAATCAACAAGATTTTAAATGACTTAAATAGAATCATTAATCATGAAACCATGGAACTTTAGAGTTGAAAAGAATGCTAAGAATCATTTTGTACAAATCCACATATCATAGAAGGGGACCAGAGAGGCAAACTGTAGATTGCGCCATATCACGCAGTTAGTGAAAGAGCTGGGACTGAAACCAATTCTGTTTTCATTTTGCTCTTGGACCACTACTTCCAAGAAAGGAGAAATACTTGTGCATAAATTATTTTACATCACTGATCTAATCTGAATTTTTTGCATTTAAGAAATCTTACTTGCAGTACAAATTTTTGTGATAATACGGTAGCAGACTTTCTGGGGGCAAATTTAAATTTGATTTGCATTTTGCTGCCCTCTAGTGGATTCCTCGTGTGTTTTGTCAGTGGGTCTATCTTCTTCCTATTAGACCATCTCAACCAATCTAATGCCAGGACCCAATGACCTTGAAGATGTGTGCTAATATCAGATTACAGGAAGAGTCACATCACAAAATAACTAACCATAGCTATCTGAGCAAAGAAGGTGCCAAAATATTTTAGATTAAAAAAAACACAAAAAACTTTTTCCCAGTAATAATGAAGCTGGGCGCGTGTGGCAAACAGCATGTTGGTTGCAGAAAACTGCTTTAAGAGTTCTCATGTTTCCCATTGGGCTTTAGGTACCCATATCTTTTCCACAAATGACACAGCACCATCTTATCTCTTTGAGGTTTAAATATCTGAACATATTCAAGTAAAAACCCTATACAACAACGGGAAATATGTCAGTTTAAATAGTGTTAAGTACAAATTTAAAATCAAATCATTTTTGTCACTTAGTCTTACAAAGATAATTCATTCTACACCTAAAATACTAGCTTTAATATGACTGAAATCTGCCTAGAAGATTGTTTCTTTAGAATCTAATTTTCTTTTACCCACATTCAACAATTCTAAACATTTTCCCCATATCCATCCCCAGGATCTAGGTAAAAATACTCCTTTGGTCAAAGATATTTGAAAGACAGAGCAAAACGTGGGTACTATGTGATCTCTATGACATTAAAGCAATAAAAATATATAAGTGGATAGAAAGGTATCCAAAAGGTTAATTTAGAACACCTATCATATTCAAGATTCTAGATTTATAGCTGTAACTAAGACACAAAAGGTCCTTGCTCATATGGAATTAAGTTTTCAAAGGCAGGGGAGCAGATAGACAACAAACAAATAATTTTAGTAGTGCTTCAGAAAATTAAATGTGCTAATGGGAAAGAGTGTGACTAGGGTGAACCATCCACCTTAGATTGGATGGTTAAGAAAGACCTGTATGAGGACCCAACACTGAGCCTCTTTTCTATGATCATGTACATACTGCTGTCATATTTTAATCCAGTGTGCTGATCTGGGGACTTCTGACCTCCCAGGGGAACCTGACAACGGTTTTCCTAGGAATTCTGCTAGTATGTTATCACTAGTGAGAAATACTTCCTGTGGGGTTCAGCCCTGCTATGTAGAAGATCTTCTGCCTCCAAGTTTACTAGTTCAACAGATGGAATTGACCTGAGACAGCCCATGGGGTTTACAAACCCAGTTTTCACTACCGTGCATCCCATAGCTAAGAATTTTATTATGGTGCCATGATGGCTCTGGCATTAATTTGAGAGGATTACAAACTCTGGTCAGATTAGGCCTTCAGGACATTAGGAAGCAAATAGCAACATGTTTTTTGTTTTGTTTTGTTTTGTTTGCAATGTTGTAGTTTTCAAGCAAATTTTTAATCCTGTATATGCTTAAATCTTCTCAATGACAGTTTGGGCTAGTTACTCTTATTGTACCTGGGGTAGATGCTGTAGGTTGGCTCCTTCAACGCACAATCCAACCCCTTATTGCTTTCTTTTCTGTGCTATAGAGGCTAGAGAACAAAAACTTGCCTTCCCAGGCCCTTTTCCAGCTAAGGATAGCCATGCGACTCATCTATGGCCAATGAAAGATGGGGAGAAGTCACCTGATGGTGCCTCTTCCCCTTCCTCCCTCTCCCTGCTGGGATACACAAGTTGCCTGAGGAATGGCAGCCATCACTAAGGACAGTAAAATGATCTTGGTTCACCAGTAACGTCACTGATCCTCCATACCAGCGCTGGACAGCCTACACCCAAAGTTCATGTCCATGAGACAATACATCCTTTACTTGTTTCAGCCATTGCTAAGTTTTCAGATATATATGAACACAATCTTAACTGACAGAGACAGTGTCCATTTTACAGGGAAGGACACTTCTATTCAGAAGAATTAAATAAGTTGCCTGAGATCATGCAAGTAAATCATGAATTTAATTACAGACCTCTCAAAACTCCATGCTCACTGCTTTTTTCACCTCACCATCTTTCCTCAGGTAAGCTATTTTTAAAAAACTTTTTTGAAGTACAATTGACATACAATAAATTGCACTTATTTCGAGTATACAATTTCATGAGTTTTGACATACACATGCACCCGTGAAACCAATACCTCAATCAAGATAATGAACACAGTCATGATTCCTAATAGTTTCTTCATGTTCCTTTGTAATCCCTCTCTCCTGCCCCCTTCACATCCCCTCTCTGGTCCTCAGGGAACCATCTGCTTTCTTCACTACAGATTAGTTTGCAGTTTATAAAATTTTATGTAAATGGAAAAAATATATATTTGGAGGGGGGGGGTTGGCTTCTTTCACTTAGCATTAGTATTCTGAGATGTACCCATATTTTTTTCCCATATCAGTAGTGTGTTCCTTTATATTGCTGAATGAAGAGCTATTGAATGGATAAACCACAATTCTTTTATTCATTCACCTGTTTGTAACTATTTTCTATTCCTTCCACTTGTTATTTGTTTCTTTTTTTTCCTTCCCTTCTTTTACTGCATTGTCTAGTTTAAATTGAACATATTATAGGATACCATTTTCTCTTCTCTCTCAGCATATCAATTATATTTCTTTAAAAAATTTCTTTAGTGGTTGCCCTATTGCTTGCAGTATACATTTACAACTGTGCATCCTCTAAATCCACTTTCAAATAACACTCTACTGTTTTGTGGGTAGTAAAGGTATGTTATAAAAGAGCATGCCCAATACCTCTCTCTCATCTCTGATAATACTGTTCTCATTCATTTCGTTCATCTATATACTTTAATCATCCAAAATATTATTACCACTGTTACTTTGAAAAAATTATCTGTCAAATCAGTTAAGAAAAAGTAAAATATTTCGTTTTGTCATCATTTATTTCTTCTCTGACACACTCCCTTTCTTTATGTTAATCTGCGTTTCTGACATATATAATTTTTCTTCTTCTTGAAGAACTTCTTATGACTTTTTTTTGCAGGGCAGATTTGTTAGCAATGAATTCTCTTAATTCTTGTTTATTTTTATTTCTTCTTCACTTTTGAAGGATAATTTCACTGGATATTGAATTCTACTTTAATGGTTTTTTTCCTTCTCATTACTTTAAATATTTCATTTCACTGGCTTCCTACTTGCATGATTCCTGACAAGAATTCTAATATAATTCTTATCCTTTTTCCTCTATAGGTAAGGTATTTCCCCCTGTTCGGCTTCTTTCAAGATTTTCTCTTTGTTTTTGGTTTTCTGCAGTTTGAATGTGATATTCCTAGGTATAGATTTTTTTTAGTATTTATCCTGCTTGGTGTTCTTTGAGTTTCTTAGATCTGTTCTTTGATATTTGTCACTCATTTTGGAAAACTCTCATCCATTTTTAACTTCAGGTACTTCATTTGCTCTGTTCCCTCTTCTCTTCCTAGTATTCCAATTACTCGTACGTTACACCTTTTGAAATTATCTCACAGTTCTTGGGTATTCTGTTCTGGGTTTTTTTCCTTCATTATTTTTTCTCCTTGCTTTTCAGTTTGGGAAGTTTCTATGGACATGTCATAAAGCTCACTGAGTTTTCCTTGCTGTACTCATTCTAGAGATGAATGCTTGAAAGCCTTCCTTCATTTCTGTTACAGGGCTTCATTCCTAGGATTTCCTTTTGATTTTTTTCCCATATCTTTGCTTACATTACCCATCTGTACTTGCATGTTATCTACTTTTTCTATTAGGGCCCTTAACATGTTAACCACAGTTATTTTAAATTCTCTGATCATTCCAAAATCTGTGTTAATCTGAGTCTGGTTCTGCAAGTTTTGCTTCTTCAGACTGTTTTTTGTCACCTTCTAGCCTGCCTTGTAATTTTTCAATTAAAAGCTAGGTATAATGTATTAGACAATAGAAACTGAGGTAAATAGGCCTTTAGTGTGAGGGTTAAGTTTACCTGGTGGAGTTATGCTGTGTTTGTTTGCTGTAGCCGTTAGGTGTCTAAGGCTTCAGTTTCCTTTAGGGTTCTTACTCTTGTCTTATCTGTAGTCTTTGGGTTTCTCTAAGATCACCTTCTTAAATAGAGTATCTGCCTTGCAGCTCTTTCAGCTGTTACCCACTGTTATTATATGGGGGCCCTACACTGATTTGGTGGTAAATATTGGGGTGGGGAAGCAGTCTATAATCCCATGATTAAATTTCAGTCCTTTTGTGGGCCTTTGTACTTAAGCTGTGAACTTCACAAATGTTTTGCTGTTGTTGTCTTATTGTGTTTGTCTGTTTACTTTTTTCCCCCTAGATAAGATGGAAAGGATGGAAAGATTGGAGTTGGGTAACTACCCTTTCCCCCAAGTCAATAGGCTCTGGTCAGGTCTTTTTCCCTGTAGGGTAGGCTTTTGTTATGGAGAATGTACTGGGAGTATTTCAAAAGGGTTACTACTAAGGTTTTTGCTTATCTCTTCACCATAGGAACCTGGTGGTGTTCTTGGACATGAAAGTATATCAGCCACAAGCCCCCCTCCTCCAAGACTATGGATTCCAGGAGAATCTCACTTACACATTAGTCACACTCAGGCTCCAGCAATTTGTCAAAATTAAGTATTCCTGTCAATTTATGGCTCCAGCAGCTTCTGTTTTACTCAGTCTGATCTTGGCTGTGATTCTCCACATGCTCCTGTCTGTCTCTCCAGATTTCAGAGTGATGGTTTGTTCTGCTACCTCAAATCTCTGATGAAAAAGTTATTAGGTCATGAATTTTCAGTTCGGACTTTTTTCTTGTGAGAGTGGAATGACAGCTTCCATGCTCTTTACATACTGGAGCTCATTCCAAGCTAAAGAAAAGTTGACTCTGAATGGATGAACAGCAAGGTTCTACTGTATAGCACAAGGAACTATATTCAGTATCCTGTGAAAAACCATAATGGAAAAGAATATAAAAAAGAATGTGTATATATATATTTATATATATATATATATATATATATATATATATATATATATATATATATAACTGAATCACTTTACTGTACAGCAGAAATTAACACAACATTGTAAACCAACTATGCTTCAATAAAATACATTAGAAAAAAAAGAAAATCTGACCCCATTTAGGAAGCTAGACTTCCAGAATCAGCATCCATTCTCCTATAGATGGAGACTTAGATCGTTTCCAGTCTTTTACTATTCCGAATAAAGCTGCTGTGACTATTCATGTATAAGACTTTGTGTGAGTGGGCTTCCCTGGTGGCGCAGTGGTTGAGAATCTGCCTGCCAGTGCAGGGGACACGGGTTCGAGCCCTGGTCTGGGAAGATCCCACATGCCGTGGAGCAACTGGGCCCGTGAGCCACAGCTACTGAGCCTGCGCGTCTGGAGCCTGTGCTCCGCAACAAGAGAGGCCGGGATAGTGAGAAGCCCGCGCACCGCGATGAAGAGTGGTCCCCACTTGCCGCAACTAGAGAGGGCCCTCGCACAGGAACGAAGACCCAACACAGTCATAAAAATAAATTAAATAAATAAATAAATTAAAAAAAAAAAAAAAAAAAAGACTTTGTGCGAGCATATGCTTCCGTTTCTCTTGGGTAAATACCTAGAGTAGATGGATGAATCATCATGTGATAACTTTTTAAGAAACTGACAAAATGGTCGTATCATTTAACTTTCCCACCACCAACATGTGAGAGTTCTCTTTGCCCTACATCCTTGCCAAAACTTGCACATATGAGGACCTTTTGAAGGAAACACATACTCAAAGTTTCTATTTTTTTTTTTTTTTTACCTTTTACAAAGTTTCGATTCTGTTACCTATGTGTTGTTACAACCGTGTACCTCAGTCCCCTCGAGAATATTGATGACAGTTTTACTTTAATAATTAAAAAGTAGCAATAACAATTAGGCAAAATCTCCATTTAGGGCAGAATTTCAAAGTAATGTAACCATTATTATCTCGGTATAAGATATCTGTAAAATATCTGGGTTCATTAAAAAAATCCTAGAATATCAGAATTTTAAAAATATTCAGTACCGATTCAATAGTTTTCAAGTTTCATAAGAGTCACTGAGTTTCTTTCCCAAAGCGATGAATTTAGTCATTTAAAATCAATTTGGATAAAAGAGATCTATCATAGATCAGGATCAAATTTTGTGAGAGTCAGTTAAAGGAAATAACAATTATACCACTAGAGAAAAGTCTGAATCGAGATGGGGGTTAGAGACACTCTTGCTTTTCTTCTAGGTAGGTTAATAGAAATCACCTTTGTCGAAGAACTGACAATCTCTTCTTTCCTATCTGTATCACACTGAAGCTGGGGGAGCAGAAATATGAGCTATCTGGTGACATCAGAACTAGAATACTGCTGCAGAGCCAGTTTCTGACAATCATTATTCCAAGGTGCCACTCCACATTCAAATCTGGGCCTGGATATTCTGCAGCAACTCTCCAAGTGTTGGTTGCTGATAGTAAATTCATTTTTTTTAAAAGAGGAGTTTATATTCAAAATCAGAGGAATGTGGGTTCCAGATCTCAGCTGCTGTTTTCTATTCGTGTCTCTCAGTCATGTCAATTAGCCTTTCTAAATGTCACTTCTTCATTAGTAAAGATGTAGTAATATTACCTACCACATGGGATTTGTGTAAGGATTAAAGGAGGTAATGAATTCAGTGTCCTCCACACAGGGCCTGGTATGTAGAACCACTCAATAAATCCCAGTTCTATTTTTGGCTTCTTCATAATGGATGATGTTTCTGGACTTACCCCCAAGCTTTTAGCATGTTCAATAGGTGCTTATCCTATAGGTGGGACCCTACATCTAAGGGATTTAGGAGATAAGTTATACACATATGAGTCATTTCAGGAATAAAACAAAGTGCCAAAGCAAGCAGACAAGGATTCTTTAAAAAGGGTATTGGGAAATGAGAAAGGCTCTGACATTTATTTAATATTGATGTTCCAGACATTATACTAGAGACACATTCAGTATTAGACATCTTTGTGCCACTGCCGAGTGAGGAAAGAGTTTAAAAGTAGATTCTGATGCTCAGAGAAGACACATGGTCATATGGCTGGTAAAGGGGAAGACATGGATTTGGAACAGCTGGGATACATATGACCACACAGCCTTTGCTCAAGGTGGGCTGGATTTGGGTTTAAAGAGAAAAGGGAGAAGAGCAGCCTTAGAAAAGGAACTAAGGTGGATGGAGTTAGAGTCTGTCATACAAAGTGAAGTAAGTCAGAAAGAGAAAAACAAACACCGTATGCTAACACATATATATGGAATCTAAGGGGAAAAAAAAAAAAAAGGTCATGAAGAACCTAGTGGTAAGACGGGAATAAAGACACAGACCTACTAGAGAATGGACTTGAGGATATGGGGAGGGGGAGGGGTGAGATGTGACAGGGTGAGAGAGTGGCATGGACATATATACACTACCAAACGTAAAATAGATAGCTAGTGGGAAGCAGCCGCATAGCACAGGGAGATCAGCTCGGTGCTTTGTGACCACCTAGAGGGGTGGGATGGGGAGGGTGGGAGGGAGGGAGATGCAAGAGGGAAGAGATATGGGAACATATGTATATGTATAACTGATTCACTTTGTTATACAGCAGAAACTAACACACCATTGTAAAGCAATTATACTCCAATAAAGATGTTAAAAAAAAAAAAAAGAAAAGGAACAAAGTTTTGGATCAAGATAAGAATTAATAAACTGTGTTGTGGAAACACTGCTTCTTAGATCCCCAGCAGCCCCTGGGATCATCTTTGGTGATCCTGTCCCACCTGTGGAGAACTTTGACTTGCCGACTTCCTGGCACATAAAAGTAACATATAGATATCACTGTGCCTTGCAACAATTAGAAGAGAATGGCTCATCCTATGTTAGCAGTCATGATTTATTCACTCATAATATCACACCGCCCTTGGACAGCACTATTTCTCCATCTTTTAAAGGTATTTTACTGCATGATTAACTATGTATTCAGCAGTAGGTTCTAAGTATGAGCTTTTCTGAAAAATGGATAAATCACAGCTTTTTGCTTAAGAAAAAATGACTGGTTTTGAGCCAAGACAGATATATTACTTTTTATTTTAGGTAACCCAGTTCTCTAAGCTTGAGTGAGGCTTGAAAGTTTCTTTTTTGGACCAAGGCCCTGAAATTTGACACGTATTTACCATCCTTAAACATTTTTAAACACTTTATTTTTAAATTTTTAAAAAAATTTTTATTGGAGTATAGTTGATTTACAATGTTACGTTACTTTCAGCTGTACAGCGAAGTGAATCAGTTATACATATACATATATCCACTTTTTTGTAAGATTCTTTTCCCATATAGGTCATTACAGAGTATTGAGTAGAGTTCCCTGTGCTATACAGTAGGTCCTTATTAGTTATCTATTTTATACATAGTAGTAAAACACTTTCAAATGTCAATTTAAATAAAGAAGAAGGTAAGTCCATGAAGATAATAGAATTTAGATCAACTTAGAAAAAAGTTGCTCAGTGTCTTCATTTTATAGATGATAGAAGTGAGATCAAACAGTGAAAGGATTTTGCAGGGTCATATTGCCAGTTAGTGACATATCCTGACTCCCAAATTAGAGCCCCTTCTTCCTTCATCTGCCATAATACTAATTACACTGGTGAACTCTCAATTTTTTGTATTATTAAAGAAATTTTGAAAAATGATCACCATCAAAACACAAACATTCCCCTGCCACTCTGATGTAAATTATTTTTGTCTTTATTCACTACTTTCCAGTCTTTGTTCATAAGTATACCAGTACTTATATAGTTTCAAGAATAGTGTATACACACATAGCATTTTTTTCTATTTTTTATTTATGATTATAATTTAGTTGTTCATGTTGCCATTGGCCTTTGGTATCATAGCCCTTAAAGTAGATATATAATAATAAGTATCACTATGTCCCTATTGTTGAACACTTTTCACTCTTCCCAATATTTTTTCTTCTTTTGATTTTTTTTCTTGAATAAATTCTAAGTGATGTGATTTCAGGATCAAAGGCTATGAACAAGGTTATGTCTCCTAATACACCTTAATAAACTGCCTTTTCCAGTTTGTTAGTATTTTCTTTTACAAAGTGAAATGGGGAAGAGAACTACTGTGAGGAAGGGAGAGAAAAACCTGAAATTTAATAGGTTTGTAACTAAAGAACTGAACATGTTTGTAGAAGACACAGTGTTTCCAGAGATAAAATAGCAAGTGAAAAGGAATGAGTATGGCTTGGTTGCTATGGTAAGTAACACTATTGTTACATATTAATTATTGATATTAAGGACTCTTTCTCAAAGGATTTGCTGGCCTGGGCTGCTTCTGAGCAAGGGTCCCCTTCCTCTCCAGTCTCCTTTTTCCTGTATCAGGGTCTAGTTTGCAGCAAGAGCTTCCAAAGCGCAAAAATGTTATTTCTGTTGTGATTTAAAAAACCCTACTCTCTTTAATTACTGTTTTGTTGAGAGCCCTTCTAAGTGCCTGGAGAAAGAACGGGGAAGAACAATTTGCTCAGATGCATCCATCTTAAATAACTTGGAGGAGAGTAAACTGATTTCATGCAAATATGTTTTTAGACTTATGCTTTTTAAATCTAATTTTCATTATGAATGTGATTGATGTATTTTTTAAAAAATATCTAACCTGCCATATTTAACCAGGAAGGTTTTGTACAACTACAAACTCTTTCCATGTGTATGACTGGTATAGACTATGGCAAGTGGTGAGAGGGGCATATACTTTAATAGGTTTGGGATATCCTCTGTGGACCTCATTACAGAAGGAAAAGAGTTTGAAAACTACAAATTTGAACTGAAATGTCAGATAATTCACCATCATGAATTAAGCTGCCACCCCAGGCAGACCCAATGATATTAAATTACAATGTCAATAGCATTGTGAAATACTCTGCTTTCCAAATACCTGAGTAAACTCAGCCCTAAGAAAGATGGTCATAGTGTTTGTTGAGCACCCAGTATGAACCCAGCAACTGTGTCGGGCACCCTTGGGGATATTAACAACACAGCATGCTTAGTGACACTGAAGAAAGAAGATGACAAGAAATAGGAGACACTGGTTCTAGTTCTGGCTCTGCACACCATGAGTAAGTCACTCCCTCTTTGGGCCCTAATTTCCTCATTTGGAAAATGAGAGGCTTGGAGTAGATCCAGGATAGCAAGTGGATTTTATCTCAGGTGTAAGCTCCACTGAACTTATAGTGGTGGCCTGGAGTGCTATGGTGAAAAGAATGCTAAGACAACATCTGGGCTTAGGGGGAGAGAGCTCTGTGATTGATTAGCTACGTCTGTATAGGTTCACACTGACGTATGGATACATGTGCTACTACTTATTGACCCTGGGCTCATGAGCTCTCCAACTCTGATATTCTTTGATGTTAATGAAGATAAGATTCTTGCCCTAAGTAACTTAAAATCTGTTTGCAGAAGTAAGACCAACAACCAGAAATTAAATAAATTGAATAAATAGAGGTGGAATAATTATGAGGGCTAATTTGTGTGGCACAGATGATAAATGTCAAAATTCAGAGAATACAAAGATCAGTTTATCAATTCCGACTTGGGTAGTTAGGGGTATTTTCTTGGAGGAAAGAACACTTGAATTGGGTCTTGAACAGGGAAAGATAATACTAACATAAATACTAAAAAAGATCATATATTTATGATTATAGCACTTTAGAATTTACATATCATCTTGGCATATATTATCAAATTTTGAGATTTCAAGTGTGTTTCATATTTTCAGGATGTTTTATAATTTACAGAGTTTTCACAACCATTGTAACATTTAATCTTCACAATAATCCTAGAAGTAGGTATCATTAGCCATATCTTACAAATAAGGAGCCTGACATTTAGTAAAGTTAAGTGACTTTTCAAGAAATGTCACAAAGTTAATAAGGGGTATAGTGGGAAACAAACCTACCTCACCCACAGTTTAGAACTAGACTAAGGGAGGTGTACTGATTAGGGTTGAGCATTAAAAAAAAAAGTCCCCCTTACCTTAGGAAAAGACTGGTATGTAACTACGGTAATGAGAAGTCGCAAAACCTTCTTTTTTTGAAGCAACTTGCCTCACTGAACATGCTTCTGCAAGCCAACCAATCAGTGTCAAACTTCACTTCTGGAAGCCAGCCAATGAGAGATGGACTCACCTCAGTAAGCCTACCTCTGAGTGACAGCAAATCAACAACAGTCTCAGCTGAGTAACCAAGCAGCTGCGGAGAACGTCATCAGTTTTGCCTCTAAAATTCCTCCAATTCCTGAGCTCCGTGCTTCCCCAAACCCCTAAAAGATATTAGCAGACTTCTCAGCTCAAAATGAATGTGCCTGACCAGCGTTATCCCTCCCTTACTATAGTAAGCAATAATATCAGCTTTGGTTGGTTTGTTTGTTTATTTATTTTGGTTTATTTATTTATGGCTGTGTTGGATCTTTGTTGCTGCATGTGGGCTTTCTCTAGTTGCGGCGAGTGGGGGCCACTCTTCGTTGCGGCACACAGGCTTCTCACTGAGGTGGCTTCTCTTGTTGTGGAGCACGGGCTCTAGGCGTGGGCTTCAGTAGTTGTGGCTCGCAGGCTCTAGAGCACAGGCTCAGTAGTTGTGGTGCACGGGCTTAGTTGCTCCGCGGCATGTGGGATCTTCCCGGACCAGGGCTCGAACCTGTATCTCCTGCATTGGCAGGCGGATTCTTAACCACTGCGCCACCAGGGAAGCCCTCAGCTTTGTTTTATTTCAGATACTGAGTGGTGGTCTCATCACTTGTTGACGAGGTCCAGTCAAAACAAAGCCGCTTTGGATATTTCAAACAAAGCTAAGAAAATACAGAGGATTGCTTCCACGGGGTGGGAAGGATTGTGTCTGCAAAAAAGGGATGTTGAGATGACCCAGAGATGAATAATTCTAGATGAGGTACAAGCTTCTAAAAGATTGGTTACATGAATGTAACTCATGCCAACCCTTCTTCCAGGCACTGGAATACAGAAAGGAGCAAGGAAGAGAGGTCCCAGCTCCCATGGGATTGAGAACGAACAGTGAATGAGTTTTTAAAAATAGCTAAACAAGGTACGGGAAGTAACATGAAATGACACAACAGAGTGATGTGATAGATTGGGGTCAGGGAAGCCCTGTCTCAGGTGAAGGTGATAATACAGAGGCTGAGGCAGCTCAGGCCAGCCCTACTACCATTATAATGCTGTGCCACCAGCAGCATAATGCTGTCCCTCTGGGTCAAATTGTTCCCTCCAAAACGTCAAAATCTCACTGAGATAAGCATTAACAATTCCTTTGTGGATTTTTTTTTTTTTTCTTTGAAGTTGGAAACAGGACAAAGCCCGGAAAGTGTCTGGCTGGCTGATTAGCCAACTGTTTTTCCCGTAAGATATCATAAAGGAGAAGAGAAGGGAAGGAAAAAAAAGAAAAAAAAAAAAAGCAACCAAAAAAATCCTGGGGAGGAAAATACAGAACAGATGGTGATGTTTATTACTTCATTAACCTTTGCATATGTGAGAAGTGCTTGCGAAATTTCTAGGAACCGGGCATTGCCAGAAGAAAAAAATATATATATATAAGCTAATTGCTAGTAATAACAGCATCAGTAAACCTAATCACACCTGAGGTGGTTGAGCTGGAAGCAGAAAACCCAGCTATCACATACTTGTAAACCTGTCACTTGTGGTAACCAGAGCTTAAAAAAGAAGGTGGGGGAAGGTGAAAGCTTTTCAGAGAGCAGCTCCTGTTACTATTTCTTAGCAGTGAAACTCTTGCTTGTAATAACTGTGAAATGATTCTTCTTTCAAAGCAGGTGTAAAAATTTACGGAAGAAGTAGGGAAGGCATTTAGGTGGTCATGATGAGGGTGAAAGAGACTGAAGAAGGCTGAGATCATAAATCAGGGGAGATGGTTCCTCTTCTGGTTCTGCTCTAGCTGGATGTGCGAGTCCTCTGGGCCCAGGCCCCCTAATATATGTAAATGGAGCACTGGACCAGAGTGGTGGTTTCTTTTTTTTTTTAACTGTATAGCACAGGGAACTATATCCAATATCTTGCAATAACCTATAATGGAAAAGAATCTGAAGAAAAAGAGAGGGATATATATATATGTATAACTGAATCACTTTGCTGTTCACTTGAAACTAACAGTCCATTGTAAATCAACCATACTTCAATTTTTTAAAAATTAAAATTTTAAAAAAGAGGGTAGAAGATACAACAATATTCAAAGCGATGTGTAGCAACCAAAGGGAAATGTAATCTTTCCTAGGAGAAAAGATTTTATAGCATTCCTGGATCTTTTTTGTATCTGACTGTTGAGGTCTTGACAGCTTTTCAGTTGAGGAATACGGTCATGTCTGTTAAACTAATTGTAGCTCTTCCAGAGTGGTGGTTTCTAAATGGACTTTTTAGCTGCTGAATCTTTTCTTCAAATATAATCTTATGCAGAAACCTAACATCAATGCTAATTTTAAAGATGAAGTTGCTCTGGTTGATGAAGAAGTGATGGGCCCAGAAACCCACTCATTCATTCAGACACTAATTCAACAGATATTTTTTGAAATCCTATTATGTGTCAGGCAGTGTTCTAACTGCCTGGAAAACATCAGTGAGCAAAACAGATAAATATCCCTGCCCTTATGAAACTTACTTTTTAGCAAGGGGAGTAAATTGTTTAGACAATAAACAGAGTAAATCAACATATAGTAAATATGTATGGTATGTTAGAAGGTGATAAATATAACAGGAAACAGAAAAGTATACCAGAGGAAGAGGAATCCAGAGTGCCCAGCTGATATGGGGGAAACTGCAATAGAGAAGGTAGTCAGGGAAGTTCTCATAGAGAGAAAGTGAGGTTTGAACAAAGATTTGAGAAGGGAGTGAGGAAACCACCAAGCAGGTGTCTGGGAGAAGAGCATCCAGGAGAGAGAGCAAAGGCCCTGCACGGAAGCACACCTGCACAGTGGAGCAACGACAAAGATGCCAGGGTGGCAGGAGGGCAGTGAGTGACGAGGAGAGGAGCAGGAGAAGAGATTGGAGAGATAAAGGGGACTAGACTGTGCAAGGCCTTGAAGAGTCTGGCCAGGAATCTGGCTGTTATGCTGAGTGAAATGGGGAACCACGGCAGGGTTTTGAACTGAGGAATTGTCTAATGTGACTTTTGTTTTAACAGGCTCACTGTAGCTGTTGCGTTGAAAATAAGCTAGATGGCAATGAGGATGAAAACAAAGAGACTAATTCAGGGCAGAAATGAGGTGGCCCAGATCAGGGCAGTAGCATTGGAGATGGTGAGAAATATGTCCGCGGTCTGGACATAGTTTCAAGGCCCCACCCCTTAGCCTCCTACTCACTCCCATAGCTGCTTCTGGGGTCCTCCTGGAATCCCTTGGACTTCTAGAGCACAGTTTGCAAATCCATGGGCATCCTGACCCGCCAGCTTCCCTACTGGCCCTGGTTCCTATCTCCAATAGAGCGAGAGCACTAATCACTAATGTTCAAAGAGCTGCCCAGGGAATGGTATGATCTGCTGGACCTAACTTTTTCTCTAGCCCAAACATTTAAGTTTTGGATAATGAGAAATATTTTGGCTTATAAATCATCACCGGAGTCTACCTCAAGCCTCCACACCAGCCGTTCTGGCTTGGAGGACAGCCTCGTGTGCCTCACTGCAGGCAAGAATTCCAATGAGGGCCTCAAATGTGCAGTAGGCCCTCATGTACATGTTCCATCCTTCCTCCTCCTGTGGATGACAGAAAGGGACCAGCATGCACTCAAGACCCAGATCCCTCCGCAGACGGCCTCTGGGCTTTCTGCACTGTCATATCGGTAATAACTCCATGTATTACATACAGAAAGTTCTCAAAGGAAATAGGTTGTGTTGATTCAAATCCATACCAGTAGCTCCACATAAAAACAACATTATAAGCAGCAAAATTGCAGAGTCATAAAGGAGGATGGAGTTTTGTTTTTTGTCCACTTTAGTCGAATCTTATAAGCTGCTTGTGAATTGATCTGAGGGGCACATAGGGCCCACCTGGCTAAATTATTTATCCCATAGGCTTCTATTATTTCTACAATTATCCAAATTTAAGCCAGGATGACAGATAGAATTTATCTCAAATATCAAATGTGATCAATTAGTAAAGGTTATCTGGAGCAATGTGTTGAGAAGGTTAGTGAAGCCACATCCAGGTTCAACAACAAGAAATAAAAAAGAACTGTAATTGATTAATAGTGTCTGCCATGGACGTGGTAAGAAGGTATTGTTACATATTTTATTCCTATTTTAAGCCTTTCTCTTATGTTCAAAAGCTCTATATTTAGAAGGTACCATTTAAAATAGAAATGGACAGGAAAAAATTACTAGTAATGAAACCAGTTGAACATCCATTCACATGTTATGTATGTTTCGAGGGGTAAACTCCATTTCTTAAGTATGTATCTCAGTCCTTAAATTGGATGTAGCCTGGCCCAAATCTGCTTGATTAGGAAATAATTGTTGAATGCAAATCTGATAACATTCAACCCAGCTGCTTTGTCTATTGCCTTTTGGCATCATATCTTTCACAGAAGTTACTTTTTGAGCACCCAGTGTTTTCAAGGCATGATTTAGGTACTTTCCATATATTATCTCAAATTCTCACCACAATCCAGCAAAGTAGGTGTGACTTATGTCTGTTTTACAGAGAAGATTCTGGATTGTCACACAGGTACAGGTGGCAGATAAAGGTTCTGAACCCACCTCCAATGCTTTGCTCTTTCTTTTCAAATTTGAACTTGGCGCTATGAGCTCATGCACATAATTTGCAGAGGTAAATTATCTACTAATGGATGTCACCAGCTGACAAAGTGATGAAGTTGTTCATCTCAAAGATGACTCTAGTAGCATAAGCCTGATGATCTTTGTGATTTCACTAAGTAAAGCCCCAAGGGCTATTAACACTGATTCAATAAATGCTGAAGCCCTTACCCAATCATTTGTTTGCATCCTTCAATAAAATGGAAATGTCAGCTGGATGTGACGCACCTCATTCTGCTGGTGATATTTTGAAAGAGATGACTGTTTTCTCAGAGCTCATATTTCCTCTCCGGTCCCCTCCCTTCGCCACTCCTCCCCAAGCCACCACCTGTTGGATGGTTGCTGGGAAGAAGGTCAGGTTTCCAGATGCTGAGCCAGGACTGGGAAATTTCCCAGAAAGTGTGCCTGATATTCAGGTCTACAGTTCTGATTTTATAGGGTAGAAACATTTAATTGCAGGTTTCCACTGTCACAGATAATATGAATTTAGGGCATAAAAAGCAAAATTCCAAATGAGTACTTTTGCCTTATACATCTTTAATAAAGCTTGTGAGAGGGGTCACCGAGTCAAAACATAGCAGGCTTCACCCACAAGCATTTAACCCGTAAGTGCCTACTGTGTGCTCTTCCTCACATACTGTGTGATGTAGTCATCAGCCTCTTTAGAGGTTGCAAGGGGGACAAAGGACCCAGGATTCACAGACCTTAAGCTCTACCTGGAGAGGCAACATGGATACCGAAAACATTTGGAGAACATCAGGTTGATAACAACTAACATTATACAGTAAGCGACAGATCCTGCTCTAAATGCCTTACATATATTAACATGTTAATACATGCAACAACATCAAGAGCTAGGTACTATTTTTTATCCCCATTTTACAAACAAAGAAACTGAGGCTGAGGTCACACTGCTAGCAGAGGTCAAGCTAGAATTTGAACCCAGACTCTTAACCACACTCTGTGTTGCCTCTTATGTTACCTGCTTGGTGAAGTGGCCAGAAGGGTAAATAAAGCTGAGACAATGGGGAATTTAATGTAGCCTGTGTAATGCAGGAGGGCTTCAAGGAGGAGGCATGAATTCCTATGTCTGCATCTCTCATATTGGAATCTTGGAAACCTGACTGAGGCTCTGGGGTGCAACTTCCTAACTTCGAATGTCAGCTCTACCTCTTAACTAGCTTTGTGACCTTGGACACATTTCTTAACTTCTCTGTGTCTGTTTCCTCAACTATAAACTGGGGGTAGTATTTCTATTAGGCTATACAAGTTCTGGAGTGGTTGTAAGAACAAAATGTGACACTGGGAGTAAAGGGCTTAGCATAGCTTAAAACATCATACAAGCTTAGTGAGTATTCACTGTTATTGCTATTACCATTATTGTTTACAGTTAGGTACAGGGTTCAGGTTGTTGCCTTATGCTGGCAAGAAGGGTGCACAGGGTATTGTCAAGCAGGATGGGAACTTGGATCTTCAAAAGATATTTGGCCACAGCAACCACAGTCTGTGGTTCTCTCTGTCTCTCTCTCCATCTCCAACTCTCCTACTGTGATCAGGTTTCTTCCATGGAGTGGAGAAAATGATGGGTGGAGGCCATGGATGCCAACATTTTCAGCATATACTCAACTAGCCTAATGACCCCAGAGGAAAGAAGAGCAACACGGTCCCCAAGGAAGCCTCTGATTGGCTCGGCATAGTCATGGGACCCTCCTTGGGCCAATCACCATGGCCAAGGAAGGGTACCACTGTTGGCAGTAGGACCAAGAACCTCACGGAGTAGTGGAGGGGCAGTTCCTCCAAGGAAGGGGGTGTTATCTCAGGAGAGAGAGCACAGGGATGCGAAGCAAAAACAACAGATGTTAGTCCTCCAACACCCACCCCTAGTACATAAAAATAGGCTTACTTTGCCACACATGGGAACATAACTTTATTAATAACCAAATATCATTATTTGTGGTGAAGGAAAAATTACTACGTTTGTCAACTTGGAAGCTTGAAACCAACAGCAGCAAAAAGTAAAGAAGATATTCTGTCAATGCAAAACAAACTTTAAAATGTGAATCAGATCATTGATAATTTTATAACTTCCTTTTTTCAGCTGCCTAGCTTTTAATTCTAAGTTGCGGTAACTTGTTAAATTTTCTTGTCCTCCAGAGTTCCTTAAAGAGTTTTTATTTGGGAAGAAAGAAACTATTTTGCTAGTAATGCAACTTGTCAAAAATAAAACTTGCAAAGAATATGCTTCAAAAAACCTTGCCCTGGGGCTTCCCTGGTGGCGCAGTGGTTGAGAATCTGCCTGCTAATGCAGGAGACGACGTGGGTTGGAGCCCTGGTCTGGGAAGATCCCACATGCTGCGGAGCAACTAGGCCCGTGAGCCACGACTGCTGAGCCTGCGCGTCTGGAGCCCGTGCTCCGCAACAAGAGAGGCCGCGATAGTGAGAGGCCCGCGCACCGCGATGAAGAGTGGCCCCTGCTTGCCACAACTAGAGAAAGCCCTCGCACAGAAACGAAGACCCAACACAGCCAAAAATAAATAAATAAATAAAAATAGTAAAAAAAAAAAAAAAACAAAAAACCTTGCCCTCGTTTCATGGTATGTAATGCTATCGTAGCACATTTACAGGTAATTTCAATTTCTCTTTTTGATGATCTTGCGTAAATGATAATGATGTACAGGTTATTTGAAATATATCTCTTATACCTTTTGCCGAATTTGTATTGCTTGATTCAATACATTTTTCTTGAAGTTATACTATGTTGTTTTCACCAATTTAAATGACATCATTTGGAGTCTGGAATGTGAACAAGTCAGTACTGTCCTAACCCTTGAACTCTTATGACTTTCTGAGTGGTCCTTTGACTTTATTAGTGCACTTTAATCATGAGAACAGTATTGAAGTGCTCCTAAAGGAAAATATGATTGTTGTATTTATGTCAAAGAACTAATTAAAGCCATAATTTTTTTTCTTAGTTTCTGAGAAGGTCACATCCTATGTGCATTGTCAGCTGAAAAATAAAAGCAGCTCACCGGGAAATCACTAGAAAAAAAATGCTCAGTAGTTACTCTAAAAAGTGATATATCTTTCAACTGGCCTCAAGATAAAATTGAGTCTCTTTCAAGGCAAGAGGTTACACTTTCCAGCAAGATTCTGATTCCAAAGCAGTCATGTTTATGTAGGAGAAAATCATGTAAGCCCCAATTTTTCAAGTGTCTAAGGTGTGTGCATCTTTCTCCAAATCCTCATATCTCACATGATTACTATGATATTGGTAGGAGACCAGTTGAATCCCTATTGGAAAACCATATGCAATAAAGTTAATTATCTACAGCAAGTCGCTAATCCAAAAGCAGCAGCCAGGGAAATATACAGCACACTTTCTTTTCACAAACTTAAATTATGAGTGTCTCAAGGGGCCATGTCCTAATCCCTTTTTTTTTTTTTTTAAAGATTTATTTATTGATTGATTGATTGATTGCTATGTTGGGTCTTCGTTTCTGTGCTAGGGCTTTCTCTAGTTGTGGCAAGCGGGGGCCACTCTTCATCGCGGTGCGCGGGCCTCTCACTATCGCGGCCTCTCTTGTTGCGGAGCACAGGCTCCAGACGCGCAGGCTCAGTAGTTGTGGCTCACGGGCCTAGTCGCTCCGCGGCATGTGGGATCCTCCCAGACCAGGGCGCGAACCCGTGTTCCCTGCATTAGCAGGCAGACTCTCAACCACTGCGCCACCAGGGAAGCCCGTCCTAATCCCTTTTATATTTCCCTCCTTACACATAGTAGGTGATTAATAGTTGTTTGCTGATTTATTTATTTATTTATTTGGCTGCGCCGGGTCTTCATTGCAGCACTCAGGATCTACTTCCCCGACCAGGGATCAAACCTGGGCCCCCTGCATTGGGAGCGTGTAGTCTTAACCACTGGACCACCAGGGAAGTCCCGGCATTTGCTGATTTAATACAGAGTCAGAATGATTACAATCAGCAGTGACCACGAGGTAGCCATGGCCTGAATCATACAGACCAAAAAGTCCAGGACTGCCTCTAGGTTTGAGCCTATTGTGTACTGGGGGTGGGGGAGGGGAACATTCACATTGTAGACAGTACAGATCTGTGGATTTATTATGACCAAATCAGCATGTTACGGCGTTTTCCTACAGAAGTGTAGGAAATAGGGGGTGCCTATTAGTAACTTACAGGAAGGCACCATCATCACCATCGTATGGGTTAGCAAGGCCCTGGACAGAGGAACTGATGGATGGGCGTTCAACCTTGAAGAGATCTTGAATCTTTAAATCACTGCAAGTGGGAGGAACAGCCAGAGGAATGCTGCTGAATAAGCAGTTGTTGCACTTGCGGTAAAAAGTTTAGGAGTCAATCAATATGCATCCTCTCGTGGGGTACGTGATAGAAACCTCTGCTCCTCCCTCTCCCTGGCTCACATCCCAGTCAGTGGGCTCTGTGCCACTTGCCTCTAGAAGGAGGGGGTAGGTGAGAAAGTGGGATGTTAATGACGCTCAGAACCACAGCAGCTGGGTCACGGCCCAGGAAAGCCACATCAGCCGGGCAGGCGCTGGTCAACAGCCTTCAGCTCAGGCCCTGAGGTCGCACCCACATCAGAGTGGGGAGGGAAGACGGGCTCTTGACAGAACAGCTGGGGGACAGCCAGATTAGATCATTTCATGGCTTAAAGCAGTGGTTCTTAATGGGGTGATATATCTCAGGGTGCATTTTAGTAATTTGAAGAAGGGCTTTTGGTCAGCACGATGATTATAGGAACACTGTGCACATGTGGTGGATAAACTGGGGATACTAAATGACCTGCAATTTGACAGTCCCAGACAACGAAGAATTTTCCCAAGTCTGGCATGACGTTTGAATGTTCCACCAGGTATTCACATACTGGAAAAACCTCTTTATCATTATGCAAGCCTAGAACCTACCTCTGTTTTTACATATAACATGAAGTAGGTTTTTTGTTTGTTTGTTTTTTATCCTTTTTCTTTTCCCATTTAGGTTGTTACATAATATTGAGCAGAGTTCCCTGTGCTATATACAGTAGTTCCTTGTTGGTTATCCATTTTAAATATAGCAGTGTGTACATGTCAATCCCCAATTCCCTAACTAGCCCTCCCTCCACCCTTCCCCCTGGAAGCCATAAGTTCCTTCTCTAAGTCTGTGAGTCTGTTTCTGTCTTGTAAATAAGTTCATTTGTATCATTTCTTTTTAGATTCCGCATATAAGTGATATCATATAATATTTCTTTCTCTGTCTGACTTACTTCACTCAGTATGACAAACTCTAGGTCCATCCAACATGAAGTAGGTTTTGCTTTGTTTTAATAGAAACACTGATTTTTCCAAGAGTACAACTACCATGCAAATCAGTACTTTGTTTTGTCTGGAAATATATCAAAAGTTGTTCATCACTGTGGAGAATCACTCCACTTGCTGGCTTTGTACTGCACACACCTGTGTTAGTTTGTACTTAAAACTGTCTCACGTAAAAATGTAACAGAAGACATGTGAAACTCCCTTTTGCAGATTTAGTAGATTCTTAAGCAGATTTAGATCCAAATATTATTAAAATATGGATATATATTAAATGCATAAACATCATGGAATTTCCTTAATAAAAGTTTTTCTTAATATTTACAATTTTACTATCACTTATTTATAATTTTTTAGAACAATGATAAGGAACCTAGTATTGCAATTATACATTTAGGGTTGCCTGGGTTCTTTTCCATCTTACTCTACAAGGACCTTCAATGTCTACTCTTGAATGACTGTTCTTCTTCCAGTCTATCTTTTACCCTCCAACACTATTGAAGTATATCGTCCCCAAAGTTGTTCTCACGTACTAGAGATGGAATTTATAAAAAACGAAAAAGAATACTCACCATGTGGCAGGATTTCAAAATAGGAAGGTTTCCATAAAACTGTCCCTCCTCAGTTCATCTCATAACAAAAGCAACAACTGATACTACGTTTATGAATAAGTCCCAGCTTATTAGGGAGATGGTGTCACACTTCCTCATTTTCTCCACTATATTAGTATGTAGTTTATCTTGGCATGTTATCCCTACTTCAGTTAAGGTTACTTCCTGCTTTCTCTTATCACAGATAAATGGCTCTGGTCTGCTACCATGTATCCTCACACTAGTTCCTCCTTCAGCGTCCTGCCCAGCTACTATTGCTCTTTCATTCTCCCTTATATCTTGTATATTGGGTGGTATCTTATCTGTTTCCTTCTCTTAAAGCCTGACTTATTTATTAAGCATAGGTGCAACCATCTGACCAATTCACTATGTCTTTTAGTGAAATTGTTCCGTACCATTTCAATGTTGAAATAAATTTTATCATTATTACATTTATTTCTCCATTATAGTTGTGGTATTATATTACTTTTTTAAAGTTATAAGTATAGGTAGGTCTTATTTATGAATTTTATTTCAGGACCTATTTAAAAGAGTTTTTAATTTTTTTAAATTTTTGGCTGTGTTGGGTCTTTGTTGCTGCACGCGGGCTTTCTCTAGTTGCGGTGAGCGGGGCCTACTCTTCGTTGCGGTGCGCAGGCTTCTCACTGGGGTGGCTCCTCTTGTTGCGGAGCACGGGCTCTAGGCGTGCGGGCTCAGTAGTTGTGGCTCACGGGCTCTAGAGCACAGGCTCAGTAGTTGTGGCGCACGGGCTTAGTTGCTCCACGGCATGTGGGATCCTCCCAGACCAGGGATCGAACCTGTGTCCCCTGCATTGTCAGGCAGACTCCGATCCACTGCGCCACCAGGGAAGCCCTCAGGACCTATTTTATTTGCTATAAAATCTAAAGATACAAACTGCCAAGGCCAGGTGAAGAATACACTTTGGCTGGAAATCCCAGAGTATCTTGGATACTTGTCCTTCTTACAGCCAGGCAAGACCTTTATTTGGCCGACAGTCACTGGACGGGAATTAAGTATGGGGCAGTGGAGGTGGTGGTAGAGCACTTCCTTCCTTCCCCATGGTTAGCAAGGTCCAGCTAGTGCTCCAGGCAGTAGATGGGAGTCTACTGCAAAGTCGGACCTGGAGAGCAGTCATGATGCTGCTTTAGAAATAGGTTACCTGAGGACTTCCCTGGTGGCGCAGTGGTTAAAATCTGCCTGCCAATGCAGGGGACACGGGTTCGATCCCTGGTCTGGGAAGATCCCACATGCCACGGAGCAACTAAGCCCATGCGCCACAACTACTGAGCCTGCGCTCTAGAGCCCGTGAGCCACAACTACTGAGCCCTTGTGCCACAACTACTGAGCCCGCATGCCTAAAGCCCGTGCTCCGCAACAAGAGAAGCCACCCCAATGAGAAGCCTGCGCACCGCACAAAGAGTAGGCCCCGCTCGCCACAACTAGAGAAAGCCCACACACAGCAACAAAGACCCAATGCAGCCATAAATGAATGAGTGAATGAGTGAATGAATGAATGAATGAATAAATAAATAGCTCTGCAGCATGTGGGATCTTCCCGGACCAGGGATCGAACCCGTGTCCCCTGCATTGGCAGGTGGATTCTTAACCACTGTGCCACCAGGGAAGCCTCTAATTTTTAAAAAAAATTTTTAAAAACAAGAAAGAAATAGAGATTTCTGAGATCCAGAGCCTGCATTCTCCATCTCACCTGCATGTCAGTAGTTTCTGAGACACTTGATTGTTTACCCACTCACTCGGCCATACTTATTTATCTTCAGGTAAACATGTAGCAAGGATTTCCAGCTGAACCTAACTGGGATTCAGAGAATGGTGCTGGGCCAGTGCCCCACCCACCCCACTGATTCAGTCAGGCTCTAACCAGGAAAACAGAAACGACCCTGAGTACTTAAAATCACAGGACTTTAAGGCAAGGAATAAATTACACAGGTGTTGGGAAAGCAAAGAGCCAACAGAAGAAAGTGATCTAAGAACAAGCAAGCTCAGGAGAGGCAAACCCACCCTGGTATCTCTTTGCATGTGTTGATAAGCATTGGAAGAAGAAGATCTGGGAGGAAGAGGAAGAGAGATTAGAGCTAGAGATGACAGTTTATCAATCCTCTAAATTTAAGGATGTCTGAGCCAGGGACCGGGGATACTACTAGGATTTTCCATGACTTAGTACTACTTTCTCAGTAAACAGAGCTGTGACTCGACCCTGGATGATTACATGTGACAGAAATTCCTCCAAGCTGACAATACAGAGGACACTTTCTGTGGTTTCAGAGTTGATGCAGTGTCTTCTATTTTTATCTTCCTTAGATCATCTGAGTCAGTTTCTAGGAAGCGTAGGCAGCTGGACATCCATTCTTTTGCCTCTCTCTTTCCCAGTATTCTCCCAACAGATCCAGATTTTGTGTGTGCAGGGCAAATTCCCAAACAACTTCATCCAAAGAGTTTCAGATCTCTTCCAAACCCAAATTAACAGATTTTTAGAGCACTTTAACTATTCTTTTATTATTTTTTCATTAAAATGCTATGCATAAGCAAAAGGAGGTGAGTCCTAAAGTGAGATATTTGCAAGTGGTGTGATGGTGGGCACACCAATGAATAGCTTTAAACGTTAGATTCCTCAGTGCTAAAATAGGAATATTAAAGCTTACCTTGCAAATAAGTTATGGGAAGCAACTTCTACAATGTCAGGGATGTAGTGGGTATCCAACAAATAGTACGTGTTATTACCAAAATGATCTGTGACAGTATTTAATTTTCACTGAAAGATTTGTGGCAATAGATGAAAACAAATATTTGGTAAAACCATCTTAAAAACAGAAGAGTCCTGGGACTTCCCTGGCGGTCCAGTGGTTAAGACTCCACAGTTCCACTGCAGGGGAGACGGGTTCAATCCCTGGTCGGGGAACTAAGATCCCACATGGTCAAACCCAGTGGCTTTCAATTTTTTTTTCTTATCATGACCCACAATAAATGATACATTTATATCATAATATATTTCATGCATGAAACTAAAATAAATACTACATGGAACATTCCTACTCTTACTACATGTGAAGGATGCTGATGTTTTCTATTCTATGCATTCTTTTTTAAAAATGTGTTTAGAAGGAAGTCTGCCTAATTCATTGACGTCAGAGGAAGTCAAGCAGCCACGGACAACTCAAAAGGAAGTTATTGCTCGCCAGGGGCTTAATATGAATGTAAACCCCAACCTTAGCTACATTCACTAGGTTTTACTACCAGAATACAAGTTCTAAATCATACTTTACAACTGCTTGTCATGTAACATTTGGGCAAGCTTGGAGGAGTCCCATTGACAGGGACTTGTCTCTGGCTGAGTCATTAAAAATGGCATATGTCCCAACATCTCTATTTGCATCCACCAGGAGAGTGTTAGTGATTTTTCTGTTTTAAGCAGTGAAGGATTTGCCTTTGCATTCAAGGTGATTTCTGAGCCCCCTAATTGCCAATAGGTTTGGTGCGATAAGTACGCACTTAGTGAAGTCACATTATAAAATGAGTTGCTCAAATATTTAATCAGCTGTGCATAAAGCCCAGCCACATGGTTCCTTCTGTATAGCATTCTATCCACCATGGCGAGGAGTTGCTACGGGTTACAGCTCTCCTGTCAAACATGAAAAAGCTGGATTTGGGAGATGAGTTCCAGCAATGGCTTCCTCTTAACTGAAGAAAGATTCGCAGGTAAGACTCTTGGGCCAAGAGTGCAAAAGTCATGGATTCTTGTCACACATATCCTTAATAGTTTTCTGGGAATCATCGGTTTTTCCTCAGCTTCATTCATTCAGAGGGAAGAGCATATATTCTGCACCAAGCATGTGCTGAGAGCTTACATAAAGATTAAAATAATTTCTCCAAGGATATCTAGTCAGCCAGTGAAAGAACTGAGATTCTAAGTCTAAGTCTGTCTTGCTTATTTTGAGTGCCCATTATGTGGCCAGGCATTGTTGGGGAAAATGCAATATAAAAAGAACTTTTGAAGGACCTTGAAGTCTAGTGGAGGAGGAGGTAGGTCCATAAACACACTGACATAGACTAAAAAAGGAGACTAAAAAAGGAGCTCTCATGAATGGAATGAGCAAAGTAGCATAGGAGATCAAAAGGCTGAATGACTAATTCTGTCATGAGTTTTTGTGCTCTCTTTCTCTTTCTCTCTCTCTCTCTCTCTCTCTATTTATATATAGGGATCCTTGGTGTCATGGGAGGTTTGAGAAGCAAGATTAATAAAAATTACAAGCCAGACTCCTATTGAATATGAACTTTATTTTTTAGTAATGAAATCTTAGTATTTCCAAGCCTTGCCTCATAAGAAGGGCCCTCCCAACTCAAACATTCTATGTATTAAATGTGACTCGAAATAGATGGGTCACTGGGTTAAGGTTTATGAACCTTTTTTGCTATAAAGAGACTGGCTTGTCTTGCCCTTGGCTGGGCTCACTATTTACTCTTAAAGGTCAAGAAGCTGGATGTCTTCCCCTTTTTAAGAGAATCAAATTCAGTTTTTTATTCATTCTCCTCAGTTCCCTTTCTGGTGTCTTCTTTCCTTTGGTAGTAATCTTGATGTCTTTCAACTGAACAATGGAACATGAATTCCCTTTTCCCACATATTATGAAGGAGCAAAGAAGGCTGAATTTAGCCAAGTTTTCTCCCTCTCTCTGAACTAGGTCACAGAGTGCTGCAATCCCTTGGACACTTTTAATACTTTATCAGACCTCACACCTACATCTCTTTCCCAAAAGTTTCAACAAAAGACTAATTGAATATCATGAATTCTGACTGAGTCTCGTGCCCATCCCAGAGCCAAAGGTGGTGGCCAGGGGGTCTTGGATATGGGACAGGTGCTCCAACCCTGAATTTTGGAGGTAGGTCCCATTCCACTATACAGACTAATAAAGGGAGAAGAGAGGAAAGACCAAAAATACTGTCACTAGAAATAGGGTGAATAGATGTTGGGCTACCCTAAAATAACTACCATGAGTATAGAAGAACCTACCCAGGGATTGTAGAAATCTTGGGGAGGGCATTATATTTTTTAACAAAGCCTGGAATAGGAATTTGAGCTAAGTCTTATAGAAATCTTAAGAGGCAGGGGAGTATCATCTAACACGTAGTTTGCATCAGGGAAAAGAATGAGATAAGAGTAGATCCACCATGAAGTTAATGAAGCTTAAACTTTCATATTTGACAGCAATCCTAAAAATGTTATATGACACTACCATCAATGAACTATGACGCTGAAACAAACTTTTCTAAGCCATCAGTAATAAAATATTTAAATCATCCATACTAAAGGAAAGACTATCTTTCTTTCCTCACTATAAAAAAATGATACTATTAAATTATTGTAATATAAAGAGGTGATCAAATAGTATGTAGGCTAAAACATGGGGAAAGTACATTCAAGGTGTGTCAGATGTTAATTAAATAAAATGTGCTGTTTACCGGGATTTTGTGATGTTTGTGGTATTTGTCAGGTCTTTCCAGTTTGTAATTTGTGATGACTTCTTTTCTCATTCTAATCAAATGTTCGCATTAGTACTTATGTATTTGTAATTATTGTTCATTTTCCTAAAGAGAGCACCAAAATTGTGTAAGCTACAGATATCACAGGACCTGCATCTATTCCTGGATTCTTCCTTTGGCAGGGCCCAGAGGGTGGCTCAGAGCTGCAAGCTCACTTCCAGTTGTCTCAGCAATTTCTGGCCAGACATCCTCACACCACAAACCCAAGGAGGAGAAAGTGTCTGTGGCCCTGCATTCCCAGCTTAACTCCCAAGGTCACTCTTCTTGGACAAGCTTAATTGCCCTCCCTCCCCTGAACCAACCATCATATGGGAAAGGGATATGTTGACTGATTTAAGCCAATCACAGCCCATTCCTGGGTTGGGGGTGAAGTCAATCTCACCCAAACCACACAAATAAGAATAGAGACAGAGGGGTAATTTTCCAAAGAAACTAGGTGTCCTGGTACCAGGGAGGAGGGGACTAAATGCTGGACAGAAAGCAGTAGGTATCCCAGAGCTGGGACTTTCCTTGGGTGTGAAATTTAAGAGGGCACCAAAAATTCAACAAGTTAAATAATATTTTAATGCACTATTTTTAAAAACTGAACTAGCAAACTGCAGCCTGAAAGCTGGTTGCCTTTTTCTAAAAAAATATAGAACTCTTCACAAATTTGTGTGTCATCCTTGCACAGGGGCCAGGCTAATCTTCTCTGCATTGTTTCAATCTGAGTATATGTGCTGCCAAAGCGAGCACCTGGCCGCCTGTTTTTATTACAGCGGCTGGGCTGCTTCCTTTGGGAGTTAGGCTCTGCCTCACGACTGCCTGCAACATTGTTGATGTTCTAGAAGAAACTGTCTGGTCCCTGAGGCTTCTTGGAACCCAGGAATTGTGAGATGCTCTTTTCCTATGACAACTCTAAATTGGCCTCCTGACTCAGAGAGGTGTGGGAAAGCAGAGGATGCCCCGTGTCCCTAACAATTAAGATCAAACTCCATATTAACAGCACAAGCCATTCACTTGATTTTGAAGAAAGAAGAATGGCGGGAGGCCTTGGATTCAAGCTAAGCCTCTGCCTAATATCTCTAGCCCCGCACTCAGGCTCCTCCACCCCAAGCTGATGAGGGCAGGCTCAGCCAGCTTGCTGGCGATACGTGAAATCTGCTGCGGACAAATGGAGGAAGAGGCAGACCCTGTCCAGTTTGCTGCCAGACCAAGGCAGGCCTTGCTATTCTGTGTGGGCAGGTTATGGCTTCAGTTACTGAGCCAGGCTTTATCCTCTGTGACAGCTCATAAAAAATCAACACAGTCTTAAATGCTATCAGAAGCTTGTGCCTAGAAACAGCTTGTGTTGATGAAAGGGAGAAAGGCATCTTTCCTTCTAATCGCATGTGTGACTAGGAAGCCAGTATTTCATTAACAGGACCACAGGTAACCAGTAGAAGTGACTAGTAACTCACAGGGAAGCCAAACATGTCACTTTAAATAACAATCTCTATTTACTTCTAAGAAACACATTCCTGGAAACATCATTAAGAGCCATTTGTCAGCTCTGTGACCCTGGTGAGTCAACTGGACACTTAACCATTTGGGTGCTTGGTCTCTCCAGGTGTGAGGTGAGGGACAGGACTTGAGTGATCATCTCTGAGGTCCTTTCCAGCTCTGGCATGCTACAGTCCTACCAGATGGGGGGTCATTTCCCTTCCCTCCCTTCCCAAGCAGAGGTAGGCAGCCCCATAACAGCTGTGGCACCAGAGGACCAGGGCAGGATACATGGTCAGGGCATAAAACCTGTATATACTGGCAAGTAGGACTGATGTGCAAAATAAATTTGCACTGTCGCCTACTATTAGAACTTAGTTTAAAATAATCTCAGGGGGACTTCTCTGGTGGCACAGTGGATAATACTCCACGTTCCCAATGCAGGGGGCCCAGGTTCGATCCCTGGTCAGGGAACTAGATTCCACATGCATGCCGCAACTAAGAATTCACATGCCACAACTAAGGAACCCATGTGCTGCAACTAAGGAGCTGGTGAGCTGCAACTAAGGAGCCCTGGAGCCACAACTAAGGAGCCCACCTGCTGCAACTAAGACCCGGTGCAACCAAATAAATAAATAATAAAAAGTATAAAATAAAATAATCTCAGGAATGTATTACATTCCCAAATAATTTTTTTTCTACACACTTGTGATAGTTTGGGTCCTCTGAGAAGCAGATGCCAAGAGGGGAGGGAAACACCTGTGAGGGAAAAGGAGCAGGGGGAACTGGGGGAGGTGGAGAGAACCTCCAGGACTCAAAGCAAGTCTGTCAGCCGTGAAGGGAGAGGGGGACACAGGAAGGCTGGGGAGGAAGGGTCTCAAACCTACAGCACCATTCTGAGAATGTTTCAGATAGACTGAAATCATTTTCCTAGGGCTGCCAGAACAAAAGACCGTGGACTGGGTAGCTTAAAGAATGGAAATTTCCCCACAGTTCTGGAGGCTACAAGTCTGAGATCAGGGTGTTGGCAGGATTGGTTTTATTCTGAGGGCTGTCTTCTTGGCTTGTAGATGGCTGTCCTCTCCCTGTGTCTGCACTTCATCTTCCCTCTGTGTAGTCCTGTACCCTAATCTCCTCTTCTGATAAGAACACCAGTCATATTGGGTTAGGGCCCACCATCATGATCTCATTTTAATTTAATTACCTCTTAACAAGTCACATTCTGAGGTACTGGGGTTAGGACTTCAACACATGAATTTGGGGGGACACAATTCACTCTGTAACAGACAGGTAGGGTGTCCTCAAGCCACAGTTGCCCATTAGAGGAGCCATGCATCTCACAGCAACGGGACTGCATGAATATCCCCACCATGTTCTGTCCTTGGCTGGAAGCAGCCCACAGGAAGCTTGGCCTTGTGCAAACACCATGGTGGATTCAAAGAGGCTGCAGCTGGGGCCGTCAGTTAATTATCCCCCTGCTGGCAGGAGATCTGTGGCGCATTTCCAAGCTCACCGCGACCTTCAATCTTCATTTACTAAATTGCTCAAGAAAAATAAATTGACCACCTATTAGGTACTAGGTGAGTGAGTCTCAACCCTGATTACATGACAACAAAATTAGCAGTGGAGATTTTGTTTTCCAGTGCATTTTTCTGGGCCCCATCTCTGCAGGGGGTCACTGAGCTTGAGAGCTGGTGTGCCAGGGGCTTGGGTGGGGAGGGTGCTGAATGGGACAGCCTTTGCCCACTCGGAGCTCTGGGACAGTGGATGAGAGTGACATCTTTAAAAGCCTCGTGCACAGAACAGCGGCCACATTTCCATGCCCTGGTTAAATCAGTAACTAGAATCAGCTGGAGGCAAGAAAGACTTGTTATGACTTATCAATCCGTAACAAATATAAAGTCCCACGAGGATAAGTTCACAGACTCACACTCATCCTACTTTCTCCCTCAGTTCTCCCTTGCCGGGAGCTTAATCTATACTTCTTCCAGCTGAAACCAGGAGAAATGACTCAACTCAGATTGCCGTGGGATTCCCTGCAAAGGCCAAACCCCAGTACCAACATGTTCATTCCTACAGTGCATCCCCAGCTGCCCTCCAGCTTCATCTGGTGGCTACCATCTTGGCCGTGTTCACAAATCTCCAGTGTCATGGAAGCACATTCCCCTCCTATTTATAGCAAAGGGAAGAAAGGCTACAGGCTCTGGCCTCTGCCCTGACGTGGAATGTGAAGGAAACACCAGGCTTTTCAGTCCCGTTTTGCCTTTTACCAGGCAGACCCCTTGGAGCAAATTATTTGCTCTCTCAACATCTCAATTTCCTCACCTGTAATTTGGAAGTAATAGTAACTACCTTGCAAAGTTGTTGTTGTGAGGATTAAAGAGATCACACAGGTAAGAATGTCTCCTACCACAGTGAGTTCATAGTTGGTACTTTATGAATACGGAGCCCCCCACCCCAATCATCAGAAAATTATTTTCTCTAGAGTTAGAACAAAAATTCTCTTGTCAAAACCACTGCGGAAATCAGAAAACCCCAGTTTCCACTGTCCTTGAAATTCTCCCTTTTTACCCCATTTATATAGCTGGGAGATTCCACAGCAGCCAAAACCTACTCTCCGGGAAGGTCCTAATGTCAATCTTTTCAACCTCATGTGAATTTCTACTTCTCTGGACATTCCTTCCAGAAGCATGGCATGATAACTATTCAGCCTCATCAGAGAAAAGAAAGGCTTTACCTCTTGGTAAAGAAAACCACATCAATAGCAAGGACCTTTCTGGTGGCCTCAAATCACACCAAATAGGTGTCCCCCTCATACAAGGGTGGCCGCAGCTGGAATAGCAGTAGAAATAGGAAGGGTCATCACCCCCAGGGGACTGCAAACATTTCCAGTAGGAAACATCTCTCTTCTTTCAAACTAAATCTTACCCTAGATGCTGATATTTGTGAAACAGAAATGTATCCTATTTCATTAATATAAAAAATTTCAGTGCAAGTGTATAACCTTTGCTCATTATAACCCAAAAATGTATGAACAGGAGACTGTGTTGAAATTAGGACATTAGATGACAGTTACATTTTCTATCATCTTCAGTAACTTGTTGTTTGGGTTGCTCAGTATCAAGGAAACCCTGCTGCACACTGTTAATGGTCCCAGGCTTTTAACAGCTCTTCTGGCAATCTTGGGAGACCCTTTGAGAAAACTGTCCCTAAAGCTTGAAGACATATATATCTATATAGCAAAAAGCACCCAGAAAGCACAATCATTGCTTAAATTATCTATAACATAATATTTTCCCATTGCCACATGTTTGCAATTCACTAGCTATCCCACAAGTGAGAATTACTCTGTAATGATGCATCTGAGCTTGGCCCAGCCTTGAATCCAGCATGGTCCATGGGGCTGTGCTAAGACACATGCATAGCCTTGACTTTCACACAAGACCAGTGAGGAGTGGCAACCTTCCAGGTCAATACACATCAACAAGAGATTTCAATATATGCACAGCCGAGGGGACTTCCCTGGTGGAGCAGTGGTTAGGAATCTGCCTGCCAGTGCAGGGGACATGGGTTCAATCCCTGGTCCCGGAAGATCCCACATGCCGCGGAACAACTAAACCCGTGCACCACAACTACTGAGCCTGCGCTCTAGAGTGCACGAGCTACAACTACTGAGCCCGCACACCACAGCTACTAAACCCCGCACGCCTAGAGCCCGTGCTCCACAACAAGAGAAGCCACCTCAATGGGAAGCCCGTGCCCCACAAGGAAGAGTAGCCCCCCGCTAGCAGCAACTAGCGAAAGCCCGCCTGCAGCAACAAAGACCCAACACAGCCATAAATAAATAAATAAATAAAATTAAAAAAAATATATATATATATATATATATGCACAGCGGAGATATTCCAACAAGATTTTTCCAAGGCCACAGAAGTTCACACAGAACTATAAATTAATGTGCTCATACCTCCTATGGTTAAAATTACAATAAATCTGTTTGATTATTCTGTCTTTTATTACTGTTTAAAGGCCCTTTCATTTTTTAATGAAATTTGACTCAAGAGTTTGCAGAGCCCCCGAAGCATCTCTGCAGGACCCCGATCCCGGCCCAAGCTGAGCCCAATACAGTTGGAGGAACCAGGCCCAAAGAAGCGCAGGGTCTTGCCCGGCTCACACAGCCCATTAGTGGCACAACTACAATGAGAACCTGAAATTCCAGCCTCCTCGGCGGTCAGTGCTCCTAGAACGACATCAGAGTCCTGGGAGGCTCCCTGTGTCCCATAGTAAGGGCAGCAGTAGACATCAGCACGTAGCCAAGCATGAAATCCTTTCCCACAGGGGAGAGAAAATTCATGAAATGACCAGTGGCTTTTATGACTCAGGCTGTGCTGTGGAGTGTGGAAAAATCATGGTTTGTTTGGTTTGGTTTAGTTTTTGAGAAAGAGAGGAGCCAAGCTACATCACACCAAGGTGTGGTCATGCTGGGTCTGCGCTGGACCCCTCAGTAAATGTGGGGAGGGGATGCAACCACTGTGGACTGGAGCGGAAGGTGGGAGATTGGGGGCTGGCTTTGAGTCTGGGCCAACAGAAGGGCAAGCCCAGGAGGCCTGGGGCAGCAATCTCTCCATCTGCCAGACAGTCGCAACAGCTATTCTAAGCACTGGCCTGAGGCCAGCCTTGATTGATTTCAGCAATAAAATAACATGTTCCAAAGCTCATCTGTTTTGGACCATAAATGACAGAGAGAGCTATTACAGAATGTCAATTTGTCCCTCTGTTTGGGACACATCTCTGTATTAATACTTGTTTGGCCTCTACAAGTGATTCATGTGGGGCAGCAGAATGACTAAGTCACTGTCAGAATAATTTACTCACATCTCTCTCATCATTATTGTACGTTCTCTCCTAGAGCCAAACATTATTCATGTGTCTCTCTGACCATGTGAATATTAATGTCACCGAAGGGCTCTGTTTTCTCTCGGCTGAGCTGAGACATGGTAAACATGAGAATAAAATGCAAAGTGTTTCCAACGATGGTTATGAAACCCTGTGGTTAAAGGGTCAACCTACATTTTCTAATCATGGAACAAAGGAACGATGACCAAACTTGGAATTAATAAAGAAATTCCACCTCTGTCCACACCTCAACTATTTCAAAGGCCTTTCTAGTGCTGCCTCAGTGAAGCCAATTTTCCTTCCTACCCACAGGCATCTTCTCACTGCCCCAGGCTCAGGAAGCAATTGGGCACCTTCCACTTTGTTCAGACTCCCCTTCCTTCAGGCAAAAAGAACAGAAACCCTCTCCAACTAGCTCAACAAAAAACAGGGACTGTGTTGGAAGGAAACTGGGGTTCTCTCGGGAAGCTGAGCTCATGAGAAGACAGGGCATACCTGGGGGACCAAGAGTTCCTTCTCTAAAGAGGTACATTTTCAACAATTTAAGGAGACACGTTGGTAGGAGGGTCACTGAGCTTGTGTTGGAAGGTTAGAGGAAAAAGTGTGGTATCAAGAAAGAGTTTGACAAGAAGCACAACCCCACCTGGCACTGCATCATGGGGAGGTAGCTATGTGACACATGAAATCAACACTTCATCTACTTCTACCTGTGCCACATGGCCATTCTTCTGTTCAAATTTGGTTAAAAGCATGGACTGTGCCACACACCCAGTGATCCATCGAAACACAAGGACTGCAGCCTAAATTCCAAATACCAGAGACTGAAATCTTCAGCTTTGCCTAAGAGAACAGCACCATCCTTGAACCTTTATTGTGGTTTGTTTTTTTGTTTTGTTTTTTAAAATCTATTTGGCTGCATCGGGTCTTAGTTGCGGCACACAGGATCTTCGTTGAGGCATGTGGGATCTTTCGTTGTGGTGCACAGGCTTCTCTCTAGTTGTGGCGTGTGGGTTCTCTCTCTCTAGTTGTGGCGCGCAGGCTCCAGGGCGTGTGGGCTCTGTAGTTTGCGGCACACGGGCTCTCTGGTTGAGGTGCACGGGCTCAGGAGTTATGGCGCGTGAGCTTAGTTGCCCCATGGCATGTGGGATCTTAGTTCCCTGACCAGTGATCGAACCTGTGTCCCCTGCATTGGAAGGCGGATTCTTTACAACTGGACCACCAGGGAAGTCCCTATTGTGTTGCTTTGTACAGGGCATTCTCTGTACTAATTTGCTGTGGTCATAAAGCAATTAACAAAACAGCTTACATTTGTATTTATTTTCTATTCTATACTTTTCTGACACACGTTTTTTTCTCTTCAAAACCCATTCCTTTAAAGAAAAAAAAAATCTGTTGGAGAAGTATGTGTTACAAAAGACCAAAAAAAACACCACCACCAACAAAAAACTGTCTAACAGCTGACATGCCAATGATCAAACCTGTGGCTTGTAGAGAAGGTGGTCAAACAGTGATATACAATGTACCCACGTCCACCCACCAGCACTTCAGGGCCTACCCTCAGCCAGACCCCAAGCTCACCATCAGACACTCAGGGCCAGGCTTTTTGATGTTTTAGTGTTCCCCAGGGTTAGACTGTGGCTACACTCTGGTCCCCAGAAACCCCCAAACTGCCTAGAATCCAGTTAGCTTTTCTCTTTACTTTTCTCAATTGTTTCTTCATAGCTTGCCATGTCCTGCTCATTTTGGGGGGCAATTTTATGACTTCATGTACAAGTAGTCTTGCTCTATGATTGCCCCCAAAATGGAAGACCTAAGGCTTGTATAGGGTGAAAAGGAAGCTTTCCATTAATGCAGCACACACCAGTGCTGTTGTGGTGTGTTCCCTCATGCTTGGAGGGATACCCCATGTGTACATGTGGATTTCAGGTTTTGTTTCTTCAAAAGATGGGTGCATTTTTCCAAGATACTACTAAAAATATAAATGGAGAATGTTCATGAGTGGAGGAGAGTGGAGTAGTTGCCTAGATGTCTGATGGGCGAGGGATATGGGGGTAGTTTGAAAAGAAAGGGGACATGGGAAGAGCAAGAAATTTGGCCTAAATGGTTGTCGCCACAAGGAAGATGGCTAGTGTCTAAGCACGACTTGCCATGTGAATAGGAAAGAAAGACACATCTCATTTGAACTAACACCCCTGGAGCTCCAGGTGGTTTCCTTGAGGGGTAGGGGGGTTGTTAGGTACAACCACCATGTTGCTGGAGATGGTATTTCATCTCTTGCACAAGGGAATATTCTATTGAAGTAATGACCCTGGAAGGACAACTGGTGGCCTTGACCCGCCAGCCATGGAGCTGTCAACCCTGGACCCACCCTCTTTGTCAGGTTTTCACAGGACTGTTTGCCCCAACCCTGCTTAGAAATGGGGCACTGCACCTGGCTTCGGCCAGCCTATAGTTAAGAAAAGTAAATGGAAAAGAAAAAAAAGGAGAACAAAGAAGCCAGGGAAAGGAGAAGAGCCCAGATGAACTTCCTTTCAAGACTCCCTTTGTGCCAGGCACATGCTTCCCATTGGGCACCTGAGAATCCACTACTGTCCTGACAACACAGGAGTTGGTATTACTCTGCCCTTCAGACTAGAGAGGAAAGAGAGGCTCAAGGAGTTAAATGACTTGCCCAGGGACACACAGTTGACTAGTGGCAGTGCCAAGATTCCACCCTGAGGCTCTCTGACTTTAAAGCTCGTGAGCATGCATCACTGTTCCCACTCCTGGGGATTATCTCATTTTTCTTGTCTGGCTGTCAGTGAGACCTTGCAATTCCCTCACGTCTCATCCTTTCCATTACCATCACCCTTACACGGCAACACAGATCAGGCGCTGCCAGCCCATGGTCAGCAGTCACCCCCTGCCGATGGCTGCCCCACTATTGGTCCTTTAGGCCAGCACACCACCTGCACGTCCCATCCATTCCACCCATAAGATGACCCAGGCCATCCCCATGACCTCCTGCTCCCACTCACTTTTGCTCTGGTCCCACCTCCACTGGACTCCCGATAGCCAAAGAAGACAGCTAAAGGGACAAGAAATACACGGTGAACAAAACCGTCAGCACCCCAGAAATCCGTGGGAACTAAGAGGCACGCCCATGGCGGGACAGCACCTACAGGGAGGAGAGGGCCTGGAGCCCAAGAAGTCTGTCTTCCCAGCCTTCTCTGCTGACTTCCTCCCCCATGGCTGGGGCCCGCTCAGCCTGCGTGGGAGAGGACCCCCTGTCTATAGAGCCTGGCCCTGGCGCCCCTTAGAGGCCACAGAGCACAACCCCTATTCAGTCCAGGAAATCACTTTGCCACATCATCTGTAAGGGGTTCTTCAGCCTTGTTGATCTGATAGCTCCAGTGACAGGGAGCTGACTACATCTTTCCACTGCCAGACAACTCTCACCATCAGAAAGACCACACCAACGTTCTCACTCATCTGTAGTCCTGACCTTCTTACCTAGATTTATGAAAATGACTCTTCATTTTCCCATAGGTCTTCTCCTTTAGAAGCTAAGCATTCCCGGGACCTTCAGTATTCCCTCGTAGGGTGTTTTCAGGGCCCCAGGACATCCCAGTGTCTGTTCTGGGATATCCTCCAGTGTATCGAAGTCCCTTTTAACTTCCAGCACCCAAAACTGAACCCTGTGCTCCAGACTTGTTTGCCCTGCAAACGAAGGATGGAATATTTTTCATCCAAACACCATACTCCTATTTTAAAAAACTATATTATCAATTATTTTCTGCTTATTGGATACAAATACTTCCAACAAGGTTCCAAGGCTTGTATTCAGTTTTCTGGTATCCAGAATGTACTGTTGGCTCTCACAGAGCCACTCATCAATCAATGCAAAACTTTACACTTCCATCCAGGACATTCCACCTTGTTGACATCAGGCTGCTGTCCCACCTTGCTGAAATTATTTTGGGTCCTAATTCTACTGTCAAACTCACTATCATTTATCTTTATATAAACCTCAAATTTGGTAAGACATACCGTGTGCACCTGAGTCATTGATATGAACATTGAACATGACTGTTCAAGATCAAAGCTCTACAGAGTGTATTTAGAAACCTTCTTCCAGTCTGTCACTCATTCTTCAATCAATAATGCCTTAGGTTCCATCTTTCAAAAAAGTCACAGATTAACTCTCTCATAACTCAATCAGCATTTCTTCACCTTGTCCATTGAATGACTCCTTACAATCCAGATACACCATACCTGTTGCACACCCCCAATCTGACTGGCCAATAGTTCTTCTGAAAGGGGAAATGATCACTGGGCATGATTTACAGCGAGCCACTGCTGTCTCTTGGTGAATTTCTACCGAGAATTCACAAAACATTCATTTAACAATTACCTAGAGAGTTTCTAGATTCCACCTTCTTTCCTTTTTTGACAATTAGGGCACTGTTTTCTTACCTTCAGTCTTTTAGTGCTTTCCTGTTTTCCATAATTCCTCAGAGATGACTGACAGGCATTCTAGTCTATTTACCCACAGTTTGCCTGAACCAGGAACATGAACTTATTCAAAACAGTTAGGTTTTTTTTTCCCCATTCCTTCCCCTATCTTGGGCTTCCATTTCCTGGTCTCCATGTTTTTCACTGTGTCGATCATTAACCTTGATACAATGGCAAAGTTAAAAAACAGCTGCATTTTCTCTTTGTCATCTGTAAACATGACATCATCTACCCCAAACAATAGGCTCATGCCTTTGTAGTTCTTCCTGCTCTGAACCAAATAAAAACAGTCATTATTCTAGTTCTTCAAGCCTAAGTTCACCCTGCAGTTTATTCGTCCTGCCTCTATCTTTACAAATTTATTCATTCATTCATCCATTGGATGAACTTTTATTAGGAAATCTATATCTTGCCCCCAAGTAAGATAGTTAAAGTAATTACATTCTAGTGACACATTCTCCTTTTGCCAAATTTTGGTATTTGCATTACTTGCTTCTACACACTTTCTCAGCACCCAGAATATCACGTTACTCCTTTGGATATAATTAGGGGGAAAAAAGGTTGCTGGAGAAAAAAAGAAGTAAGGTCCATATGGCAGGGCAGGAGTAAAGGTATTTACAATGCATCCGGGGGAGAGATTAAGAATGACAAGGAAAGTAAACCCTAGCATTTAAACCACATTCCCCCATTCGTGAGAAGGAAGAGAGTTAAAGCAGGCATTTAAGTGGATTTCTTCTGGTGGATGACAAGAATCACCAGTTTCAAGTCATAAAATCAGACGAGAAAAACAAAATACCTCTAGGCATGCGTGTAAAGTAAATGCATACACAAGCTTCTCGCTGAAACTGCAGTAGAGGTAGATTCTGAAACATTTCTAAGGAATTATTGCTTAATGTGTGCAAAAATATTACCGATGGTTTAGTAATGATATTTGTTCTTGTTATTTTGGTTAGTTAACCATAAAAATTAAAATAAGGGTGTCATATAGATCTGTGACCTCAGTGTCTCCAATTCTACGTTTCACTTAAGGCCTTAAGTTATTTAACAGCAAAATTCTCCCATCCTATCCCATCCCAGGGGTTTCAGGCCCTTAGTCCTTGGGTGTAAGGAGTCACTGATGCGTCGAAGCCATGTGGGCACGGGAGTTGGAGGAACCGATGAGACCCCAGTGAGTGAAGAAGCTTCTCGGGGCAGCAGCATTCAAAATGGACCTTCACGGGTGAGCGGGAGATGAAGGGGTGATCTGGGCAGAGGCCCTGGCCGGTGCTAAGGCATGTAGGGTAACCCACATGGCACGGAAACACCAAGAGCTGACCCAGGGAAGGAGCAGCCCGATGAAAGGCCAGGCAGTGGAATTGGGCCCATCTCTGAAGGGCCTCAAATGTCCCAGAAGGGAGCCTAGAATTTCTCCTGAAAGGAGAGAGGAACTAACTTGATTTGTGAGCCTTCTGGGTAGTACGTCTTGAGCTGCCTTGCGATTTCAAAAGACAAGGCAGGAGAGTTTGCAACATGAGTTCTCTGGGGAGTGGCTCTGGGAGGCTCCATGTTCTGCTTTGCTTCTGTTATACATTTTTCGTATATTATCTTTAAGATAACATCAGCAGTCTTGTTAGGCTAGGCCATAAAACAGGAATTTATTCAGTTCTGTCTCTGAAAAGCCGTGAATCACTCTTTCTGGCTGCAGTTTCTCTGTCTGTTAAATCAGGCCACAATACCTCCCCAGCTACCTCCTAGCCAAGAAGAGCTACCTTATTTTTGACATCTTACTGTGTGCGGGCAGGGTGCACAGACAGTATCTCATTTAACACTCATATCAACCTTACCAGGGATGAACTATTAATATCCCCACTCTACAGATAAGGAAACTGAGGCTCAGGAAGGGCATGTGACATCCCTTAGGTCTTACAGGTGTAAGTGGCATAAACGGGATATTCCTTTGCTGAATTTCCGAGTAAGTCGAGGGGTGATGGTTGTGAGGCTCCCCACCCCCGCTGGATTCTAGGTGTTACTATGGTTGTAGGAAGCAGTGGGAAGACCCTTTCATTCTCCCCAAAAAGCTTTCACCTTCTGCACAGTGTGCTGCCTTTCTGTCTCCTGTCAAGCCGGTGCTGTCAGTTTGTGTTTAGAATACGGGGTTACTGATTTTAATTGTAGCCCCACCCCAGGCCTCTCCAGAATTCAACAGTTTGGGAAACGTAATCCAGCCCTCACCTCCAGCAATACTGTGACCCCATTTGCCTTTTTTCCACTTACTCATCACACCAGTGATTCAGAAACGTGCTGTTCTTATGGTAATTCATGCTTGTGCTGTCGTGTACAGGTGTTGGCCGTGACTTCCTGTTAGTGCACTGCTTTTATTTTTGCCTGAACTGGGATTAAATGACTTTGCTTATAGCAAAAGTGGAACCAAAAGTCCCTGGAAACCCTGGGGCAGAATTGGTCAGATGGTTTTGAATTTATGATGTTTTCCTTTGACGGAAAATAAGGTAACGTAATAATATAATTAAGAGGTGGCTGCGGCGTGATGGGAAGAATATAAAAGCTGAAGTCAGGAGACCAAGTCTCCTCCCCTCTTTCTACTGAATGTGAAGTTGTTTTTGTTAATTAAGAAACAGTCACACTATATGTATAACTGAATCTCTTTGCTGTACACCTGAAACTAACACAAAATCGTACATCAACTATACTCCAATAAAATTTTTCAAAATAAATAAATAAAATAAAATGTAAAAAAAATAAGATATAGTTCACACACCATGAAATTCACCCTTTATGGATGGTTTTTAGTACATCCAACCAACAGCCCTCTCTAATTCCAGACTGTTTTCTCATCCCAAAAAAGTAACTGCACACCCACTAGTAGTCACTCCCCATGCCCTTTACTGTGTGCCAACACCACCTAGACTTGCTCGCACCCCTCACCCTCTCTCTCTGGCCCTCTGCCCCCGAATCCCCCCCGTCATCACCAGCCAGGTCACCAGGGATGAAGTCCCTCTGGCTGTGCACAGGGCCAGGATCATTGTCATTTCACTAACCATAAGGATGGCTCTGCTGTCCAGCACAATGTCATCCCTGACGGCAGAGAACCTCCACCACCTTGCTACAACTGGTATCCAGGTGAACAGATAAAGAAGCAGTCAGAGTGGGATGGGAAGCCCAGAGCGTGAGTTGGCCCTGCCTACTGGCATGGTTCTCCGCCACCCAACCACACTCAAGAGATGGACTCTCCAGCACCCGTCAAGTCAGCCTCGGGGAATATGAACACGGCGGCGCCCCTTGCCTAGGGAAGAAGTATCAGTCGCGGGACTCACCCACATTTCCTGCCTCCTGTGTTGCTCCTATTGAAGGGAACACTTATTCCCCAGCCCAAGTTTTCCTCCATAGGAGGAAATTCATGCTCTAGGCCAGAGAAGGTGCAATGTGCAAGAGACACCTCTCTCTGACCCCTCCTTCTCTCCTCCCCAGGGGAGGAGAGACTCAGCACCACCTTTTTAAAAAATGTGTATATGATATGATGTGATGTGATATGATACGATATGGTGTGATGTGATACGATATGGTGTGATGTGATATGGTGTAATATAATATACGTAGTATATACTTATGTCTTTGTTTTTGTCTGTTCCTCCACTAGAACATAGTATCCAAGAGAGCAGAGAGTTGGTCTCACTTCCAGTGCCTAGAACTGTGCCTAAACAAATTAGATGCTGTATGAATGTGTTGAATAAACAGAGGAGAGAGAGTCAGGAAACTAGAAAAGTGGCATGAGGTCAAAGGCCAAAATGGAACACAGAAGAGTTTGTCACTAATACGAGAAGCTCTGAATACTGAGACTCACATTTCCTTAAAAATTATATTTTTATCACGTTTTAAGATGTTCTACTTCAGGACACTTAGCACAACAGGACCATCGTTTGGTGAGCCCAGCCCTGCAGCCAGAGTTGGCTGCTTCAGCCTCCTGGCTGCTCTTCTGTTCTCAGGACTCAGCTCTCAGCCCTGCCCACCCATGCTCAGCTGGATGAAAGGGCCCCTCAGAGACCCCTCCTCTCTGGCAGCTGGGCCAGAGTGCGGGCTCAGAGCAGGCATCCTGGCTTTTCTTCCCGGGCGCTACTGGTTCTCTCTAATAGGAATTACCAGCCAGTCATCCCCCCAGGGCAGCCCTCTATACAAGGTACTGAAGGCCCACCAGAAACGCAGTGATGCGGAGAACATTATAGTTACTGCAACATTGTACTGTATGTCGTTATAAACTGCTTGATGTAGGATGTAGAGCCCCAAGAGGTGTGCTCTGGTAACAACAGGCAGTAAATACCTCGGCTGCCTTAGAGTTTTGCTTTGCTGAGAGGGGTCTACAAATTTGGATGCACATCTGAGTCGCCCAGACCAGAGAGGAGAGGCTCTTGGTGGTGACAGACCTGCCTCATTGCTCTTCCCCGAGGCAGGCTGTTCCTCCAAATAAGTGTTCAACAACATTTGAAGGGGCTCTAGACTGTTATCCTGCCCACGGTATCCATGCACCTCTGTCCACTCCTGCCCCCTCCCTCATACTGTACCCTGAAATGCGCCATTCCTCCTGATCCATCTTAACTTCCAATCTTGCCCCCCACCCCATGGTGGTCTCAAGCACTAAGAGCTACCACTGGGTAAAACTGACATTTGTCTTAGCTAAATTTCCTCTGAAAGAGTCCAATCTACATCTGATACTATCCAAGGGCATCCCAGGCTCAGCCTCAAATTTCATGGCTCCTAATGGAGTGATTGCACATTTCACACCAAGTCTTTGGCCCAAAGGAACCTTCATCTCTTGGCATCTGCAGCAACCTAAATCCAAATGTAAAAGGAGAAAGTAAAGGCCACATGGAAGCTAGGTCAGCATCCCTCAGTGGTGTTGATTCAGCATAGGATTTGGGTCAATGATATTTTGCCATGGTCCACATTGGGGTAGAGCCTTTCATGAGCCATGAAGCTCTAGGCAAGCTTGATTTTCTCGACCTCTCTAAATGAATGCATTTCCCCTTATCCCTGGCAAAGAGAATGGAAAAACACTTTTAGAAGTCAGTCCAACAATTTTAGCCTTTACAGGTTGGGTAACCTACTTGGCCCTAGGTTTCATTGTCCACCAGTTGACCAAGGGCATCTGGATGGCTGGTCTGTGGCCACCATGAGTTTGTTTATAGACCAGGATTTTCAGGATAGAGGCTCTTTATCTTCTTCCCTTACCTAAACAGCAGAACGATAACCAGGGAGTGTTTAACAATGAAAGAATGAGGGTAAGCAAATTTGATTTTAAGACCATGACGTCAAACAGGGTAAAGCATCAGTTTGGTCTTGCTGGTTTGAGCCTACAGGGTTCACATAGGTTTGAGCCTACAGGGTTCAAACCTATGTGAACCCTGACACCACGCTGTGTCAGATTGTGAACTCCTTGACATCAGCCCTACAGACACGCAAGGAGAGTCTGTTAGACTAGGAAGTGTATTTGCCCCTCAGGCAAATATGCAAAAAAATCTGCTCCTGAAGATGTGAGTGTGGCAAACGTTGCTTTGTGACATTAGTCTTACGGCAGGCAGCAGCATTCACTATTGCCTCTCCTTAACAAAACCACATGGACTACTAGGAATAATTTTTAACAAAGTAAATTCAAGTCCACAAATATTTCATCACCTAAAAATGTAACTTCTGTCTTGCCAGTAACGGTTGCTAACATTTTCCAGGATCTCTTGGTTATGAGGTTATTTTTTCCTTGAAGTTTCAGGTCAAGCAGTCTTCCTGATTCCCATTCCCCTGGGTAGAACTGACCACTTTGTTCTGCATGGTACCCTGTACATGCCTTTACTGAAATGAACATTACTGATGTACCCAGTTTTGTCCATATCTCTCTTGTAGGAATTCTTTCTCTTTCTCTCTGTCCAGGGTAGAGAGGAACCTCTTTCTCCATGCAATCTCATTTCTACCAAATATATGATTGTTGAATTAGTAAACAAAGTTTCTTGAAATGGTGCAGAATGTATGGTTTCTTCAGTCACCTTAATTTTTTCCATTATCCAAACTGCAACCAATGATGAAGCTTGAAAAGAGTTCAAGTATAGACAATAATAACTTCCCATTTCCCATTTCCTTCAGTCCCCAAATTTTCTTCCAACTGCCCTTTTCCTTCAAAGAGGTTTTTTAGATGCTTTTAAGATTTTGTATTATATAAGGCTGTAAATTATACAGTGATGGCTATAGTCAACAGTGCAAGAAGAGGCTCTATTTTTGTCCAGGCTCTGACACTAAACACCTGGGTGACACTAGGAAGGTCACTTCCTCGCCTCTTGAGTACAACTAGGGGTGGCAAATGGGTTTCATTTTAAGGGTCAACTCTAATCAGTTGGTAGCAATCACATAAAATATCATGTTGGAGGATTCTGAACTCCTAACTGAGTTCCACAGGAAAGAATTTCAGGATTGATTAGTGATATCTGCCACATGTTGCCGGTGGAAAATAGGCTAGATATTTACCATCCTCATATAAATGATCTCAAGCATCTCTTATTTCAAGCTCTAAACTTCTGATTTATTTTTTATTAATTCATAGACTACCCAGCATCTTTTAACATTAATAATACACATGTTACATACAGCCAGGATGCATTCAGTGTTTACTAGATCCTGGTACTGGGCAAGGCACTTTATCTAGATTATGTCATTTTATTCCCACAACAATGTGAAGGGGCCCATGCTATTATTATTCACATTATGCAGGATGAGGAAACTGAGACCCAAAGAAGTTGAGTGGCTTGCAAGTGAAATCAGGATTCACCCTTTGAGAGTCTCTCTCCAGAAACTGTGTTCTTAATCACTAAGTCAAGGGGGCCTTTCCACTTTAGCTTCTTTCTCAACAAGACTAAGATAAAGTCTGCAATCAGAAAAAAATAAGCCCATTCAGAGATTAGGAAACTGCTTGTATTCTACTGAGAGGCAATGATTTGCAACCTTAAGTAACACAGGCTGTACAAATATTGACTGTTCCTGAATCCCTGATATTACAGGCCAGCTGTTTGAAATGCATGAGTCCCTGGGAAATTCAGACACATAATCATTTTGCAGTAGTACTAGTGAGTGAAAGAAGTGGTGATATTTTAGGTAAAATGAAACAGGAAATCATTCCTTATCTCCCTTTTACACATGGAGAGAAGGGTTAAGAACTTCACTTGGCGCCTTGATGCTATTAGGCAATTCTTTTAGCAACTTCCTTGACACACTATCCTCAGCCCCTCTCTGTTCCACACTCCCTGACTCTCAGCAGATGATCCCCGCCCTAATTTGCTCACTTTGTTCCTAGTCCTTTAGGCCAAGTAGATTCACCCATGCATTACGACCCTGTCAGTCAGTCCATCAAGGCAAGCCTCACCTGCTAGCATCTTCTCTCGGCTCAGCTCAGAAGAGGCTTCACACCATTTAGCACAATGAATTACCAGAGATGGCTATAAAGGACCAGTTTCCCCAAATTCAACTGACCAATAGGTGGGACATGGGACCCGGTCACATTTCCTTTCATGGAAACCTGAGAAGCACCCTCCCCCAACCTGCCAAGGTTAGAAAAAGGCATTCCCACTGGTGCCCAGCGTCTGAAAGGAGGTGCATATTGCTTCCCACAGAAAGATGCTATCTTTTGTTGTATTTTGTATGTTAGTTTTCTTCTATCTTTATTCATCAATACCGCATTCACTCCTCTCTATCCAAGATGAAACTTTGTGTCCCCTATGCTCTGGACCTCATCCTTTAAAAGAACTTGCCTCCCTCCTGAATTGGGGGTTTTTAATGAATTTCCAATTATTCATTAACTACACTAATGGATTCTCCATTTAAGAAATTAAGATATTACAGATAAGGCTAAAGTCAGGTAGGTAGTTGAGAATATGGATTTTGAAGGAGGGGACTGGGAATAATAGCTTAAGTGGCCGTTGAAGTCAGGACCATCGATGAGATTCTGGAGAGAACTTTCTCCTCTATCTTAAACCCTTTTAAAAACAGTTTCTTCCCCTCAGCATAAATAGCCTCATCTTCAGAAACAAAATCAAGAAAACAAGCCAAAAAAATCTCCCCTTTTCCTAAATCTTTCTCCAGTTATCACCTGCCTCTTTCCTTCCTCTCCTCCCATCCACTCCTTTTAAGGTTTTCTCTGTATCCTCTAACTTCTGCAGTTCCACTAAAATGTGTCTTGCTTTTGTTTATGTGGGTTAGACCTAACACAAAGAGCACACATTTACACCAAGAGTTTCAATAAAAACCCAAGCGTATTTTATTGTTGCCTTCTACTACCCTTGATCCAGAGAGCTGGGTGTAGGAGCAAGGAAGCTAGAAGCCACCTGTACAGTTATACCCATCCAGCTGCGTTCCCAGCTAGACCAATGGCGGGCCCCCTAAATGTAAGGAGCAGCTCCTTCCTGCCTGGGGGACATGGAGTATTCGTGTCTGGAGCTCCCGGAATGGGCAGTGCTCCCCCCAGCACTCGGCACAGCTAGAGAGCTGGTCATTGCCAAGGTAAGCACTTGTTTCGTCAAGAGCTTATCAGGGTATAACTGTGATTACTACCAGACATGCCCAGCAAGCTCACTTCTCTACTCCATCCTGGTCAATCAATCATACTTATGTGTTCACTCTTACACCATATATCATCATAAAAAATTGTTTGTATTTTTAAGCCTAATATCCTTCTCATTTATTCTGGTGACCCTCTAAAAGGAGTCTCAATATGACACATTAAGCCAGTAAGGCCCTGGACCAAAAGGGAAGGCCCCAAATCTCCTCTGATTGTATCATTATATATGTACACAAAAAAAATCAGAAAGAAATTCTCTTTATAAAAGGATAGCCAGAAATGTCTACTTAGACCTTCCGCCCATTTTTTGATTGGGTTGTTTGTTTTTTTGACATTGAGCTGCATGAGCTGTTTGTATATTTTGGAGATTAATCCCTTGTTGGTTGCTTTGTTTTCGAATGTTTTCTCCCATTCTGAAAGTTGTCTTTTCATTTTGTTTATGGTTTCCTTTGGTGTGCAAAAGCTTTTAAGTTTAATTTGGTTCCATTTGTTTATTTTTGTTTTTATTTTCATTACTCTGGGAGGTGCATCAAAGGAAGACATACAGATGGTTAAAAAGCACATGAAAAGATGCTCAACATCACTAATTATTAGAGAAATGCAAATCAAAACTACAATGAGTATCACCTCACACCGTTCAGAATGGCCATCATCAAAAAATCTGAAAACAATAAATGCTGGAGAGGGTGTGGAGAAAAGGGAAACTTCCTACACTGTTGGTGGGAATGTAAACTGGTACAGCCGCTATGGAGAACAGTCTGGAAGTTCCTTAAAGAAACTAAAAACAGAGCTACCATATGATCCAGCAATCCCCCTCCTGGGCATATATCCGGAGAAAACCATAATTCGAAAGGATACATGCATCCCAATGTTCACTGCAGCACTATTTACAATAGCCAGGACATGGAAGCAACCTAAATGTCCATCAACAGAGGAATGGATAAAGAAGATGTGGTACATATATACAATGGAATATTACTCAGCCATAAAAAAGAACAAAATAATGCCATTTGCAGCAGTATGGATGGACCTAGAGATGATCATACTAAGTGAAGTCAGACAGAGAAAGACAAATATCATGAGATATTGCTTATATGTGGAATCTTAAAAAAGGTTACAAATGAACTTATCTACAAAACAGAAGTAGAGTTACAGGTATGGAAAATAAACTCATGGTTACCGGGGGGTAAGGGGGAAGAGGGATAGATTGGAAGATTGGGATTGACACATACACACTACTATATAAAATAGATAACTAATAAGGACCTCCCGTATAGCACAGGGAACTCTACTCAATACTCTGTAATGGCCTCTATGGGAAAAGAATCTAAAAAAGGGTGGATATATGTATATGTATAACAGATTCACTTTGCTGTACACCTGAAACTAACACAACACTGTAAATCAACTATACCCCAATAAAAATGAAAAAAAAAAGAAAATGAAAAAGGATAGCCAGTTGTCTTGACAAAATTTAATAAATGTTACCTATCCTTCTCCCAAAGATTAAAATATTATCTTCATCAAAAACCTCATTTTCAGGGTTTCCCTGGTGGCACAGTGGTTAAGAATCCGCCTGCCAAGGAAGGGGACACGGGTTCGATCCCTGGTCCGGGAAGATCCCACATGCCGTGGAGCAACTAAGCCTGTGAGCCACAACTACTGAGCCTGTGCTCTAGAGCCCACGAGCCACAACTACTGAGCCCGCATGCCACAACTACTGAAACCCGCGCGCCTAGAGCCCGTGCTCCGCAACAAGAGAAGCCACCGAAATGAGAAGCCCATGCACCGCAACGAAGAGTAGCCCCCGCTCACTGCAACTAGAGAAAGCCTGTGTGCAGCAATGAGGACCCAACACAGCCAAAAATAAAAAATTTATTAAAAAAAAAAACACCTAATTTTAAACTATGCAGGACTCTGTTTCGTTTTTAGATTCTTTGATCTCTAATTCTAGTCCAATATCATACGGTTTTACGTGCTATAATTTTTCATTTCATTTTGATATTTAGTAAGTCCTCCTTTGTTGTTCTTTTCTGGCAAAGATTCTTGGGAGGGGGAAACTAGTGTACACATTTTCTCTTTCATGTAAACGTTAGAATCCGTTTGTTAATTAAATATCCTTTTGTAATTAGCAGAGAGGCATACCAAGTCAGTGAGGAGGAGCTGGGCTTGTTAATATTCTAGTGCTGGGGATAACTGGATAGCCATATGGAAAAAAGATAAAATTCCACCCATATCTCTAACTGTTTATCAGGATACTTCCGAGGTTTAATGTATCAGAGATTTAATTTATTGGAGAAATAATGGAAAAATAAGGGGACACAGGCTGTGCCTTCAGCCTCCCTGGGGGAGACAGATGCCTATGTGTGGGCTGCAGCAAAGGCTAGAAAGCAGGTTTGCACAAAGCCCCACGGGAACCCAGTAGGGAGTATCAGCTCTGCCTGAGAACATGAAGGCTTCACAGCCCCTCTGGGCTGCAAATGAGAAAGTCAACAGGCTCAGGAGAGGGGGGAGGGGATGTCAAGCAGGGGCAAAGTTATGGGGATACAGAAGGGCACGTGCAAGATCAGGGAATTTCAGAGTGAAGGGTATGTAGCTGAGAGGGCCGATGTGAGGTTGAGAGTGGGCTAGACTGTGCCAGCTCACAGAGGGCTTTGACCCTAGACTGCAGAGCTAGTCAGCAAAGGGGTACCCGTGTCTAGGAATTCACCCTTGAAGCCTTGGGGCCTCGGAAACGCTTACCTGGTCCCCCAGTTAGCTATTGCAGCTCATTCACTGCAGACTAGAGAGAGGCGAGGCCTCAACCCTGACACTCTCCGGGCTCCCCACAACTCCTGGTTTCATCTTAGCAAAAACCCAACACAAGTGCCCGGGCCTCTGCAGCATCTCTGCGACCTCCGCAGTGGGTATAACCTGTCCTGAGTGTTGGTGCCCTCTGCAGACTTTAGTACTATAGCGGTAATCAGGAGACTTCGGGGGTTTTCCTCTGGGTTCAAAACACTTCAGTTTCACTTAGTGCCACCACTTGCCAGCTCTGGAGCCTAGAGCCATCACGAACTAATTCCGTTCAGATAATTGCCATGAGCCCCCAGCCCCTCTTAAACTAACAAAAACACCCTTATCTCCCAGCCCAAAGGAAAAAAATATCCCCATCATTGTTCAAATGCGCCAACTTCCTATTCTCCCTGGCCTGCTGCCTCTTCTTCTTCATCTCCGTTTCCCAGCAGTGGCCAACATCCCTGGCAACTTGAGCAGCAAAGCAGGCGGGTTCTACCCAGGTGTGTGCAGCATGAGGCGTGTGGCAGGAGACACCCTGGCGGGCATAGCAGGGCTCTTCCCAGCTCTCCAAGAGCCAGAGGCATTTACAAGGCCGGCCTGGGGAGCCAGCCTGCGGCCTCCTCTAAACAAACATTTCCAACCTTGGCTGGAGTCACTGCAAGTCGTATGTGTTCAACGCGTCAGAGTTTACAAAGCTCTTGCCATATACATTACCTCTCTTTATCCTCACAACAACCCTGCGAGGCAGCATCCGATTTTTGTTTCAAAGATGAGGAAACCGAAACTCGGAGTGTTTAAATGGCTTTCCCCAGGTCACCTGGCTAAATGCAGATGACCTGCATTTATGACTTTTGCCTAAATCCTGTGGGCGTTGCCCTACCCTTGGCATCACAGAGAGGATGGAGGGCTTTGAGAAGCCCCAGGAGACGTGTAGCGCGCGCACACACACACACACACACACACACACACACACACACACACACTCTCTCACAACTATCATGGTACCTGTTCCACTTTAAGAACCTCATACTGGGGACTTCCCTGGTGGTCCAGTGGTTGAGACTTCGCCTCCCAGTGCAGGGGTTGCGGGTCCGATCCCTGGTCGGGGAGCTGGGATACCACTTGCCTCGCAGCCAAGGGACCAAGGCATGAAACAGAAGCAATGTTGTGGCGAATTCAATAAAGACTTTAAGAGTGGTCCACATCAAACAAAAGAAAAAAAAAAATCTTTAAAAAAAAAAAAAACCCTCATATTGAATGAGCCAAAGAACTGAGCACAGTGCCTTCATCTGGGAAGGAGACCGCCCTAAGATCACCATCAATTTTTACAAATGAACTTGACAGTATTTTATCACACTGAATGGCAGTTATCTGTCTGCAGGTCAGCTCCCCTCGCCAGGCTGTGAGCTACTCAGGTCTCCACAGTTCTCAGCACACCACTGATCCTAAAAATACATTAAAAAAAAACAAAAAAAATTTATGAGAACGAAAGGCATGAGGACAGGGAAACTGCCACTTGGGTCACCTTGCTCAGGCTATTGTGCTAATGCTAATGCGGCTCAGTTAATAGCACACTCACAGCCGCTCAGGTCAGGCCAGTATCTGGAGGTGCGTTGAGCAGGTGAGCGGAGACATGGCGAGGAGCACCAGGGGCAGCGGGGGGCTGGGTGCCAAGCGGAGGGTGGGGAGGCGGGCAGGGGGCGAAGCCAGTCCTGAGACAGGAAGTTCAGCAGGAGACGTCTTGGAAGACACAGGGGAGAGGCCCAAACTGCAAAATGGCAGCACTGATGGGCAATGCTCAGAGGGCAGTGGTGTGACAGCACCTGGAAAAGACCATGCCAGGCAGTCTGCCTGCATTCACCAAGGTCCAGTGGGTGACCCTTCATCAGGGGAGGGTTCTCTCTGGTCCGTTCTTACTGCACATCATCCCGAAGTTGCCTTGCCCCCTTCAGCCCACAGCTCGAAAAGCAAATGTGTGTTTCCGATGAAGCTATTAGGTCACCTAAGGGAAATGGAGGCATTGGCGACAACAGGTCACCTTGTCCAGCACCGGGAGGGATGAAAGTCTAAACACAATTAGACCGAGGAGACAGACTTGGGCACTTGCTCTCCATGATGCCCAGGAGACCAAAGTGTGGCAGAAAATGGACTGGCTTCAGATTACCCAGCTATGAACCCCAGGCTTGCACCCGACTTGTGGGCCGAGATTTGACAATGCAATAATGTCAGTCTCGGGCTTCCCTGGTGGCGCAGTGGTTGAGAATCTGCCTGCCAATGCAGGGGACACGGGTTCGAGCCCTGGTCTGGGAAGATCCCACATGCCGCGGAGCAACTAGGCCCGTGAGCCACAACTACTGAGCCTGCGCGTCTGGAGCCCGTGCTCCGCAACAAGAGAGGCCGCGACAGTGAGAGGCCTGCGCACCGCGATGAAGAGTGGCCCCCGCTCGCCGCAACTAGAGAAAGCCCTCGCACAGAAACGAAGACCCAACACACCCAAAAATAAATAATTAACTTTAAAAAAAAATGCACAGATGGTAATACATTTCAGTGCATAAAAAAATAATAATAATAATGTCAGTCTCAGTTCTGGCTAAGACAAGACAGTTTGTCCAAGAGAACAGGTGCCCATCACATAAGCGGCACAGACAGCCTATGCAGGATTTGAGAAAAAATTCAGAGACAAAAGCATTTAAGAAAGAAAAGAAGTTTATTTTAAAAAGAATTCAAGGGAGTCAGGCTTCAGAAGGACAGGCTGGCAAAAATAAAAAATTTTAAAAAAATACGTATAGATAGTTAAGGAGGAAAAAAACCCTCAGTATCAGCAAAGTTACCTAGTTTACATTAGCTGTCATGATAGAAAAGCAGCAACTTTCTCGTGTGATTGTCATATCCTCAAAAGTCATAGCTTATGGTCAGATGTCAGCAGAGTAAAGTTTTTGTTCAAGTCAGGTAAGAATCAAATGACAGCCCTACCTCTGTTGGGAGGGGAAGGGATTACAGAGGCTGGAAACCTGTCTTTACTGGAGAAGGTCAAGGCTTCTTTTATTTAGGGGAGCAGAACTGGAGGTGATCTATTTATTTTTGTTTTATCTCCCAGTGCAACCTGATTTGTACTTTTTTCCCTCCTGGGTTGTGGAAAAAATGAGGTACACACTACTTAAAATGGCAGCAGGGCAAAATGTCAATATTGCTTTTAAGGGAGGTAGCTCAAACTGTGTTACCACTTGCAAAACCAAAAAGTTAACATGGGAGAGCTGGAGGGAACTTGCAGATTGGAGCATCTCTTTGGAGAACTGCCAGTGTGCTGTGAGCCCCAGCCCTCATGCCAAAGAGGAGGGGGTGTGGGTGTGTGTGATGGCGGTGGGGAGGGGGGGCTTGACGGGCTTGCTCAGAGGGCTGCATTTGTCAGGGAGACAGACAGCGAAAGAGGAAAGGTGTTGAAAGCAGCCTGGGGCAGCAGAAGGGGCTGCTGTTATGGTGTCAGTGCACTCCTGGAGGCCCCAGGATGTGTTGGCATCTGCCCAGGATCAGATGGGGGCCCTGGCAGAAAGACCTTGCCTGGATACCTTGGGGTTCCACCCCAGGGGTTCACCTTGGAAGAACGAAGGCCAAAGTTGCACTGAGCAACAGAGGGGTGGAGGGAAGAGTTACTAAGTGACCAGCCAGAAGAGACATATCCACTGCCAACAAGGGAATGGCAGGGAAAGGATTTTCAGCCTGGAAGCCTATCTTCAAGAAATCCACCAAAGAGAAAATCATCCTTAAACACTTGCCAGGTCAGAGGAAACTGAGATCAGACAAGTGCTGGTCAAATTAGACCCTTCCTGTCCTTTGCCTTTCCTTCTTCTCGCCACTGCAACTCTGCAGTCATCAGAACTTGGAGCAAGTCTGATGCGGGAAGAAGCGTGACGTCAGGACAGCCAGCGTCCACAGCAGGCTTTGCTCCCACCGTAGGTCCTGGCTGGGGAGAGGGAGAAGATTCATGTTCAAAGTTTAGGGTTTGTGTTTTAATAATTAAATTACATAGCACTGGACATTTTAATTATTATCTGAGACCACTTAAAGGGCTAAGGTGACTGGGGACTTTTATTACAAAGGAGAAGTTATGGCACTGGCATGAGATTTTATCTCATGTGTGGTGAGAAAAGATTAAGTTGCTGTAACATTGTTCTTAGGAGTCCTGCCGTTTTGATGACCAGATACAGCAGTGTACTAGTTTCCTATGACTGCTGTAACAAATGACTGCAAACTTAGTGTCTTAAAACAACACAAATGTATTATCTTACCATTCTGGACACTGAAAGTCCAAAGTGTGTTTTACAAGCTAAACTCAAGGCCACGTTCCTTCTGGAGGTCCTAGGGAATCTGTCTGCTTACCCTTTCCAGCTTCTAGAGGCTGCCCACATTCCTTGGCTCGTGGTTTCAAATCACATCACCGTTTCTGGTTCTTTCTCTGCTTCCATCATTATGTTGCCTTCCATCTAGCTGGCCCTCCTGCCTCCCTCTTAAAAGAACCCTTGTGATTCCACTGACCCCCAAATAATCCAGGATAATCTCCCCATCTCAATACCCTTCATGTAACTCTTCTGCAAAGTCTCCTTTACCTTGTAAGGTAACATATTCAGCGGCCCCCAAACTTTTTGGCACCAGGGACCGGTTTCGTGGAAGACAATTTTTCCATGGACCAGGGGTGGGGGGATGGTTTTGGGATGATTCAAGAGCATTAGGTTAATTGCGCACTTTATTTCTTTTTTTTTTTTTTTTACATTTTTTTATTTTTGGCTGTGCTGGGTCTTCATTGCAGTGAGTGGGGGCTACTCTTTGTTGCGGTGCGTGGGCTTCTCATTGCGGTGGCTTCTTTTGTTGCAGAGCACGGGCTCTAGGTGCACAGGCTTCAGTAGTTGTGGCGCGTGGGCTCAGTAGTTGTGGCTCACAGGCTCTAGAGCGCAGGTTCAGTAGTTGTGGCACACGGGCTTAGTTGCTCCGTGGCATGTGGGATCTTCCCCGACCAGGGCTCGAACCTGTGTCCCCTGCTTTGGCAGGCGGATTCTTAACCACTGCGCCACCAGGGAAGTCCCTATTTCTATTATGATTCCATCGTGATATATAATGAAATAATTATACAGCTCACCATAATGCAGAATCAGTGGGAGCCCTGAGCGTGTTTTCACTTGCCACTCACTGATAGGGCTTTGATATGAGTCTACAAGCAGTTGATTTATTATGGTCTCTGTGGAGTCAAACCCTCTGCTAATGATAATCTGTATTTGCAGCCGCTCCCCAGCGCTAGCATCACCACCTCAGCTCCACTTCAGATCATCAGGCATTAGATTCTCACAAGGAGTGCACAACCTAGATCCCTGGCACGCGCAGTTCACAGTAGGGTTCGCGCTCCTATGAGAATCTAATGCCGCTGCTGATCTGATAGGAGGCGGAGCTCAGGCGGTAATGCAAGCGATGCGGAGCGGCTGTAAATACAGATGAAGCTTCGCTCGCTCGCCCCGCTGCTCACCTCTTGCTGTGCGGCCCGGTTCCTAACAGGCCACAGACCAGTACCGGTCTGCAGCCCGGGGGGTTGGAGACCCCTGAACATATTCATAGGTTCCGGGAATTGGGATGTGGACATCTCTGCGGGGCCCTTATCCAGCCTACCACAAGCAGACAAGTGAACCTGAAAAAAGTTAATTTATTTTCTGAATCATTTTTTCCTCTGTAAATGGGGATAATAATACCTATTTTACAAGGTTACAGGACTTAAAGGAGGTCTGATGTGAAACACTGTATAGCACCTCGGTAAGTGCTTTGTAAGAATTTAGGGCTTCCCTGGTGGCGCAGTGGTTAAGAATCTGCCTGCTAATGCAGGGGACACAGGTTCGAGCCCTGGTCTGGGAAGATCCCACATGCCGCAGAGCAACTAGGCCCGTGAGCCACAACTACTGAGCCTGCGTGTCTGGAGCCTGTGCTCCGCAACAAGAGAGGCCGCGATAGTGAGAGGCCCGCGCACCGCGATGAAGAGTGGCCCCCGCTTGCTGCAACTAGAGAAAGCCCTCGCACAGAAACGAAGACCCAACACAGCCAAAAATAAATTAAAAAAAAAAAAAAAAAAAAGAATTCATACTTTTCATTCTCTCACTTGATAAATTTGTTAAATACCTACTCTGTCCCAGGCAGTGTTCAGAGTGCTGAAATACGCATAGCTAAATAGAGGGGAAGGCAGGAGACAGCAAGGGCTTTGGCTGTTCTAAAGGAGTAGGTTCTGGAACTGGAAAAATGGTTCAGAAAAGTGAAGCCATACCTGGTTGATTCTATCAAGTACTGATGATACTTGATCTAACTGGTGGGGGTATCTCATTAAAATACTTGGCTCATCTCTGCCTTTCAAGAAATTTTGGCCTATGTATAGCTGATTCACTTTGTTATAAAGCAGAAACTAACACACCATTGTAAAGCAATTACACTCCAATAAAGATGTTAAAAAAAAAAGAAAGAAATTTTGGCCTAAGTATACGTACTAATAGGATACAGAAATTAAAATGCAAAGTATTGTCATGCCTTAGACGTTTGTAGAGAGTAATTCTGAGGCTTAAAGGGACTCAGGCAGAGCAATGACTGCAGCCTGGAAGCAATTCAGTACACAGAAGTACAGTACCAAGGTGAAGCTCTGGGCTCAGGCCTAAGGGGTTTATATCCCTTGGGTCCTCTAAATGGTGTTAAGCTAATTAAACTGGGAGACCATCAGACTGAGGTGGCTCTAATGCCATGGCAGCCTATGTAAGCAAACCGAAGTCTACGCTGGTGAACGTCTCAAGGTTGCAAAGTTGAAACCTAAGGACAACCAATCACAAACAGCCACGGAGGCTTTCAGTTAGAGCCGATCAATGATTTTCTTACTTTGCTTCCGCCTTTTCTCTATAAAATTCTCTCCCTGAGCTTCTGTCGGTAGAGGGCTCCTAACCACTTCCGGTCTGGCACTGCCCAATTGGAATAGAATTTTGCTCAAATAAACTCTTCAAATTTTTAATATGCCTCACTTATCTTCTAACAATGGGTGCCTACTAGATGTTGAATCAGGAAGTTGAGGCTGTGACTTTATGGATCTGGCTCCCCAGGTAGAACGTGCAAATAATATTTCGTTAAATTAAAAAGCAATATGGGAAACATAGGAATTCCTAGGGGGAAGAGAAAGCTGCCAAAGAATTGCTAAAAAGAGCATAAAAGCCTTGCTGTTGGTAGAATTATAACCCTTCCTATCTAGAGGAATCTCAAAAATCAATACTGGCTATAATCAAAGAGGATGTCTTACTTCTAAGGGGCAAGGAGCATTCCTTACACATTTTTTTTTTTCCTGAGCTTTGCTTTTTTTCACCTGGCAATATCCTGTATGTTGAATCTTTCTATTTAAAGCAAAGAGTTAAGGAATACTTTTTTTTTTCTTTTTACGATGAAGAAATCTGAGGGTAGCACAGGGAACTATATTTAATAAACCATTATAATAAACCATAATGGAAAAGAATATGAAAAAGAATATATATATATATATATATATATATATATATATGTATGTATAACTGAATCACTTTGCTGTATACCAGAAACTAACACAACATTGTAAATCAACTATACTTCAACAACAACAAAAAAGAAATCTGAATATGTTTGTGGGACAAGGAAAAGAAACCAGTGAAGAAAACAGAAAAAGCAAAACATGCCCATGGAAACTATAATTATGAAGACTGTAAAATGTGGAAATGTACAACACTGTAGGAAGTGTACAACTGTAATTTTGTTGTAAGCAAATAGAGAGGGAAGGAAATATGAAAAGATCCTAACTGTTGCGATAAGGTGGTAGAATTGTGGCTGATTTCGCCTCTTGGTTTTCTAATTTCCTGAAATGTTAGCCCAGCCTTCAAATTAAAATAATTTCAGTAAGTTACTTTTGATAAAACAGTACAGACAAAGGCATATTCTTTACAGCTTCTGATCCCATTTCGTAAGCTTTTCTACTGGGCATCATTCCCACTCTTGCTCTCTTAATTCTTCAAATTTTTACTAGGATTCCTCGTGTTTTTACCAGATCTCCCCCTGCTGTCACATTAAAAATTTTTCTCATTCGGGTTAACCCAGCTCTTTAAGAACTATTTTTATTTTAATTAATAGACAATTTCTTTCACTCTTTTGCATTTTGACAATTTATGATTAAGCCCCTAAACCCTGTATTCCATCACAAATCCTCATTTTGATACAGGTCCACACTGTAAACACTGGCTGCACGACGATGTCCTCAGAATTCTTTGAAACCTTCGTAGTGTAAAATATGCCATAAAGATACTATTTACAAAATACTAAAAAGAGGTGAAATTGTAACAGGATTATCAACAAAGTTAGCAAAAAATCAGTAACAACCAACAAGAACAGAGATCTTGTTTCTCTGGGCAAGCAGAAATACAGTTGGTTAAGAAATACGGTTCAAGTAGCCTGTTATTAAGACCTGGAAAAGGGCTTTTTTTTTCTTTCTGTTAAAACACATGTCCATTAATATCCAGTGGAAATGTAAATATCTTATCAGGAGACTAGGCTGTGCTTACGGCCTATCAGACATTTTATTGATGTTCTTCTCTACCTTTTAAAATTTGGCCTCAGAGGCCCCAACTAGTATCTGACACAAAAGAGAAAAACCAAACATGTGAAATAAATTCAAAATGTTAGTATTTTGTCCATGATCTCCATGCATAACAGCCCCTCTCAATCCACATCTTTCCATAGCTGGGGTAATAAATAATTAAAACCCTTTCTCTTACAATGGTATTGGCCCTTGGGCTTCTTAAGAAATAACTTTAATTACCTCCAATTCTGACAGCACATTGAAAGCATTATTATTGTCCTATTTTACAGATAAGTAGACTGAGGCCCAGAAAGATAAGTGGCTTTCTGTTAAAGAGACCAGGCCCCCCAAAACCTGGCTAGGACTGTTTCCACACTGCCACACTGGGCATAGTTAGGCATTATCAAGGCAATAACATGGAGGCTACAAACAGTAAAAGAATCGATGCAGGTGTAAATCTCAACTATTTCTATATATTCTCCACTGGGACTTTCATATAGTTTCTTTCCACCTTCCAAGGACAGAAGTGTTTCAAAAGTCAACCGTGATCTTGTCAGAGCTTTGGTGTCTCTTTGGACCTTTGCCTTTGAATCAAGCCAACCCACCTGACCAACTCCACCCTCCTTTCCAACCCTTGTCCCGATTTTGGTCTGACCTCAGGCTCTCCCTAAGACCCACATCCATTCCCTGATTCCTTCTGCCTCTAGCACTTCGGGGCCCATCAGCTTCTCTTGACCTCCCCAACCCTGCTCTGGAATTTCTGGCTGTGTCTCCTTCAAGGGGCTTCAGAGGAGAGGGCAGCATCAAATTCTTTGGACTTCCTGGGCCTGGATGGAGAATCTTGCCTTCTCTCCCATTATCTCTGAATCACACCAAGCCCAAGTTTAGACCTCCCTTACAATGACAATCATGGGGAATCAAGGACTCCTGGGCCTTGTTCTACACACTCAAACTGGTGGGATCCAGAAGTTTCAGGGGAGGAGGTGGGGTCCTTGAACATGAGGATTCTGGGAGACAGGGGACATGAAGTATTTGGTGAGCAAAACCTAAAATGAAAGGCACACGTGCCAAGACTGTAAATGTTGGAGACTTGAGAAGTGGGGCAGAGTCTGAAGTCCAGCAGGGGCTTTAGATCCAACTTCCAGAGGAATGCAGCCCATGGGGGTCTGTGGCAGGGAAGATGAAGAGCATCTCCAAAGTGTCCCTGACTTGACTGTGAGCCACGCCGCCTCATATACTTCCCCTCCCCAGGGAGGCCTCCTAGACCCTGCTTCCAGCTCCATGATTATTCTCTCGTCATTTGCCATGCAGGAAACCAGGAAAACAACTTCTTTAACCAGAGCCAAACTACCTAGAAGGTGATTTTTCCATCTTTTTTTTGTAACTTGAAGGAACCAAGACCCATCAATCCATAGCACACATTCACTGAGCATCAACGACAAGATGAGTGGTGGGCTTCAAGGGAAAAAGTATGCAGCATGGTCCCTGCCTTCCAGTCTAGCTGGGGTGATAGGACACAGGCCTGCGGGACTATTATCACATTGTTACACTGCAATTCAAGGCAGCAGATGCTGGTACAGACTCTTGGACACAGCTTGTTTCCTGGCCAAAGTTGCAGGATCTGCACCAGCAAGGTCACCCTTCCTCCCAGATCCCGGGCCCTATCTTGATCCAGTGCAAAAAGATTTAATCAGACCAGCCACACGTTGTGGAGTTCAGCACCAAGTCTTCTTGGGAGCTAGTTTAGCCCCAGGTTTGATAACTGGGTTACTGTTGGCGTCAACCAGTTCCCTTTTGGAACACCCCAATTCTTACTCAGCCCTCATTTCTTGTGTATTTCCCATTCTACTCTAAGGCATGGAAGTTTCCTCCATTTCCAGGCTCCTATTCATGCCATCCACTTGTTCTTGTGACCTCCTGAGTGTCCCCCAACCCAGATTCCCAGTCCACATGTTTTATCTACAGCTGAACAATGAATTTTGTGTGGCTCTTGTGGAAAAGCAAGGGCAACAGAATGATAAGATATAGTAGCTATTGAAACTCAAGGGTCTCATGTCACCCATGTGAGCATCATAACACGTGCAGAGCTGCAGGGCACTGCCCTCAGAGTCATAATATTCCACTGAAAGTAAAGCCAATGATCAAAAGTCTAAAAATAATAAATGCTGGAGAGGGAGTAGAGAAAAAGGAACCCTCCCACACTGTTGGTGGGAATTTAAATTGGTATAGCCACTATGGAAAACCGTATGGAGGTTCCTTAAAAAACTAAAAATAGAGCTACCATAGGGTGCAACAATCCCACTCCTGGGCATATACCCTGAGAAAACCATGGTTCAAAAGGATACATGCACCCCAGTGTTCATTGCAGCACTGTTTACAATAGCCAAGACATGGAAGCAACCTAAATGTCCATTGACAGATGAATGGATAAAAATGATGTGGTACATATATACAATGGAATACTACTCAGCCATAAAAAAATAACAAAATAATGCCATTTGCAGCAACTTGGATGGGCCTAGAGATTATCATACTAAGTGAAGTAAGTCAGAGAAAGACAAATATTATATGATACCACTTATATATGGAATCTAAAAAATAATGCAAATGAATCTATATACAAAACAGAAACAGACTCACAGACATAGAAAACAAACATGGTTACCAAAGGGGAAAGGGATGGGGGAGGGATAAATTAAGAGTATGGGATTAACAAATACAAACTACTATACATAAAATTGATAAACAACAAAGATCTACTGTACAGCACAGGGAACTATATTGAATATTTTGTAATAACCTATAATGGAAAATAATCTGAAAAAATGTATATATATATATACACAAATATATATATATTGTGTGTCTATATATATATCACAAAGTGATATCTGAATCACTTTGCTGTGCACCTGAAACTAACACAATATTGTAAATCAACTATACTTCAATTAAAAAAAAAAGAGAGTAAAGCCAGACACTGGCTTGTGTAACCCAACCCTAGGTTTTCACCTCAGCCACCTGTTTCTTTAGAAACTGTCAACTCAGACCAAAGTTCAAACAGTTTATAATTCCCAAAAGCAGCTGCATTTCCAATAAATAATTAGTTATCAAATTAACTGTGACCCTGACACCTGCCAGGCCCAACCAATTCACAAGGATTTTAGAAAGCGTGTGTTTTGAGATTTTGTTACCCCTGTTATTTTCAAAATCACATGATTTTAAACACTTGACTTTAGATACCATGAAAGCTTTTTGTCTGGTGGGATTCCTGCATAGTGCGTGTACATGTGTGTTGGGTTGAAGATAACTCCACAATTCCATGTTTAAACGTGGTGAATTCAGAGTTTAAACTCCATCAGTTCAAGATTTCCCACCTTTCTCTACCCTTCATTCCTCTTTCCAACAGGGAGGTATCTGCACCGAGAATTGTTGTCAGGGGTGGCTGTCTGTGCTGAGTGGTGGCTTCGTGGTCCTCAGCTGGTCCTTGTTTTTATGAACTGGCCTCTCTATAGATGGTCATGCCTCACCATGGCCTCTGCTCACTGGGCCCACTCACTCTGCTTCTTCCTGGTTCCAATTCCAGGCCTTTCTGGGTGGACTGGATGGCCCTCAGTCACTGCTGAGCCCCTCTTGGGCGCCCTGGGGAATTCTATGTGTTTTCTTGTGCCTTTTCACACGTAGTGAGCTCTCCCCAACTCCACAGGCTGGCACTCCTCCCTCAGCCTCTGCCGTCCTCCCAAGCAGGCCCCAAGACGAGGCATTCATCTAGTAACATTTAGAGTGATGACCGATGTTGTCAGAGATCCAAAAAGGAAGGCCATATAGATATACAGATGTAGACACGTCTCCTTGCTCCCCTAAACAGTTTCCTGGAAATAGCCTGACATGCATCTATCAGCTAATATTGTGAGTGCCTACTATGTGCCAAGGACTATTCTAGGTACCAGGGATACAGTAATAATCAAGACAAGACATAAGTCCTGATCTCATGGAATCAGATAGACAATGTGTCAAGATAGACAATAAACAGGACCTCATTTCACAGTGAAAACGAACTTATTTTCATTCTTACCTCTAAACAACCCATGAAATATTAAACTTCCCCCCAAACAGGACATGCCTAAAAGCTCTGTAAGTTTTGAGCAATTCTCACGATGTAAGAGTTACAAATTCCCAGGATTGTGCTGTGGATTACCTACCAAGGTATTAAAAGTACAGAAATGACCTCTTCTGAGATAACATAGTTATCCATTACTGAGTGCTTGCTATGTACCAGGCACGATGCCAGGGTCTCTGCATGTATTATCTCTAATTCTCAGTGCAATCCTAAATTAAGTGGGTGTTGTTATTATTAGTAGCCCCACTTTGCAAATGAGAAAACTGAGGCTGATACAAGTTAAGTAAATTACCTGAGGTCACTCAGGTATTAAGTGGATGAGCCTTAATGGGACTCAGATGGTCTGACATCGCTCTGCCTCCATACAAATAGTGGGGAAATGCATAAAAAGAAAGGCAAAATTCTAAGTAGGAATTCTTGGAGTGTTCCTTTAAACAAAACCGTGCCTTTATACTTAAGAGGGTGTACATGTGAACTGGAAGAATTAGGGAGAAGTTTGGCTTGGAGAGGAGAGGATGAAATAAAGTTTGTTAAAGCTGAAGTTTGTGGAAACACTGACAACTGAGGATGAAACAGAAATGGTAAAACATCTTAGGAAGCATAATACAGGAAGGCGTAAAAATAGAATCCATTTCGCAAATATTCAGTTCCCATACAAGCTTCTGGGACCAGATCTTGAGGAGGTGGGAGAGGAGATAAGAAAGCTGACCCAGGGCAACCTTTGTGTGGTCATAGATCCTGCACCAGGCCTTACCTCACAACCCTTGTCCACACCATGCCCTCTTCCCTTGTTCCTCACACCCCAAAACTGAGCGTGCCCTCTCCAGCCCCCAGGAAGTCAGCGTCCCAAAAAGACAGCAACCTCTGCCCCTGCACCCTTGGTCTTGGCCCCGGTCTCAGCCCCCCAGGCACATGCAGGCTACCCCAGGCTATTTCACTAGCCCAGGCCTCCCCATGTCCTGGGTTAAGCTCTATGAAAATCGAACTCTCCACCTGTATTCCCTTCCTTTGTGGTGCCCTCCAGTGTGTGCAAGGAAAGTACCCTGGGAACTGAGTTAAACTCCATCGGGGCCAGTCCTGGGTGCTGTGTTCCCACTTGGGAAGCCCCGAGGCAGAAAGCAGAAGGTAAGAGCATAGACCAGCCCCACCCCCGAGGGGGCCTTGGAGCTAATCAGCCCCCTTCAGCATCTTGGCCTCTGCCCCTGTTGGACTCTTTCACCTCGTCTTGCTTTGTAGACATGCCTTCTCTTCCATAAGATTATAAGTTTCTTGAAGGCAGCTCGGAGGAAGTGCTCCATAAACCTCTAAGGTTCCATAAACATGCTCTCCTCTTTAGAAGAGGAGGAACCAATGGTGGCTTGTTGTCAAAGGAAAACTCAGTCCAGACTAACGCACTTTAGGGTAAGCTCAGGGCATCAGGAGACCTCCCTCTTCTCTGCCCTCACCCTCTCCTCTTTTCTTCACCTGATCCTTTCCCTTTCTGGATTTCTGTTCCTTGGAACAGAAATGACACTGTGACCATGACCACATTACAGTGAATGGAAACACAAAGAACAGAACTGATTAAAGTGTTTGGAGTTTCCTGTCACAAGATGCACATGGAAACAAATCCACATCAAATGTTCCATTCACTCCTCTTTAAGTTTTTTAGCCTCTTCTTCTGCACGTTAGTTATTTTACTAATTATTTTTATTTGTCCCCCTTTCAAAGACTGTATCTACTTTTTATTTTTTTTAAAGCATCCTTAAGATATCCATCTTCAGGAAAAATTTCTGGAATGTGGACATATGTTTGATTCCCGGTGTAGTTATAGCACTAATATCTCAGGGTAAATTGCGTTAGGACATTCTCTCTAAGCCTTGATTTCTGCAGGATTTACTTTTTCAGGTGAGTGCCTGGAAAAAAGTTGGGAGGTGGGTCAAGTTTGTTTTCAAATGCTCTCTCCTTTGCCAAACCACTGTCCCTGCCGGCAGCAGGCAACCTAGCCCACGTCTGGAGTCTTCCATAGAGAGGAACTAGGGTTAAGAGCTTGACCTCTCATGCCAGCCTGCCTGGGTTCAAAGCCAAGCTCTACCCCTTCCTAGTCGTGTGACCCTGGGCAAGTTACTAGATTCCACTGTCACTCAGTCTGCTCATCTGCAAAGCAGGAACAATAGGTTGCCAACGAGCATGAAATATCTGAATAAATTTCAAGCACCAAGAAGAATGCCTTGTACTCTGAATGAGTTGATAAATAATACTTTTAAAAACTGTGGCCTTCTACCCAAATAAAACCTCCCAAAGCAGTGCCAAGAATTGTCCATCTCTACAGAGTCTTGACCTTCCCACCCCTCATCACACTTTCCTCTCCTTCCTTTCTCACCCTTCCTCCAATCACGCTCTGGCAGTTGGAAAAGGACACAGTGGCTCCAGGGCTGCTGTATTCTGCCCATCAACCCTCCCCTTTTCATGTCCCTGTGCACTGGCACCACCCACTCCTTTGCTACTGCCCTCGGCTCCCTCGCTCCCTTGTCTTTCTTTGCTCCCAGGCAGCTCTGGGTAAGGGCTACACGCACCAGCCACAGCTTGGCCTCTCCTGCCAGGCTCACCAGGAAGCTTGCAGCCCATCCCAAAAGGTACCCACCACAGAAGGCTTTCATCCCCAGGGGGTTTGATAAGACCTCAGGACAGGCTTGCTAGCTGGCAGAGGGGAGTCAGGTAAGCTGGAAGCCTGATCCTCTGAAGCCAAGGTTGGTTCTGCTCTGGGAGTCTGAGAGATTCCCCAGCACTGCCCTTTTTCTCCTACTCAGAGAACCTCACCTCCAGAGGTAAAAGTTTTGGCCTTTGCCAAGCGGGACAGAGTCCAAGGCCTCCTTGCTCAGATGCTGGGGAGAAACTAGATCATCCCAGTGCATGAGATCCCTCATCACTGATTTTTTTTCTCCTTGCTTTGAGGAGGGCACAGCCCAGGACACCCCAAAGGGGAAAATGTTCTCTATCTCTTCATCACACCCCTCCATAGATGAAAATCTGCCCCGCACCCAGCTCAGGGTTTTGTCCAGTGACAGCGTCTCTTCTCCCGGCGTTGTTTCCCATCCCCATCCAGTGCCTGAGGTCCTGATGCAGATGGTGTGGGGAGCACACAGGGGTTCTCTCCCCACACTCTGTTCTCCCAAAGGCAGGCACATGAACCCACGTGATAGACACCCGTAGTCCCTGGTGATCACTCCAGGGCCGGGGACTTGACGGGATATGCAGAGTCAGCCTCAGCATCTCCACAGCAGGCTGGGATCAGGCAGAGCACGTCCAGAGGTACCAGAGTCAGAGGATGGGGGGATACATCAGGACAGGGCTGGGCGCCAAAACACAAGTCCACCGTGGGCAAAGTCAGCCAGGAGAGCTGAGCTTCTAGACTTCCAGCTAAGAAGGAGGTCCCACTGTGACTCTCAGTCTGCAGACGTCCTTTCATTTCAGCCCTGGTATAACGGGAACAATCTGACAGGTGCTTGGAATAGGCGAGTACTTTACATATTAATTGATATAATCCTCCCAAGAAGTCTCCAGAGTAGGTGATATTACATCTCTATTTCAAAATGAGGAAACCGAGGCACAGGGAAAAAAGTAAATCTCTGAAGGTCACATGGCCTTCTTATAAGTAGAAGAGAGATGGTTGAAATCCAAAATCCATGCTCTTAACCACGACCTTGTACAACCTGGCTCAGAGGCCCAGCTCTGCAGTTGCCTCGCTTGCAAATCTAGGCTTTTATTTCTGAGGCTTAGTTTTCTCTTCACACCCATACTTCATAGTTTGTTGTGAGAATTAAATAAATCTCAGCATGTAGAGTCCTCAGCACGATGCCTTACTGGTAAACACAACCAATGTGAGCTATCAACAACATCGTCATCATTACTATTACTAAGTGCCAAATGCCCACAGGTCCATGTTGCCAGGTTTGCCTGTTTCCCTGCACTAAGGTAGGCCTCTGACAGCTCACAGTTTCTCCCAAGCTGCCTCCACCTTAGTTTTCAGGCTATTATGAACGTAAGTAGAGCTGAGGCTTAGCAAGATTAAGTACATTGTTCAAGATCATTCTTTCAGGTTCTAAGACAGATCTCTAAAATCGAGTGGAGTGCTTTAACTGTTTTTTTATTAATAATTTTATTTTTTTGTGGACGTACAGTTGATTTAATTGTTTTTTAATTAAAAACTCAGCTTTGAAAAAGTATTATGAATAAAGAAAAGCATGACCACAATGCCACTTTCCTCATAGCAGTGATATTCATGTTATGCATTACTCACCAAGTTTTGTCCATCTCTGCAAAGACTGACTTTTCTCCTGATTCACTGCCTCCGTGGGAGCAGCTGAGAGCACTGCTCACCGCAGTGTTGGGTTGGCCCAGAAAGACTCCCGGAGGATTCTAGAGTGACCACGGAATAAACCCAGAATGACTCCAGTTTGACCCTGGGAGAAAAAAGTATAATCAAACATGGATATATAATTGAGTCAAGCAAGCGTCCCTTTAGAGACAAATCAGTCTCTTTGAGCCGTTAATTTTAAAAGTATTTTAATTAATTTATGTTTTGACAAATAAGAATTGTATATCTCTAAGGTATATAAGGTGATTTTTTTTTTTTTTAATTTGGCCGCACCGTGTGGCAGGTGGGATCTTAGTTCCCTGACCAGTGATCGAACCCGGGCCCCAGCACTGAAAGCCCCAAGTCCTAACCACTAGACCGCCAGGGAATTCCCTATAAGGTGATGTTTTGATATGTGTACGCATCGTGCAATAATTACCACAATCAAACTAATTAACATACCTATCACCTCCCACAGTCATTGTGTGTGTGTGTGTTTGTGTGTGTGTGGTGAAACCACTTGAGATCTACTCTCTTCCCAAATTTCTAGTGTGTAATATATTACTGCTAACTGCAGTCACCATGCTGTACATTAGGATTTCAGAATTTATTCATCTTATAACTGAAAGTTGTACCGTATGATCAATATCTCTGAGCCATTATCATTTTTTAAAATAAATTTATTTATTTACTTTTGGCTGCGTTGGGTCTTTGTTGCTGCGCACGGGCTTTCTCTAGTTGCAGCGAGCGGGGGCTACTCTTCGTTGTGGTGCGCAGGCTTCTCATTGCGGTGGCTTCTCTTGTTGCGAAGCACGGGCTCTAGGCACGTGGGCTCAGTAGTTGTGGCTCGCGGGCTCTAGAGCGCAGGCTCAGTAGTTGTGGCACACGGGCTTAGTTGTTCCGCGGCATGTGGGATCTTCCCGGACCAGGGATCGAACCCGTGTCCCCTGCATTGGCAGGTGGATTCTTAACCACTGCACCACCAGGGAAGCCCCTGAGCCATTATTTTTTTAATCTGAACTACACTGTAGCCAAAGGCTCTATGTGAACTGCTAAAATTATGTAAGCATATAATCCAGTGATATATTTATTAATGTATTCAGTAACTCAAAACCAAAGTTAAAATATGAACTTTAATTCTCTTTCTTTCTTTTTTCCCCTGTATTATTAACCAACCATATCAAGTCTGTTTCTTTTGGTGGGGGGGGTTGCTTTCTGTTTTTTTGGGTAGTTTTGTTGTTTACCCGAAGCTCCATGTGATCTTTCTCCATTCTAGCCTTCTTTAATTTAGTCACCAAATGCCCAGCACTGAAACATTTCATCTGTACTCATTGCAGGCTTACCTCCTGCACATACAGCTGGGTTGGGGGGTGTTGGTAGGAACATATAAAGACGTATAAGAAGTGGACCCTGATTCAAGGAGCTTACAATTCCACTGCAACACGGTGGTAATAATAAGATGACCTGGGACTGATTCCTGGCTCCCTCACTTACTCACTGGGTCTGCAGGAGTAATTTACTACAATTCTTTACCTGTAAAATAGGGCAAATAGCAATAATAATAATAGTACCTACACCTGACTTAAAGGGTTGCTGTTCGGATCAAAAGGAATAAATTCTGTGAAAGTACTTTACAGACTAGAAAGTGATATTCAGAAAATTATTATTATTATTCATACAAAATGTTTTCACAACTCAAAACAGCACCTCTCAGGTTTTTGTCACTTTGCAAGTCGAATTTTCCAAGATTATCCTTTCAGAGATCTGTTTCCTACAAGATGTGATGCATGCAATTCAGGCAAGCTGCTGCCAGGTGCAGTCTTACCTGAAAAGTATTTGCTATTTTGACAGCCATCTTGATGTGGGCATGTTTTGACCTGGCCCACAAAACAAATCTTTAAGCTTCTAGATGTTTTTTTTTAGTGACCAATCAATGCATGAAATATACATACTTACCCCATCCTTGAGTCTTGCTCTATCCCTCACCTCACTCCATCGCTGACTTCCTGGGTTAGAAATCAAGGATACAAGTGCGGTCCACAATGGGTAGGAGACGGGAAATAAGGTGAGCTCAGGTTCTCGTGAAGGCTCCAGTCAAGGCTCTTTTTTGATTCAGTGACAGAAAGTCCAGTTCAAACCCAGCTCAACTGAAAAGAGATTAGGGTAACCCGACTACAGTCACAGTTAGCTTCAGAATGCAAGTGATGTCGCTGGGACACTGAGTGTCTCCATTTATCACTCTGCTCTTCTCCATGTTGGCTTTGCTTCCTTGGGTTCCATGGACTGGCAAGATAGCAAACAAGAGCTCCAGGACTGCACCCGTCAGGTTCAAATTCAGCAGAAAAGTTTGTCTCTTCCTCAATACAACTACTGGATCTGAATCTCACTGAACCGAACGTGAATCTCACTGGATCACAATTACATCCTTGAACCAATCACTGCGGCCAAGAGTATGAAATATTCTCATTGGCCAGGCCTGAGTTAGACCCGTCCCTGAAATGATAAGGAATCGCTATCATCTGAAACGTATCAACTGAGAGAACTGATAGCGTGATTCCACTGAAGAAAATCAAGATGTTGCTGCTACAAGGAGTAATTACTTACCAGGTGATCAAGACCAGTAAATATCCATTACTGATTCAAATAAGGGACAGAGTGCTCATTAGAAGAGAATGGCCAGGGACCACTTGTCAGACAAGTCACAAGTATGAGGTCTCATACAATTACCGTGTTTAGCAGCCTCAAAAAGGGTCAACATTTACACTAAGTATCTGCTCATTCTCTAGGAATTCATCTGCTCATTTTCGAATTCTTCAATTTCTCTATTAAAGATCAAATTCATTTCTTTCAAGGAATAGATAGATTTACCTCCCTAGTGACAGTACTTGGTCTCCTTGATAATTGAAAATCTACAGTACTGGTCTTCAAAATGTATTCTATGCACCCTAGGGCAGCGGTCCCCAACCTTTTTGGCACCAGGGACTGGTTTCCTGGAAGACTATATTTCCACGGACCGGGCTGGGGGCTGGGGGGTGGGGTGGGGGGATGGGTCAGGCGGGAATGCGAGCGATGGGGAGGGGGAGAGGCAGATGAACCTTTGCTCGCTCGCCTGCCACTCACCTCCTGCCGTGCGGCCCAGTTCCTAACAGGCCGGTATCCATCCATCTGTGTGGCCCAGGGGTTGGGGACCCCTGCCCTAGGGGCATGATAATCCATTGCAGGGAAGAAGATAGCAATACACTTGTTTATATTTTCATCCTAAAAACAAGAAATAAAGTTTTACCAACATGAACTGTAAGCACAGTCACTGGTGCCTGGTGTTGGTCCAGGTGTCAGAGGTTCTCAGGAAAGAACACGGGTTCTGTTGTGACCACCTAGAGGGGTGGGATAGGGAGGGTGGGAGGGAGGGAGATGCAAGAGGGAAGAGATATGGGAACATATGTATATGTATAACTGATTCACTTTGTTATAAAGCAGAAACTAACACACCATTGTAAAGTAATTATACTCCAATAAAGATGTTTAAAAAAAAAAAATTTAAAAAAAAAGAGGTGAGAGTATATTACAGACTTAATTAGATTTCTAAGGTATATTATGTGAAAAATAAGTCTTAGTGCCGTTTTTGCAACTGTTCTGTAAACGTGAAATTATTTCAAAATAAAAATTAAAAATTTGATGATGGTGAAGAGGCAGTGTAGAGCAGCTTAAGCAGGTGAAGATAGGGTGGCTCCAACCCCGGGGACCGGGAGGAGGAACAGACAAGGGTCCTGAGTGCTGTGAGGACAGTGCTGACAAACGAGGCACCGTCTCCTGACAGACAGGTGAAGACAGGAGACACTGGTTCTTTTTTTAAATCGAGTTGTTATCAATCTGCAAACTAAATCCAATTCTTTCTGCCAAGTAAAGTATGGATTTTCCCTGTCAGAACAAACACTACTGTCTGAGCACCCGGGGATGTTTATCAAGGCCTTGATGTTCACAGATGATGAAAACCTCCTCATGGTAATGGCTGGATTTTAGAAGCACGCATCAGCTGAGCTGCAGTTCCCCTCTCAGGAACACGGCAGATGGAGTCTGAAGGGCATAATCAGTGGAAAGGAAAGATGCAATTCTTTGTGTTTGTGTCATTTAGTGCAGCCACCCAGACAAGTTCTCAGTAGCCTGCCCTTTGTACAGACTTAAGACTAGAACCACAGGTGAGCATAAAGCCATTCGGCAAAATGATATTCATCTGCATGCGCTAAAGAAGGGTGTTCACATCATATTTGAAAACAGAAGGGCACCTCCCCTGTTAATATGAAGCTTGCTGGGACTAAATGCAATTCTCTTCTTTAACCCTGGCCATCTTCATACCCGATATTTTAGAAAAGACAAAACCTCGGTTCAAAGAAGTTAAACATTTGCCCCAAGATCATACAGTTAGTTGGCAGCAGAGCCAAGATTTGAAGCTATGTCTTTCCGGCGTCAGACTTTCTGCTCCTTCTTAAACTTCCACATCATTTCCCATCTTACTTCCTAACGGGAAGAAGCACGGGCCTCAGCAGACGCTGACCTCATACTCAGCTACAGATGCAATTTGCGCTAATAAAATACATGGAGAAGTTCGCTGGGGTTTTCCAGGGAAATTCTTTCTCGGTCTTACGGGAATGTTTGTAGAAGCAAGGTCTTCTCTCCAGCCTGGTCTCTGATGAGAAACTGTAGGGGTAGGACATCCTAGGACTACAAGTGTGAGCCACCCCAGGATGGAATCATGCATAGATGGAGCGATGGAAAAAAGATGTGCATCAGGAATGTGGGTTCTTCATCCTGCTTCTACTTACTTGTGTTCTGGACCCTCTCTTGCTTTTCCAAAGACTGTGCTCCCATAATTATTGCTGGTTTTCTTTCGCTTCATTATCAATGTCTCCCTCCATTCTGGATATTCCAAACGTGTTGGATTCTTTCATATTAAAACAAAATGATTATCCTTTGACTCTGTATTCTCTTCCCACTACAGCCATTTTTCTCTCCTTCCCTCTTCCAAAACTTTGTACTCTCTCACCTCCCACTCATGTTTTAACCCATTCTAGACTGGTTCCTGATGTCACTCTTCTCCTAGACCTGTTCCTGTCAAGTTCATCACTGACATTCACCTTCCCAAAGCCAGTGGGCATTTCTCTGTTCTCATTTATCTAGACTTCCCAGCAGGATGTAAATGAGTTGAACATCCCCTCTTTCTTGGAATATGTTCCTATCTTGGCTTCCAGGACTCCACACTACCCTGGCCTCTCCCCTACCTCACTGGCTGCTGCTTCTCTGTCCCCTAGACTGACTTTTCCTCCTCTATTAAATTTCTAAATGTTGGACTGTCTCAAGGCTTTGTCCTAGGTCCTCTACTCTCCTCTACTTATTCCATCTCTTCCTATATTCATTCAACACTAAATCAATACTTATCGAGTATCTACTATATGCCAGACTCTGTTCTAGGCACTGGAAATAGAGCAATGAATAAACAAACAAATCCCTGCCTTTAAAAAGCATATATTCTAGTGGAAGAGAAAATAAACAAAAAACAACAAGAAGTGTATAATATAATGTCCAGTAGTTATAAGTGATAGGGAGAAGAATAAAGCAGTGCCAGTGACAATGATGCTTTTTAAAAATAGGATGGCCAGGGGAGGATGTGATAAGGAGGTAACATTTACATCTGAGGAAAGTGGAGTGTGAGAGAGAGAAGTTAAAGATGATTCCAGGTTTTTTGTTTGAGTGAAAGAAAGAATGATGGTGCCATTTATTGAAATAAGAAAGCCTAGGGGAGGAAGGGATTTGGGAGGGGAAAATCTAGAATTCTGGTTTGGATGCATCGATGGGTCATAGGGACACATTAAGTGGTTATTTGGATAGATTAAGTTCCTCGTGTGGATGATTCCTTCCTCAGGTCTTAGAGAGACCTTTCCTGACCACTCTGTCTCTGAGAACATCCTACCGGCCACCTCCCTAGCCCACAGAATCTCTAGCACCTTCCTTAGTTTATTGTCTTCATTATAGTCACCTCAATCTGTAATAACAAAACATGGCTATTGTTTGGCTACCCTCACAAAAGTTAAGTCCTGGGGGGAACAGGAATGTTGTCTGCCTTGTTCGTAGCTTTATCCCCAGGCCTTAGTACTGTGCTTGTCACAACGGAAGAACTCAACAACTAATTGTTGAATGAAAAAACAAAGGGTAGGTCAGTCTTCTGGAGAAGTCAGGACAACTTCGTTCTTGTCTGAGCCCAGCCAGTCACTAGATATGTGGCTTCGGACCAGTCACTTCTGCGGTATTTTCTCAGTTTCGGAAGTCGTTTGATTAGATGATTTCTAAGGGCTAATTTGTCCACTTTGAAATTATGTTTAAAATCCAGGATTTTTATTTATTTACTCCAACCAAATTTGTACCCGGAACTTCATTCTGGTAATAACAATGCTGAAGGGCTTTTTGATGTAGCATGAGTGCAAACTACTGCTTCTGGGGAAATTCGCCACAGAGATCCTGAAGGGTCTGTAATCCCACCCTGGGCCGCCCGAAGTCCTCAGTCTCAGGTAGCCATCCATTCTGTTAGCCTCCAAGACCAGGGAGAAACAATTGGAAAGGAAGGAGAATAAGTGAAGGAGTTCATTTTCTGGAACATTATTGAGCACTAGCTCACTAGCCCAGTTCAAGTCTTTTCAGGGATGCTAGCATATTTCACATGTATTTAAGGGTTATTTGGGTATTAAGGCATATCTTCACAAAACCAGGTGAGGAAGGTATCAATACCCCCCTTTTCACTGATGTAGGAAATGAGGTTCAGGGAGATGAACTGATTTGCCATGGTTCAGACAAGTGACAAGTGGCAGATAAAAGATTGGAATCTATATCTCCCCCCACCCTCCTTGTGCTCTCCACCACATCATAGATGCCTCTAATAAAGGGCATACCCCCTTGGGTATAATCAGTTTCCAGTGGACTCAGGTCTATTTGTTGAATCAACAAATGAAAATAAGTTGGATTAAGAAACACTCTCTCATAACCCCGTGTTCAAAAAACTGACAGTTTACATTTCAACTCATCTGGGAAATCCTATTGCAAAGTCATTAATTACTATGTACATATACACAGCTGGGTAGAAATAAAGCCACAAAAAAATATCACCTTGTTTACAGAGATAGGAATGATTTCCCTTCTGAAATAGCAAGATTTCCCAGGGCTCCTTCTGGAGAAGGTAGAGGGAGAGGCCAGGAATATCTACTCCCCACATACAATCCACTGGAAGATCTTTCACTTCCTTTGTTTTCTTTTTCCTCTGCAATTTTTGAGGACTTCACTTTCAAAAGAATCTTGTTCTTTCTTCACGGGAAAGGAATTCTTTTCCCATCAAGGTATCCGTGTTACAGAAGGTTCCCACCCTGATGTGCGTCTGCCCGAATGAGGATATGAATCCACACCACATCAAATATGGAAAGCTGTCTATAAGCATCTTAGCGTTGGGCATGATTCTGAAAGAATAACATTTTTTTAAACCCATAAGCCGTTTGGCATTGATATAAATCAGGAATGGGAAAACAACGCAGATGGGGTGTACTTCTTTCTTCTCTCTTTCAGACACAAGCCAACCTTTTTATGTAAAAAATGGTCTGGAAAAAAGGATTGAGTGTTTTGAATAGAGGAGGGCGTCATTATCTTATCCTTCCCTACCAATAAACGATGACAAAAGCAGATACCTAAGAACTAAAACGGCAACAAAGCGAGAACGTGATTAGAAAAACGAATAAATAACATTTATTTGGTACAAAGCGGCTGGCAGTGTTCGAGAGGCCCCAGGGGCAGGGCGCGCCCTCAGAGGAGCAGGAGGGGGCCCAGCAGCAGCTCGCCCTGGCCCAGCAGGCGGCCCCGCTCCAGCCCGCGGCCCCGGTTCTCGGCCTTGACGCGCACGGCCAGGCGGCGCACCTCGTCCTCCGAGAGCCCGTCCAAGCACAAGTCCTGCTCCAAGACCGCCCGGCGGCTCCGCCGGACCACGGCGCCCCGCGGCCGGCGCGTCTGGCCCGGCGGCTGCAGGACGAAGCTGACGCGGCAGCCGACGGGGGCGCGGGGCTCGGCGGCCCCTCCGGCCGGGCCCTCGGTGCGGAGCAGCCGGACGCGGAGGCGCCCGCTGTCCCGACTGTACTCGACGGCCAGGCGCAGGGCGCCGCCGGTGCGGTCCAGAGTCACGGTGCCCTCGGCCTCCAGGCGCTCGGGCCGCGGGTCGGGGGGCGGCGGAGGGGACGTGGCGGGGGCCCGGGCCGGGGACCAGGAGCCGGAGCGGCGCCCTTCGTCGTCGTCATCATCCCCGTCCCCGCTGGAGACGGAGCGGGCGCGGGCCAGGCCTCGGCTCCTCCCGGCCCGCAGTGCGCGGCGCAGCAGCCCCTCGGGAGCACGCAGGAGGCGGCGGCCGCGGGGCCGCGGGGCGAGCGCATCCGGGGGCGGGCGGGGGCCGCCGCGGGCCGCGGGAGGCGCAGCAGGGGCTCTTCCCGGGGGCGCAAGGGGGGCGTCTCCGCCGCCGCCGCCGCCGCCGTAGGTGCGGGCCCGGGGGCGGGGCGCGGGCAGGAGCGGGGCGGTCCCCGGGCCCCCGAGGAAGAGCGACTCCTTGCGGCGGGTGTGCGGGCTCTCGAGCAACGCGCAGAAGCCGTAGGCGGTGCGCGCCCGGGGCAGGTGCGGCAGCGAGAGCGCGGCCTGCGAGCGTGGGTCCCAGTCCGTGCGCCCCGCGCCGTCGTAGGCTCCTCGAGACCAAAGGTCCGGCTCTGCAGCGCACCGCCGGGGCAGGGCGACGGCCGGGGGCGAGGACACGGCCGAGCAGGGCGCGGGCAGCCGCGGCGGGATACAGAACTCGGGGATGCGGTCCGGTGTGAGCACATTGGAGAAGGCAGGCTCCAGAGCCGCGCGGCCTGTGGCCGAAGCGCGGAGTTTCCCGAGGAGCCGCATCCTCTGAGGCTGGGGCTGGGAGTGGGGGGAAGAAGCGCTCCTGCGAGGGAGAGAAGCTTCTGAGTTTGGACGCCCGGGGCCTCTCGGGAGTGGCTGGGCCCCTCCCCGGAACCCTCTGGGTGTGCCAATGCGCCTACGACCCCCCCAGTCCGGGCCGAGCTCTCGTGCGCCCACAAAGCCACCCGCCTTCCATTCATTGGTACTAAATAAACGAAGAAGTAGAAATCAGACCTTTGCCTCTTCTTCAGTCCCTCTGGTTCCTGAGTTACAAGTTCAGTGCACGTCGCCTTGCAGTCCAGGCCGGCGCTCCAGCTTCAGCACTGTAGCCGCGAGCCGAGCGCTCCTCTCTTATATCGGAGCCTGAGCCCCGCCCAGCTGGCCTGGAGCCCAACCCTTGGAGTCGCTGGACGGCCCGCCCTCCCGGCCGCCCCTTCTCGCCAGCGCCGGGCCCTGCTGCGGGGGCTCTCGTGGGAGCGAAGCTGTGGCGAGAGCCGGCACACTCTGCTCAGCCCTGGGACCTGCATCCGCTGTGCGTGCAGGGAACCGCCCGTGAAAGGTTGCCGGTGGAGGGGGGCTGCCTCGTCGGCCTGCCAGGGGAGAATCGGCGGTTGAAAATGTTGGAGGTTTCTTGGAGGAGGTGCAGCTGGATACGGAAACAAGAATTTCCCTTTTGCTGGGAGCTAAATCCTGCCCCCACCCCCACCATCCGGAGGTGACCTACACGCACTAGCGTCTTCTGTTTTACTGCTCCCACGAACCTGCAGTGTGTAGACACATATAGTTCCCATGGTACTCGTGTACTTATTTATGCGCCTGTCCCCCTCGGCTAGACAGTGGCCTTCTTAATAGTATAGGGCCTGGCTCAGTCAGTGCCATATATATTGGTGGAGTGGGTAAATTAATGTATGCAAAAATTTCTGAATGACTACAGGCTCTGCCTATCATCTTGATGGTCACAAAAGGTGGGGTTTCCGGCTCACGCCCTAAAAATGACACTTGGTATTTCCAAAGCTACCCCTTTCTCTCTGCTCCAGCATGGAGGTATCCAGCTAGAAAGCACGTCATAGAAAACCCAGGTTGCCTCTCTCCCCACCCCTGCCCCCAACCTTCATTTTCCAAGATGAGAAAACTGAAGTCCAGTGGGACTTGAGGAAATTCCATAACAGTTCAATAGAGCTAGTTAATGGCAGAAGCTGGAACTAGCAATTTCCTGTCTATTTGGCTTTGTATGTGATGCTTCCTGTTATCTGAAATGCCCTCCTCTGCTTTTTTTCTCTATAGGAACTCCTTTTTTTTTTAGTTCAGCCAGACATCATCCCCTTCAGAACATTTACTCAACTCCCCCACTACAGTCCTCAGCCGCTCCTCATTCCCTTCATACACATTCTATGGACCACCATTGCTGCATTTAGCAGGCTGCTCTGGAATTTTTGGTTTACAGGTTTGTCTCCCCTACTAGACTGTGAGTTTCTTGAGGGCAAGGACTGCAGTAATGCAACCAGAGAGGAGTCTGGCGGACCTACTATGAATACATGTAAAATAAATAGAAGTGCTGTGATCCAGAACCTGGGTCTGCCTCCATCCCAAAGCAGACCTCTCCAAGGGACAAGCCTGGCTGTCTTATTCAACTCCTCCAGTTTCAGCACCTGGTGATACAGTGCCGGGCAAATAATAATTGCTCAGTAAATATTTGATGAATTATACTGTGTTGAATTCAGCCTGATCTACAATCCAGGTCTTATGACTGTCATGTGCTTTTAACCACATATCTAACTGCTTTATTCAATTTCTTTCTCACAACAAACCAGCGCAGTGGACATTGCTTCTGTTTACGATATAAGAAACTGAGGCTCAGGTTAAGAGACTTGTCTAAGGTCGTTCAAATTATGAGTCACAGCCCATGTATTGTAAGTCCTAGCTTTTTGCTAATTTCTTCCTTCCTTCTCTCTTTCCTGCCTTCGTCCCTCTGTCCATCCACTCCGTTCAATATCATTCACTGAGTTCACTGTGTGTCAGGGCATGTGTGCATGGTTTGTATTGCACTTGACACCCAGAATGTTAATTCTTAAAGCAACTCAGCGTGCTAAGTATTTTCCATTATCTCTGCTTTGGAATAAGTACCATCATTTCCAAATATTTAAAGGTAAGAAGGGCTTCCCTGGTGGTGCAGTGGTTGAGAATCTGCCTGCTAATGCAGAGGACACGGGTTTGAGCCCTGGTCTGGGAAGATCCCACATGCCGCGGAGCAACTAGGCCCGTGAGCCACAACTACTGAGCCTGTGCGTCTGGAGCCTGTGCTCCGCAACAAGAGAGGTCGCGACAGTGAGAGGCCCGCGCACTGCGATGAAGAGTGGCCCCCGCTTGCCGCAACTAGAGAAAGCCCTCGCACAGAAACGAAGACCCAACACAGCCATAAATAAATTTAAAAAAAAAATTCATTGTTTAAAAAAAAAAAAGGTAAGGAGAGTGAGTGTTTTCCATGGATTAGTAAGTAATACTTTCTTTTTAAGTTGATCACTGCTGCCCTCTAGTGTGTGCTTTCTGATAGGGCAAGCATGAATCCCTACGCAGCCGGGCAGCAGCAGCCAGACCCGCTGCAGCCACACCTGCAAGCGGAGGAGTCCCCAGGGGGTCTCGGACTGGATCCTTTTCTGTTGATTCTGCAGGCCGGTCTGCAAATCCGTGGGCCAATGGTCTTCTCTGAAGCAGAGCAACTAGCATTATATCCTGCTCATGTGCCAGCCCACTTCCAACGAGACCTTTTGCTTTTCTTCACTCTACATTGTTTGTAAGATTCATTTATGTGTACGTGTATAGCTCTAGTTCATTTATTTTCACTGATGTATAGTATTCTATTGTGTAAACATACTTCCTTCTCTTGCTGATGGATGCTTGGATTATTTCCAGTTTTTCCACTGCTGGTATGAGCACTGGTATACAGGTCTTCTTAGTCACCCGTGCAAAGGTTTTCTAGAGTACATCTCTAGGAATAGACTAGCTAGTAATAGGGTATTTGCGCCTTCAGTTTTAATGTAAAATCACTTTCCTCATAGCAGTATATAAGATTTCCTATTGCTCCAATCCTCAACTACAAGTAGTATGATCTGATTTTTAAATATTGCTAATATGCTGAGTGCTGTGGGCTGAATTGTTTCCTCCCAAAATTCATTTGTGAAGTCCTAACCTGTAGTGGCTCAGAATGTGACTATATTTAGAGACGAGATCTTTTAAAGAGGTAGTTACGGTTAAATGAGATCATTAGGGTGGGCCGTAATCTGATGTGACTGGTATCCTTATAAGAAGAGATTAGATTAGAACAGACATGCACGGAGGGAAGACAATATGAAGAAGATGGCCATCTACAAGCCAAGGAGAGAGTCCCTTAGAAGAAGTCAGCCCTGCCAAAACCTGGATTTGGAGTCCTAGATCTATGCAGAAATAAATTTCTGTTATTTAAGCCCCCTGATCTGTAGTTCCTTGTTATGGCAGCCCTAGCAAACTAACACAGTGAGTTAAAAATGGTAAATTATTATAATTTTAATTTGCATTTCTATTGTTGATAATTGAGGTTTAGCAATTTTGCCAATTAGCCATTCAGCTTTCTTCTATAAAATTCTTTTAGATTTAAAAAAAAAAATATTTTCATTGTGTTGCTTCCTTCTTTTATATGTATATACACACATTGAACACTACTCCTTGGTCATTTTTAAGTTTGTAAATATCTCCCTGTGACTTATTTTTCATATTTTTATGATGTCTTTTGAGAAATAGAAAACAGGAATTTATTGTCTTATAACTCTGGAGGCGAGAAGTCTACAATGAAGGTGTCAGCAGAGCTATGCTCCCTCTGAAACCTGTGAGGGAGAACCCTTCCTTGCCTCTTCCTGGCTTCTGGTTGCTTGCTGGAAACCCCTGGAGCTCCTTGGCTTGCAGCTGCCAACACTTCAGTCTCTGCCTGCCTCATTGCATGGCATTCTCCCTCCTGTGTCTGTGCCTCTGTGTCTCTCCTCCTCTTAAAAAGACAAGTCTTATTGGACTAAGGGCCTATCCTACTCCAGTATGACCTCATCTTAACTAATTACATCTGTAAAATGCTATTTTTCTAACTATGGTCACATTCTGAGGTACCGGGGGTTAGATCTTCAACAAATCTTTTTGGGGGAAACAATTCAGCCCATAACAATGACTGAATCATATCTTGTCTGATCCACCTGTCAGCAATGGATTCCCTACTTAATATGGTGGAGGCGAGCAGTAATTTCAGGACCTAGAGCAGGAAAAAATTTAGGAATCCTCATAAAAAACTGAACCACCCATGATTCCCAGCACAGGAACCAGAGGTCACGTCTACACCTCTGCTTCTTGGGTAGAGAAATTTATAATTGTTTCCTCTCTAGGGGAAATATGAAAGTTAGCCAACTCAAAGCTCTGCCACTTTCCTGAGGCTGCTCCAGTCTGGCTGCCAGCCAAGAGTTGCTGTTTAAAGAATAAAATCCTCTCATCATGAATAAGCAAATGGCTGGATAAAGCCTGGAATTTCCAGGAAGGAAATAGGTTGTAGAGGTAGTTTTCCTCCACATGGGGGGCTGTGGGGCCACACCAGTACAGAGTGGAGCATGGAGGGTCCCAGACCGGCGCAGGGCGAGGGGTGCCACAAGGGGAATGGCCTGCCCGGGAGAAGACTGCGAAGGCCTGGGCAGGGCCTCCCCACCTCCCCAGAACCTTTTTCTCAGACCAGAGACGTGGGATCTTGGCACAGCCCAAATGATGAGGAAAGAGCCATAGAGAAGGACAAATACAGAACACTTCTGGTTGACTTCTCAAGCAGGAAGTCTAAGCCAGATCTGATTTACTTTACAAGGGAAATGTTACATTTCTAGCAACACCAGTATTGTGGAGAAATCTGTAACTATTACAATTAGAACTAAATATTATTTAACTTGTGTCCGTAAGATATATCATACACATAAACTCTTTGTCAGATCAGTAAATTTTACTTTAGTGTCTGTCACACATTGGGTTTCCTGAGAAGCAGAGTGAACTACAGATGTGCACGTAAGGAGGTTATTGGAAGATGCTCTCGAGAGATACACCTGTAGGGGATGAAGAGAAGAAAGCAGGATTGGGCAGAGGGAGAAGAGCTGCAATGCAGTCCCAACACAGGCCTCTGAAGATTCCACAAAGAGCTCTGGAACTGGGAGAGCCGTGAAGAGTTGTCTCAGGGTGGGATAAGGAGGCAGGGGATTATAGCCACCACCCCACCCCCGCCCATTGATCAGTCATTGGCTGAGAGCTCTCCCAGGGAAGGGGGCATGACCTTGATCATGGCGGGTCCCTTAGCTAAGACAGTTCCTGGAGAAGAATTTATCTGTGACTTGTTAGCAGCTAGGAGAATGAGTGCCTAGGAACTGAAGACGGGGGGGTGGTATGGGCAGCACACCACAGCCTCCAACGTGACAATGCTCTCGCTCTGGAGTGACAAGGGGTGGCACTACCGGAGGGGTTGATACGTTCAATACACACCATGGCCCCTAAGCACAGGCTGGCGTCTTCCACTCCATTAGCAGAAATATCTAATAGCAAAGACTCCTCCACTTAACACAATCCACCCATCGCTCATCTAATCACAAATGCACTTGTGCCCTTCCCCGCTGAAGACAAGTGAGCATTACACTGTGGGGCTGCTCTTAGGGTATATCCAGGTGATAACCACTCCTTGTCTAGGGCAAGTTCTCAGGTCTGGTAACCTGTGGGCAGACTGGTTAAATAAACTGAGGCACATCCATATGTTAGATCATTAAAACTGAAGTTGTAGAAGACAATAATTATAAGAAAATAAAACAGTGTGCACCATCTGATCCCATTTCTGGGGAAAGATATACCTATGGAAAAAAAATCTATCAGAATGGCCACTAAAACAGAGTGTGTTGTTATATTTGGACAGTAGGATTATAGATTTTTCCAGTTTTTCTCCTTCTGCTTAAATGTATTTTTTTCTGGATCAACCCAAAAAACATGTTACTTTTGTAATAGGGAAAAAATTGTTTCTCCTCTAAAGAGTAGATACACCTTGTGAGGAGTAGGCCTTGTGACCACGTTAATCAAATAGTGATTTGTTAAATCACCAGGGGCAGAAATCAGGAACAGGACTTTAAATGGAATTTGTATATTAATAGTGGCCACTTCAGAGCCTGGGAAATTTAGGAGAGGACAAGTCTGAGTAAGAGAAGAGGGTTTAGAACTATGCTGTTCAAAACAGAGGCTATCAGCCACATGTGGCTACTGAGCACTTGAAATGTGGCTGGTTCGTACTAAGATGTGCTATGAGTGTAAAATACAAGATTTCAAAGCTTTAGTATTAAAAAATGTAAAATATCCCATTAATAATTTTTAATATTACATCTTGAGATGTTAATACTTTGGATCTATTGGGTAAAATAAAATAAAACATTAAATATAATTTCTCCTGTTTCTTTTGTACAGTGCTGGTCTAGACTTTGGCAGGAAGCATAAATTCTCTGAAATACTTCCCCAAAGTACAAACAATTTGAAAAAGTAATTGTCTCACAGGATACCCACTAACCTTGCAGTTTTACTTGGTGCTTTCATGGGACCACCACAGAAAAGGGGAATTGGTTGACAAATGAGCACATCAAATGAGCTCTGGGTGCTACAAGGCCATTAAACACAACCACTTAATTGTGTGTATGTCAATCTATGTAATTGAAGAAATTACATCTCAGGGAAAGTTAAGGAAGCACCATGTTGTTGCAGACAGCCATTAACATCTTCCCCTGGGAAAAGCCCTCATGCCTGTCATGGGGTGCTGCACGGGAAACGCCCACTGCACCTACACACCATATGTTGACTTGAGCTGAACTGAGCATCTGATGGAAGGATTCTGACCCATTCCCAAGGATAAAGATCAATGACTTGGGAAATCACCTTTAAGGAAGAATGGTTTACTCTTTTTTTTTATTTTAACATCTTTATTAGAGTATAACTGCTTTACAATGGTGTGTTAGTTTCTGCTTTATAACAAAGTGAATCAGCTATACATATACATATATCCCCATATGTCCTCCCTCTTGTGTCACCCTCCCACCCTCCCTATCCCACCCCTCTAGGTGGTCACAAAGCACCGAGCTGATCTCCCTGTGCTATGCGGCTGCTTCCCACTAGCTATCTATTTTACATTTGGTAGTGTTTATATGTCCATACCACTCTCTCACTTCATCCCAGCTTACCCTTCCCACTCCCCGTGTTCTCAAGTCCAAGGAATGGTTTACTCTTAATGCAATGTATAGTTTTGTCTTTGGTTAATTTATCTCTTGGCTTTTAATACTGGTCAGTGTCCAAAATTAAGATGCAGTCAATGGTTACCCCAAGCTGAGATGTTTATATGGAAAAGCACAAACTAGTTTAAAATTCATACAAATCAATCTAAACCTGGGTAAACTCTTATAATATTAGGTAATGTTTATAGAAATTTCAGAGAACACTAAATACATCTCAATTATCATTTCAATTTCTCAGCTGTCTATGAGGTATTTTTTCCATCAGCAATTAACAAAAGAGTGACTCTTGGGCTCAGAACTAATTCCAAAGTCCCTGTCAGTAGCAACTTTTTATTAGAATAAGATACAACTAATAAGGTGATTGCTGCCTGGGTACTGCTCCCCAAATCCCCCTTGATTCCAGGTTTCAGAAATTCCTCCTCACAGAGTGCCGTCTGATGCCTTACTAGGAAAGCGCTCACAGTACACTGTAATCAGTTACTATTTAGCACCATGCTTCTCAAACTATTCTCTCTGGAACTATGGAATTATGTACATTTTCTATAAGTTTTATGAGAAAACTTTTCACATGTAATGGAACATACAAAACATAAAATGTAGATGGATTTTTCAGGGGAAATAAGAAACTCCAAGAAGTTTCAGATTGCACCAAATCTCCAGATCTTGAAAGGTATAAGCTAGCAAGTGTTTGCTATTTCTGATGTCTCCAGAGGAAGCCTGAGAAGCCTTGCCCAAGAGTAAAGAATCTAGGAGCAGACGGTCACAAGCATTTGAGGGACAAAGCACGAGGTAAAGGGTAGTCCTCGAGAAACTTGGGTGAAAACCCCCAAAGACAGATGTCACATCAACAATTTAGTTCACGACCTGCCACCAGGTACTGCAAAATCAGAGATGAGTCTTAGTTTCTGCTCTCAAAAAGCTTAGTTTCAGAGAGAAAACAGGTGTATCGAGTCAAGATATGGAGGTATAAGACAAGCATTTTGGGAAACCCAAAGAGGGTCAGTTTTGTTTGGGAAGACAGAAAACATTACAGGAAAGAGTGATATTTGACTTGGGACTTTAGAGATACATGACAACAGCCAGGTTCAGTCACACAGCAAACAAAAGTGGGACATTATTCCTGTTGCTATTACTACTGTCAGCAATATCCATTCAAGTCAACTTGAGAAGATGGGGTTACTTCAGTGCTGGGACACAGACAGAAATCGTCATAGGAACCGAATCAACTGTCCAAAGCAGAGCAACCAGAGATCGCCTCTACATCTCTGTTTTTGGAGAAGACTATTCAAATCTATTTCTTTCCCTAGGGAAACATGAAAGCTCACCAATTTGCCCAGGGCCCTGCCTCATCCCTGAAGCTTTCCCAAATTTACTAAAGAACAGTTGCTGCTTAAGGAAATTTAAAGGGCTATGAAAATATTTTTCCTTCTCCACAATAAACGTTATAAAGGATAAAAGTTGGTTCATCTTAGAGAAATTCTTTCTCTTAAAATGCCAGATGTTCTCTGCAATTAGCATTTCCCTTAAATACAATTTATTCAAATACTGTTAGCATAATCTGCCTTGTCTCTGTGCCCTCTACTCTTTAAAGTTCTGTGTGCTGTAAAGGAGATCTTTTTTAAGACAGATGACTGGGGTGCTTTAATAAAAGAAAAGTTGAAAGTCTCTCTCTCTACAGAAGTGCAGTCTGACATTCGTCTTGAGTCATATTTTCTGACTCACAGTTGAAATGACACCATGTGCATGTTTCAAGCCAGCTTGACGGAACACCCCCCCAACTTCTTCACCACTTTGATTGGATGACAGAGATCCAACAAGGCTCTAAGGATGAACTGTCCAACTTGAAGAAAAGATGGATTCTGGATCCACTGGGGTAGCTGGGCTTTCCAGTTTTGATCGTGGCTAATATTATCACTCTACTCACATTTGGCATCCCTGAAGCTGAGGCATCTAGGAAGGGAGAAAACATAATGGCCCCATGGGAGGCTGTATACCATGAGCATAACTTTTGAGAGCTGCAGTGAAGTAAGTTCACTGTAGCCAGCCCAGCCCAGGGTCAGTGGAGTTCAGGCATCTTCAAAGCAAACCAATGGACTAAAGAACAAAGCTGCCCACATTCCCCTGACAAATTTCTCAGAGTTAAGACTTTGGGTCTTGGTACAGTCTAAACAGTGAGGGACCCTCCAATGGTTAATACGTAACACTTCTTGCTGCCCTTTACAAGTGAGGGCTTCAAATTATATGACATTTTTGTAACCTAAATAGTATGAAAGAAAACCTTATCTAACACATAAAGTACTAAGTATTATTCAGTTTGTGTCATTTCTGAAAGATGTTTCACACAAATAAATGCTTCGTCAGATCATATGTCATCAAAAGTCCACTTTATCGTAATGCTCTAGCATCACTTTGAGGTATTTACCTTGTGAGACACCACATACCTCAAGAAGGTTTCAATAAGACACTTACATACTTTGGTGCTGGGCGTACTATGGCACCGTTTGTTTCATGAGTGGAAAGGCACAATTTCAAAGAAACCTCACATGACAGAACCCAAATATCCCATACTTGACCACAAAAGCACACTTGCCCTCCCACTCAGGAGACAGCCAAACATCGTATCAGGGGGCCCGTGTTCTCAGTGTCTCTAGTCTCTAGTTGGTGTCCATTCACCTTCTGCATGAAAATCCTCCTGGAATGGGACCTGTGGACAACAGAAGATTTGCTAATAAATTAAAGCACACTTATGTGAGAGACAATTAAAAATCAATGTTGTAGAAGAGTATAAGCTCAGAAAAATTAAAAGAAAAAAGTCTCTATTGTACAAAATGATCTCATTTCTGAACGCAAAAAATGTATATATGGCAAACACTGTGGGGATATGCACTAAAATGTTCCCAGCAAGTTGACTCTGGATGGTTGGATTACAGACGATTCTAATCTTTCTCTCTCTGCTGGTCTGTATTTTCTAGATTTATCAAAATGAAGATGTGTTACTTCTACAGTAGAATCCCTCCCCCTCAAGAAGTAGATACTTCTCTTGAGAGATGGAACTGAAGCTACTTTAAGTAGACAACGAATTTGAGTAACCAACAACTTTAAATATAGTTAGTGTTAACAGTTGCCACTTCAGAGCCTGGGCACTTGGGAAAGGACAAATCTGGGTAAAAGAAAAAGGCTTTAGACACATGGGAAAGTACATGAGTTCCCTGAAAGCTCAAGAAAAAGTGAAAAGGCTGTAGCCTGATAATAGTGTAGCTTTCCCTGATGCCCTTATATGTCAAATGCTGGGCCCCTTGCCAGGCAAAAAGAGACCCACACTACTTAATTGGTATATATATATGAAGCCATACAACTAGGGGCTTGATGAGAGAACAATGCATTTATGTTGAAAGGGGAAAACTGAGAACCATGAGCCTGTGGGAGAACTGAACCAGGCCTGGCCCAGGACAGTGGATGGAAAACTAGCCCCAGGAGTGACTCCGCAGTGTGGAACGGAGTATCTCAGACTGACAGACGCATCCCAGCCCATTCCCAAGGAAGAAAATCAGTGTCCCTGGGGATGTACACATTATAAGGAATGAATGAATATAGTTTACAACGAATGACATGTCATTTTGATTTTGGTTATTTTGACCTTTAAAAGTAGTCTGTGTCATAATTAACATGCATTTGATGGTTACCCCAGAGAGGTTCCTTTAAAAAAGCACCAACTAATTAAAATCAATCCAAATGAAGCTAACCTAGGGAAAGCTCTTTGACTTCCTCCAAATTTCAAATTCTCTTTTCAGGTAAGAGGAAAAGAAAAGGGTGGAAGCTTTTCTAGTTCTTAGTTTCTTTAATCTCATACTTCTTGTCTCTTTGGTTCTTCCTCTAAAATATTCTGGCCCTCCTCACTCATAAGGTTTTGAATTCTTGAAGAGATATTAAATCAAGATTTAAATGACGATTAATAAAACATTGTTTTGTACTGCAAATTAAAATTGGACACTGCTTAAAAACTACTATAAATCTCGTAGTTCACTAAATAGTGTATCAATGGAACTTTTCAGTCTTTGTGACAACCTAGAAGATCTGGAGAGGAAGACCAGGTGGTAAAGGGAGGAAGCAGAGAAAGGAGAACTCAAGGCACTAGGGAAATAGCACAGTACAGAGTTAAGAGCCAGATTCTGTTTCCACCTGTATGAGCATCTTAGATAAATTACTTAAACAGAAGTAGTCCCCTCAGCAACGATATGAGGAAGGTATTATTAGTATCATTATCATCCCCATTTTGCAGACAAGGAAACATGCCCAGATGATAAAACCCTTAAAACAATGCCTGGAGTATAATTACTGCTATGTAAGGGTCAGTTTTAAATGTACTTAAAGTGGGTATTCAACACCCAGCCAATCAAGACTACACCTGGTCTGTTTCCAAAGAACCAAGTCTCAGCCAGTGCTGCGTCTAAACCAAGGAGCCAAGTCTTCCAATGTCTGAGAAATCAAGCATAGTTACCATCAATTAATTTCCAGACTAATAATGAAATTGACATTACCAGCTGCTTCTTCATGCCACATGTTTTAATAATCACGCTGTTTTTAAAAAAAAATTCCCAGTTTAAGGAGTAGGATTACAGATGAGGAGAAGCTGCCACTCTTGGTTTAATTTAATCTGGGCCATATACAGTATGTGAAACGTAATACTCCTTGAAAAGTATTTTGTAACAATATTGTAGAATAGGAGATTAGCAAAGTTTTTTGGGATAAAGGGCTAGTAGTGGATAACTTCGGCTTTGATGGCAGTATACATTTTTTTTTTCTTTTGGATATATTTTATTTCTTAAGCTATAGGTTGATGTTTTCATTATATATTTTTTTAAACATCTTTATTGAAGTATAATTGCCTTACAATGGTGTGTTAGCTTCTGCTTTATAACAAAGTGAATCAGTTATACATATACAATATGTTCCCATTTCTCTTCCCTCTTGCATCTCCCTCCCTCCCACCCTCCCCATCCCACCCCTCTAGATGGTCACAAAGCACCAAGCTGATCTCCCTGTGCTATGCGGCTGCTTCCCACTAACTATCTATTTTACATTTGGTAGTGTATATATGTCCATGACACTCTCTTACCCTGTCACATCTCACCCCACCCCCTCCCCATATCCTCAAGTCCATTCTCTAGTAGGTCTGTGTCTTTATTCCCGTCTTGCCATTAGGTTCTTCATGGCCTGGCAGTATACATTTTTGTCGCTGCTGCAGATGCTTCTTTTTACAACCATATAGCCAACTCTGTAATAATGTAAAAACTGTTTTTAGCTCAGGTGGTCAGACCAAAATTTTAGAAAGTAAGCCAAGAATAGTTTATTTTTTAAAGGAATGTTAAAAAGCAAAAACGAAGAACAAGTGACAGACACTGTATGTAGCCTGCAAAGCCTAAAATATTATCTGAAATATTTACTACAGAAAAATATTTACTACAGAAAAAGTTTGCTGACTGCTATTCTAGGGAATCATAAAATAAAGGTATCACTATAAAAAAATTAACCTTCTGTTCCTAAATTTTTCTAGTCCACAGAGCTAGTTTATTTTTTCAAAACAACAACAACAACAGTACATAATCTCAGAGGATTCTGAAAAGCCATTTGACGTTTGATAAAATCCAACATCCATCCCTGACTTAAAATGGTCAGCAAACTAATAAAGGAAGAGGACTTCCTTAATACGATAAAGGACATCTAAGAAAATCTACTGCTATCATCATATTTAATTAATTATTAAAAACTGAATGCATTCCTCCTAAGTTCAGGAAGAAGAAAAACATGTTCCCTCTCACCATTTCTATTCAGAACTGTACTGGAGTATCTAACCAGTACAATAAGGCAAGAAAAAGAAAAGACGTCCAGAATGGAAAAGAAATAAAACTGTCTTTGTTCACAGAGAATAGGATTTTCTGTATAGAAAATCTGATGGGAGTCTTCAAAAAAACTACCAGAACTAATAAGTGAGCTTAGTGAATTTGCAAGATACAAGATTAATATGCAAAAATCAATTATATTTGCCAAACCAGCAACAAACAATAGAAAGTTGAAATTTAAAAAACAATACCATTTACAAGGGCATTAAATAATGTGAACTACTTAGGATAAATCTGACAAAAGATGTACAAGACCTATAACTGAAACTGCAAAACATTGCTGAAAGAAATTAAAGACCTAACTAACATGGAGAGCTATTCCATGGTTTCACGGTTCAGAAGATTCAGTATTACAGTGGCAATTCTCCTAAAATTGAGCTATAGATTCAATGTAACCCTAATAAAAATCCCAGTAAGCGTTTTTTTTAGAAATTGACAAGCTTATTCTAAAATTCATATGGAAATGCAAAGGACCTAGGAGATTCAAAACAACTTTGAAAAAGAAGTCAGAAAACTAATAAATACTATCTGATTTCAAGACTTATGATAAAGCTACCGTAGTAACGAAAACAACATGATATTGGCATAAAGATCAAAAAATTAATCAGTGGAACACAATAGAAAGTCCAGAAATAGAAGCACTCATATATTAACAAATGATCTTTGACGAAGTTGCAAAGCAGTGGAGAAACAATAGTCTTCTCAATAAATGGTTTTGGAACAACTGGATCTCCATATGCCAAAAAAAAATTAACATTGAGCCATATTTTTAAAGTACTGTATACTATTTTCTTTTACCACGTACAAAAATTAACTCAGAATGTATCATAGGCCTAAATGTAAAATCTAAAACTATGAAACTTCTAGATGAAAACAAAATAAAACCTTTGTGACCTTTAGTTAGGCTACAATTTTTTTAGCTACTACTCCAAAAAGACAATACATAAAAAAACTGATAAACTAGACTTTATCAAAACTTTAAATTTCTGCTCTTTAAAAGACACTGTTAAATGAAAAGACAAGACACAAACGGAGAGAAAATATCAGCTATAACATATCTGATAAAGGGCCTATATATAGATTTTTTAAATTCTTGAAACTCAGAAATAAAAAGTGGAAAGGGGGACAACAGATTTGAACAGACACTGCAAAGAAAATATGCAAATGGAAAATAAACACAAGAAAAGATGTTCAACATCACTAGTCGTTAGAGCATTGCAAATTTAAACCACAATGAGGTATCTCTAAATCTACCAGAATGCTAAAATTAAAAAGATTATGTCAAGTGTTGGTGAGGATAGAGTGTTCATATACTGTTATTGGGAATGTAAAGTGGTACCATCAATTCGAAGAACAGTTTGGTAGTTTCTTTGGCTGTTAAATATACACAGGATGAGCCAGTCATCCCACACACACAAATAGCCTCGACCCAGCTTTTTAAACAAACACAAATAGTGAAACCTAATGTAAACCATGGACTTTTTTTTGTTTTTTTAATAAGTTTATTTATTTATTTATTTTTGGCTGCATTGGGTCTTTGTTGTTGGGTCTTCGTTGCTGCGCGTGGGCTTTCTCTAGTTGCGGCGAGCGGGGGACACTCCTCGCCGCGGTGCGTGGACTTCTCATTGCAGTGGCCTCTCTTGTTGCAGAGCGCGGGCTCTAGGCGCACAGGCTTCAGTAGTTGTGGCACGCAGGCTCAGTAGTTGTGGTTCGTGGGCTCTAGAGCACAGGCTCAGTAGTTGTGGCACACGGGCTTAGTTGCTCCACGGCATGTGGGATCTTCCCGGACCAGGGCTCGAACCCGTGTCCCCTGCATTGGCAGGCGGACTCCCAACCACTGCACCACCAGGGAAGCCCTGGACTTTAGTTAATAATAATGTATTGATAGAAATTTAAAAATATAAAGATTTTATGCTTAAAATTCCTCATGTGGGGGTGGGGATTCCAATCCACCCTGAAGTACAGATATGAGGTTCTCCTAACCCCTCCAAACAGCCTTGCCATCCCTATGACTTACTTGTGCCTTGAGGCATTTGTAAAAGAGCAGCATTTTCTGGAAGTAGCCAAAGCTCCTGATGTGGAAAGTGGGAAGGCTCCAGGCATTTGCTCCCGTGAGAAATGGAAGTTCTGAGAGTGCAGGGAAGACGATGTGTTTGCTCACTGAGGAACAGCTTGTGTTCTGGCAAGTCAGTCCCATGGAGAAAGGTGGAGGTTGAGCCTCTGGTCCCTCAGAGCCTTTTATCTTAAGTAAAGCCCACCAGCTCTCTTTCTGCCTTGATTGCTCTGGCTCAGCAGGCCCGCATTTCCCACCTTTATCGAGGATGGGCTCCTTGGATGCTCTGTCCCTCCTTCTCACTCTGACACTCCCTCTTTTTCCTCTTCCACAAAACCTGGTTCAGTTTTTCCACAGTAGGGTTCCACTGAAGTCCAACTTTGGTCTCACTTTCCTAGAGAATTCAACCTAGGAACTCTGGAAACCTTCAAGGTCAAATCTGTTACTTCACAAATAAGGTAACAGATTCCATGAGGGAAGATGACTTTTGTAGGGCCATATAGTTAATAATTTGTTTGACACCCACCCTCACACTGTAGGCAATTGTATAATCTAATTGCTACCATGACCATATGTCCAAGATTTTCAGTCCCGATTTCAAATATTCTGTATAGTCATCAGGCCGCATTAAGAATTTCACTATCTAAAAAACATTGCAAATACTACTGCAGACATGTTAAGAGGGACCTTCTGGAAGCAATAAATTTCTGTTACTGAATCCACCTTTCCAATTCTGAAGCACTGAATTTTAACTTTTTAGGGCAATGGACCCCCTTTAGGAAACTGATGAAAGCTATGGATCCTCTCCATCCAAAAATGTTTACATAGAAACATAAAATTTGGCTCCAATGATTTAACTATGCAATACATGACAGTGACACTCTTTAATCTGATAGCAGAAATGTCAGCATATCTACTATGTGGCCAGGGAATATTTTTAAATAGCTCTTAAATCCTAACAAAAATTTTCAAATATTTATGTAGTATGACAGATTATAGAGCACGTTTAATTCTCACAACAACCCTGTGAGGTAGGTATTAATATCCCAATTTTACCCATGAGTAAACCACAACCCAAAGAAATCTGGCAATGTGCCGAAGTTCACATGGCTAATAGTCGGCAGCCAGGACTAGAACACAGGCTTTTTGTTCCCTGTTGAAAAACATCTTCACATCTAATATTTTCTGTTTTGGAGTCAAGGTTCTACCCAGGGAAAACTCACGGGCAACCCCTTTCAACAAGTTGTTCTTTTTAAAATTGAACAATGAGTACGAGGGGACTATAAGAGACTACAGATTGGAGCCTATCATGCTATTTATGGTTGCACTCTCCAGGCATTACTCCCAGGCAGGGATACCAGAAAGAATGTCATTAGAATCGCAGGCTTTGGAGTCCAGACAGTAAACCCCATTTAAAGGAAAACAAAACAAAACCAGATGCCAGAAGTGGTAAGACACACAGGTTTGTTTGTGTTTTTGTTTTTGTTTTTCATCGTAGTTAGAAGTTATTTTTTCCCCAAGAACAGCTGAAAGTTAGCTGGGAGGACAGCCAATAACATCTTAGAAAAGGCAGAACATATACCAAAATGGGGATATGAGAGCTAGAAAAAAATTTGCAAACGTCATAGAAAGATTAAGATGCTGGGAAATTTGCTAAATGGCCATAGAGAAACACCTATGGGAAAGGAGGGTGGGAATCCCTAACCAATCCATAAGTCAGAGATTTCAGAATCTCCATAATGTCGCTGGTCATACTCTTGATGACCCAGAACTCCTCCTTTGGCCATCTGCTCAAAGAAATGAAGATGGGGAAACTCTGTGACTTCATGCCATTGTTGCCGGGCTGGATAAGTGGAAATTAAATGCTGTCCAAAGACTGTGGCAATTTTTTGAAAGTTTTCAAAGGCCCATGGCAAATGAGAGAAATATGGTGGTGCTGTTGTTGTTTTAGTAAAGGTATCTGTCCAACTTAAAGCACTGTCCATCACGACAGGACCTTGGTGCACAAAACACTCTTCAAAATATTTGGTAAAATATTTATTTATTTTTCCTTTATGGTAAGGATCAACAGAGCTAAGGTAAGTGAAAAGGAAAGAAAGGCTAATAAGAAGAATACCTCAAAATGATGAAAAAGGAAGTAACAGCCAAAAAGAAGAGGCCCACAAAAGCAAGGCCCATGGGTCCAGTAAACACAAATAATTCCCTTACTCCCTTGCCTTATCACAAAAGACAAGACATTTCCATTCATGTGTTTTCTAACCTATTCTCTGGCTTCTTCAAAGTTGCCCCGAAAGCTCTTCTAGTTACCATCAACCTAGGAACTGATGCTTTCAAGGGCATGTCTCCTCGTTCAACATGGGGACACCTGGTGCTTTGTCTTTCTGCACAGTGCTCCAAAGAGGCAGCTCCAGGTCCTGTTTTGAGTGACATGGAAGACCCTGACTAGCACCCTAAGGCTGGGGAAGAGTCTTTGCTCAGTGCCACTGACATGCATCTCACGTCCCTACCCCATTTTCTGACCATAGCCCAATCTCCCCCCAGAGCTGATGCCTCTGCAAACTCCCTCTTCCCAGCTGTCATCTGGGTTCCAAAAGTTTCTGGCCCCCTTAGATGATCTCACGATTAGAGGAAGGGACAAAACTTAGGATCCTTAGAATTTCAACCCAAGGTTCCCACCAAAATCCAACACTCTTTCCCACTTAGTCTAGCCTAGCAGCACAGAGGGCAGGTTTTCAGTGTGAACACAACAGCACAGGCTAATTTTAGGCACTTGGGTGATACTAACACGGAGGGGAGAGCTGAGAGATCAAAGAAGCAAACCATCAAGAGAGACCTTTCCAGTTTAGAACGTGGATGTATAACTGACATTATACATCCAGTGTCCTTCCTGTTAGGGAGAGGATCTAAGCAGACCATGGAGATGCCATTTATAGTGACTACCTGCCTAACAATGAATATGATGTCTCCTTCTCAACCAGACTCCCGCTACTCTGACACCACTTGCCAGACCTTGAATCCTAAAAGGTATTCAATCTCAAGATTGGATCCCAAATTCTTAAGAGCCCTTCAAATTGCATTTGGACTGCTGTTCCGTTATCTCTGCAATATTGTTTCTATCTTCCAGGCGCACGTACAGAGATACGGAAGAAAGGAAGAAGTTATCTTCCTCTCATTCCACATGTGTCCCTTAGGTCAGGAATGACTATCAGCAGTGACGTGCCACCCTCTTTTCCTTTGGGTCCCTGAGGACTGTGATTAAGTCTTTCCTAAGAATGGAGGAATACTTAGATCTTTTTATTTACTAGAAAAGGGCTCTCAGTTAAGACCCTACTACCATGGGAGTGCACATTCCTACATAGGCTTAGCCTAATTTAAAAGAAGTTCTCAGAGTGCCCCGACCACAGGACCTTAAAGGCAGCCTTCCGTACTTCCCCAGGTGGTGTCTATTTTACTTCCCCAGTTCTGCTCTCAGGAAAAACCACCACCCCAGTCCCACCGCTGGCAATCCCACAATGCCCAGCAACTCTGGAGAGCCCACACCCAGATCCAGTCTAATGTCATTTCAGGGTTCCACCTTAGGACCACCACAAATGTTTGCCTCGTTAACAGACGAACTTCAGAGCTTTAATGCAGCTCACACACCCCACTTAACCTACAGCCAGAATGCCTGCACTAATTAAGAGAGCAGTGGACTTTCCCACTGGGGAGGGAACTCACGGAGGGCAAGAGTCTTTTGTTTAATCCCTTGAACCTAACAGCACGCTTAACTGTTCAGTGACTTCTCCAATAACATCAAAGTGACTTAAAAGTCATTTGGGGAATTAGTTTTCCTCCCGTCTGGTAAGAAGTGGAAGAGGGGTTACACTGTTGTATCCTAAGAGACGAGAGGATGAGAGGGCTTTGATAGGGGAAAGAGAGGAAGGGAAGAAAAATAGGGATGGCCTGGAACCCCTAGGTTTATCTGGTGGGAACAGGAATGTGGATGCAGAGGCTGAGTCGGTGGAACCCTAACCGGTTGTAGGTTTCACTAAATTGGTGTCGATGGTCCCAAGGCGATCACTCATAGCAGGAAGCACGTCTGCTCCCCTCTTGCAGTCAGAAAAGTTGGCTAAAAATCCCCAGCCTTGAGCTAAAGAAAAGTCATCAGCTCATAACTACAAATTTTAACCCAATTTAACATCCACGGTATAACCGCCTGCCCAAGACAAGGTTTGAAATATTCCAGCGGCTCCCCCAAGGCCGCCTCATAGGCCAGTTGCATTATTTAAGAAGGCTTGCGCAGCTCCGACCTAATCATCCTAGAGACAGAATTGTTTTCCTAAGGCCACTGTCACCACAAGAATATATGGCTCTGCTACACAGTTCAAGGCCTGGGCAGCACTTGAGGTTTTCGAGTCTCCAGCCTACACAGCCTCCCGGCTGGCGGCTGTGCAGCAGCGGGTGGGCGTGCGTGCGCCCACCTTGACTCCTGCAGCCAGCTTCACAGAAAGAAGGCTGGGGAGGGGAACGGCCAACGCCTTCCAACGGCACCCGGGGGCCCCGCGCCGGGGTCTCCCAGGCGACTAGGCGGGGGCGCTGCTGGTGTACAGGGCTTTCAGAGCTTCCCTGCAGGGGCCTGACCAATGGCTGGGCTGATGTCCCAGTGCTAGGCGGCCGCTCTCCTGAGCAGCCCCGCCTCCCTGCACGCACGTGACCTTGGAGGTGGGCGCACGGAGCCCTTCTCTGCGTCTCACGCTGGGCAGCGCCCTGCAGACGTTGCGGTTGTCGCGTGGAGGCTCCGCTGGTGGCAGGCCCACGGCTCTGTCCCGCCTGTGGTGGCTTCCAGCGGCGACTTTCTCCCCATCTCTCTTCACAGCCACGGGATCCCGCGTGGGCCCCCTGGGTGTCAGATTAGCAGCTCCAAGCTGCACCCGGGGAGGCAGACCAGTACTGCCTTCTCCCGCCCTCTCCAGCCCTCCGGCGTCGTTTTCGTCATCTGGATTGGTTCGACAGTGTCAGACTTTTCTGGATCATGGGGACGGGGCAAGTGCCCGTTTCTCACCTCTCAGTCCTCCCCAGAAGTGAAGCCTTTTCTCCCTTTCCCTCCTCCACTCCATTCTGAGACCCTCAGTTAAGCCCCTTCCTGCCCTTTTGCCCAGGTCCCTCTCGCCCTCATCTGGGGTTAAGGAGGCTCTGGCTGAGCAAAGGTGGCCATCCTGCCATCTAAAGCCTCTGAGGCATTTGTGCTCCTGTCACTCCCATGTTTCTGGCCCCTCCTGGGTCTTTCTGGCATGTTCTACACTGGCTTTCATCACCCTCTCCCAGGTCTCAGTCACTCACCTCATGTCCTTCACCTGGCTACTGCTGCAGGTCCGAAGGGCTTCTGCTGGTGGAAAACAGGACTGGCCACTATCTGCATCATCTTTTGTGCCTGGCTTATTAAAAGGCACTTAATGAACACCATTTTGAAAAACATTTTTATTTGAGCATTTATTCGTTGTTTATAGATTTAATAAACATCCCCTATATTACCTAAATTACAAAGTTAGTATCGTTGAGTCTTTTGAACACTTCAATGGCTTAAACAGCAGGCACAATGTAAACTTCTCACACACCCACCTCCCCAAAGGCAACAATTAAGCTTTGTTTCTTAGACTCTTTCCCAGCAGTGGCAAGAGAGAGAGATGCCAAAATGGGGACAGTGGTTATTTATTAGTGATGAGATGAATGCTTTCCATTTTCCTTTCTGTTTTCAGTATTCTCTACAATGCAAATATATTTTAAAAGGTTTTTTTTTTTTAAAGAGACATGAAGAGACTGTGGGAACAGGGAACCAAGCCCTTTTACAATCTGATCAAGGGATATCTATCTGCTCTTTCGGGGAACTTCCCCTAAAACTCGCAGGCCTTTCCCACACAGTGTGGTTCTAACAGAAAGAAGAGGGCGGGGGGTGGTGAACTGGTGTGGGAAAGGTTGGTGGGGATTGTAACCATGGTTTGGGGTAGAGGAAACTGAGTGATTCACTGTACCTCCCCCTAAGAGAAGGACCAAACGACGGCCCACACTGCACACTCGTGAATTGGGAGAGATTGCCCTGTCACCGAGGAATCTCCCATATTTTATCTGTTCAATCCTTGGGTTGCTTCCCCATTCACTGGTAAGTGTAAGGCCAGCTTCCAAATTATGGCTACCAGAGTATTCAAAATAATTTGGGAGAGTATAGAGGTTAGGACTCGGGCTTTGAAATAAGACCAGCTGTCATCTAAGCTCTCCACACCAGTCAGGTGTGCAACTTTGGTCAAGCCATCCAAACACAGAGCCTCTGATTTTTCATCTCTAAATGAGTGATAGCAATATTTGTTGTAAGGATTATCATACTTCACAATGCCTGTCACGTAGTCAGTGCTTAGATGACGAGAGTTAGTAGCCCTTTTCCTGCTTCCCCACCACTGGCTGACCCAGGAGCCTCTGGCCTCCTTTAACATGTGCCTTATTCTCATCTGTATCCCCAACACTCTGCGTGGACTCAGTATGGGATAGTGGAGCTAAGATGTTTTCCTTTTCACAGAACTCTTTGCAGACCCTGAGGAAGGGTACCCCTGACCCTCACAGTCCCTTAGGGTGTGGGTATGCCGGCGTCTAGGATTCTAGGTCTTCGGAGTAATCTGACCAGAGCTGGAGGGTCCATCTTCCCCAGGGGGCATAGAGAGTCTCATTCAGGCTCTGAACCAACCTCCTAAATGTGCAGTGCCCAGCCGAGGGCCAACAGTGGAGGGGCCTGCCCACTCCCAATCTGAGGCCAAGTGACTGCCCCAGACCTTCTCTGTTTCCCTGAGTGGAAACACTTCAGTCACAAGACCCAGGACTCTGTCCTTTCCTCCCCAGTCAAAATCCCATGTCCTCCATAGCAGGAAGGCCCCAGTCATGGAGCTCAGTCTGCCTGCAGTCCCACCTCCCCAGCAGGGCCCCTTTGTCTACCTTCCATGCCCACTGCATCCCCCATCATCACCCCTTCCCCAGCGGTGATCCTTGGGGGTGCTCTTCCCCTTCGTGCCTTATTACCCTTCTCCCTGTGAGCACTGAGGCCCCCAGCACTCACCCTGCCCAGTGCCTAGCAGGCTTTGGTGTGGGGAGCTTCCATATCCGCCGAGAGGGATTCCCTTACCAGGCAGAGGGGCCCCGCAGCTTCCCTTCAGCGCATTTCCCCACTTCTATCCCCATCCCGGTGCCCTGGAGCAGCCTCTTTCGCTTCTCCTCCCAAATCATTCCCCATCTGGCCGATTCTAAGGGGTCTGATGACAGGCACATCAAGTCTTGAAAGAGGCATCTCCAGCTTTAAAAGTGGGGCTTTTGGGTGTTGGTAACTGGGAACAGATCTAGTCTGTCCATGGAGACAGAGAGTTTGATGGGGCTCCTGGAGTCCCACTGTCAGGTCTGAGCCCACTTTGTGTGCCTGCCCACCTCCACCCCCAGCCAAATGTAGCTGGGCAGGGTCCTCTCTCTGTGACAACACGTGTGGAATTTGTGGGGGGAATGGAGGAATACTTAGATCTTTTTATTTACTAGAAAAGAAACATGCATTTGATCATGGGTGTCAGGAACTGGGAGGTAGTGACAAGCAAAATGGAAAAATACAGTAGAATTTCTAAATTAGCCAGGGAAAGGGAAGAATAAATTAAAAAATAAGGAAAGCAAAAAAAAAAAAAAGGATGGGAGAGGTGATACACTTGGTAAATGGTAGACATAAAGGAGGGTGAAAGGAATACAAAGGAGTATAACAATATAACAATTATTGTGAAATGTGAATGGGCTGAATTTCCCTATTAAAAGCCGATGCAGTTGGGTTAAAAAAAAAAAAAAACCTGTTATATGCTGTTGAACAAGAAATACACTTAAGGGAAGAGATATGGGAACATATGTATATGTATAACTGATTCACTTTGTTATAAAGCAGAAAGTAACACACCATTGTAAAGCAATTATACTCCAATAAAGATGTTAAAAAAAAAAAGAAATACACTTAAAACAAAATGCTTCCAAAAGGCTTGAAAATTTTTTAAAACAGTCAAATACAAATATATATACAAGAAAGCAGAAATCATAGTATTACTAAGAGGCTAGGTTGAATAAATTGTGTCACAAACTTACTTATACTTAGGGATACAGCAACTAAGTGTATCAAGCAAAAATGATTAGCCATTCAACAAGAACTTGATTTTTTAAATATAGTTATGATGAGAGATTTAAAAATACGTCAAGAATCCTTTTGTTTATTGTTCCAAAATTAGATAAGATGATCTTAGAATTCATGTGGGAGAGTGTCTAAAATAGCTAGGAAAGTCATGTGAAGGAAGACTACTGAGGAATCTTATCTCATGAGATGTGGCATAAGTTCCTCAAGAGAGATCCTGAGTGGAAGGGCTTGGGGCACAGGAAGGTCCGCGGGACACCTCAGCCAGGGCACTGCTGTGGAGAGGGCGACTCTCAGGGCAGAGCACACCCTGCTGGGCGCTCTGGTTGGCGGTGAAACTAGCAACAGAAAATTTAAAATATGCCATGGCTCAAATTTCCCTCTCCAGAGTTGGGGGACATGCAAAGAAATAAAAAAATGTGAATTGACTGGACAATGTTTGAATATTCATTCAATAAACAGATACTACAGACAGGGTACTGGGGTATATCACTTCTGCCAGGCAGTGACGTAATTTTTCTTTGGCTACAGCTGCTGGAGAAGACATTTTCCTTTAAGAGAATATATAAACTTCACAGCTCAGATTTAAAGGTGTTTGGAACTGATTGGGTCCTCTCAGAACCCAGCTCATGGCCCAAATTCACAATTTCTCAGATGCAGCCAGAAAAGCCAGAGTATTATCTGCTGTCTAGGACTCATATCTGCATCCCTATCCTATACTCCTATATATATACATTATATGAAAGAAGCCTCTCTATGTGGAAGATCTGTCTATCTATATCTAGATAATCTGTACATATGTATATACACACATATATACATGCATATATGTCAATGAACATTTCCACAAATGTTTTTTCAGGGCACTGGGAGAGGGAGGAAAAGACTGAGCTATGGTGCCTCTCTTAGAGTAAAGCACACTGTTGTTAAAAGAACAGTGGGTAAGGCTTACTGATATGTGATTGGTTTCACCGAAGTTTTCTACCTAGAAGTGGAGCCACCAACGTGGTTATTGGAAGGACTCCACAAAACCTCTACCTAATCTCACTTCCTTCCATGATTATTAAAAAATATAACAGAGGTTGACTTGAGAAGTCCCAAAAGAAACACCCCCAAGGGATCAAATTCTCTTGAGACTTAGAGGAGGATGCAGGTAATATTTGGGCTTGTTGAATCCCCAAATCAGCAGAAGTGAGCCAACGTTTCAGAAAATGATGTGGTGTGAGAATAGTTGCTAGGGAAGGATGCCAGAGGGAGGCTTTTTTCTGAATTCTGTTAAAAGGAAGTAAGTCTGGAAGTAAATCTTTGCCTTCAGAGAGCTAAGTCTATTGGGGAGACATATAAGAAAAAAGGCAGATGCAATACACTTGACTGTTGCTTTAACATTAGAAGGACAGTGTGGAAGCCCATATTAGAGAGACAGCTGTGTAGTCAGGGAATGCTTGAAAAGTGAGTGGGAGTTCGCTGAATAGTGGGTTCAAGGTGGAAAGTCTTTCCAGCAGAGGGAATGGTACCTGCAAAGGGTAGAGCATATGCAGGGAAACAGTAAAGTTCCTTATGGCTGCAGCACCATGTTGGAGGGCAGGAGTGGCAAAGGCCTTTAAACCATGTTCAAAGAGAATAGGAGTATCTTTTTTGTTTTTAACCTTAGTGAGCCCCTGCTCCCTTCTGGGCTCCCCCAAAAGGAAAAAATCAGCAATAAAAGCAGACACAGACACACCTTCAGCAAAATACATACAGAAAAAGTAAACTGAGGAAAAATATTCCAGAGGTAAACATGGGTCAGAAGAAGGGGAACATGGCAGAGCAAAAGAGATAAAGCAACAAAAAGGTAGAAATGGACAATGGATGATGGGGTGGGAGGAGCCACAGGCCAGGAGCGTCAGTGCAGAGGAGACAGAGTGGTCAAAGAGCGGGAGGGGAGGGTGGAGGGAGGAGAGCAGGTCCCCAAGAACACGCAGCAAATTTAGACACTAGAACTCAGACCCTGCTGCCCAAACAGGGGCTCTCTGACCTTGTGGGGAGACTCTCTTACCAAACCAGACCTCTCCCTCAGTTCTTAGCTCCAAGGGAAGGGCAGAAAGATGTTTGCCAGTCTTCAAGTTTGGGGAGGGGGAAGCAGAGTAAAGACCAAGTTAGAAGGGGTCTACTGGATGGGCCAGGGATGGAAAAGTGAGGGAAAATTTTGTTCCAGGAGGACTGAGGGGACCAAGAGTGGTCTTTAGCAGTTAAACTAATACAATGGAAGGAAACTGAAAGAAAGAAGAAATAGGTTGGAAATAAATCTTGTCAGAGAAATTCCCAGTCACCAAGGAAAGATGCAGGCAGGGACTTCCCTAGTGGTCCAGTGGCTAAGACTCTCCACTCCCAGAGCAAGGGGCCGGGTTTGATCCCTGGTCAGGGAATTAGATCCCACATGCCACAACCAAGAGTCGGCGTGCTGCAGCTGAAAAAAAAAAAAAAAAGATCCTGCACGCCGAAACTAAGACCCGGCACAGCCAAATAAATAAATATTTTTAAAAAAGAAAAAGAAAGAAAGAAAGATGCAGGCATTAGAGCTCAGACTCTATAGCCAGACTGCCAGAGTTCAAGTCTTGCTATTATACCAACTGTGTGACATTGGGCAAGTTACTTAAAATCTCTGTTTCACAGTTTCCTCAACTGTAAAATGAGGAAATAATAAATGGTATCAACTTCACCGTGATGTAGGGCAGGTAAAATGCGTTCAATATAAGTAGAATGCTTTGTATAGTTAGATGTTATACACCTATCGATGTTGGTTGTTATTATTCTTCTATCCGGCGTTACTGCTGGTACCCTTTGTGATGTCATATACTTTCAAAGTCCCCATCAAGGCTTTTCTTTTGGAGGGAAGAGTGAGGAGATAAACAAGGAGCAAAAAGTGGTATCATGGGTTTAGGAGGTACCTGTGCTGGATATTTAGAAGGGAGAGACGACCCATCACTCCCTTGGAAGCCTGCCATGCTACGTGGGCTCTGGTCTTGCCTCTCTCAGAGAGTGTGTGTCCCCTGGTTGTACACATCACCTCTAGTATTTGCTTGAATCTTATTTTCAGAGTTGGCCCAAGGGCCAGCTATTCAATAGCGAATTCTATTTGCAGTTGTTTCATACTCCTTCAAGCTCCCTCTTCCTCTCAGGTGCCGAGTACCACCTTTCTCTGCTTTCAAATGTCAAAACCTGCTCTCACTTATCTTTTCTGAAGGGGATCTGATTGCTCAAGGTAGCTGTGTAAAAAAGTCTGGTGGAAGCTAGAAGTCTTCTGGGGATTTTAATGGGGGTCAATCCCTTGAACAGAGCTGTGAACCTGGCTGGAATCTCACCTGTTTGGAAGAAGGTTCTGGTTGAGGAAGGCTCTTGAAGATGGGAAAGGCTTAATCCCGCTCCCAATGTGTTTCATTTGAGAATATATTCCTCTTTCGTTGTGGCTCGCGGAATCTATTCCCAGGAACAAATTTGAAAATGTGGTGGAAAGTGTGGCTACTAGGCCAACAAAGGGTGGGGTACGGCTGGGGTTTGGGCTAAATGGCCTTTTCGGACTCTCACTCTTTGAAGAGCCTGACTATTGCCTCAGTGCACAGCCAAAGGAGTGCCAGAGAAACCCAAGAATTGCAGTTGGTGGGGTACTAATAGATTTATCCACTCTCCTAGTGCCACTCCATAGGAGGTGTTTGTAAAACTTTCTGAAAGAACTTGGAACAAAACTGCTACCAGAGACTCCATAAGTAGCTGCACCCCAACCATGAAGCTGAAAGATTATCCCTGAGCTGTTGAGCTTGGAAGGGAACCAAGGCTATACAGACCAGGGAGCCCATGGGAGATGAAGGCAGGAGCAGATGGTAGCAGCTCCCCCCAGCAGGAAAGCCTTTTGGAGCAGCTCTGCCTGTGAGCTCTTGGAGATTGATGCTAGGTGTCATAAGTTTGACTTAGTTCAGGGCCAAGGACGTGGTAGATATACTCTAAATGCTTGCTGAATGAATGAAAGGAGGTGGCTAAGAAAAGCGTATACTAATGGAACTCTCTAGAAGCCTCCTTGACTAGTACTAATCAGCTACTCCCTGAGTCCTTGAAGACACTGCTATGAGCTGCTGCCTGCAACTTCTAAATAGCTCACAGAGTAAATCTATGGCCTCTGCCAGGGAGTCCTGTAATCCCTGAATGGAAGCTTTGGAAATTTTGGCAACAAGTCTAAGAGCTCCTCCAAGGAATTCCTTGATATCTTTTTAAAAATTTATTTACTGTAGTTATTTATTTTTGGCTGTGTTGGGTCTTCGTTGCCGCGCTCGGGCTTTCTCTAGTTGTGGTGAGCGGGGGCTACTCTTCATTGCAGTGTGCGGGCTTCTCATTGCGGTGGCTTCTCTTGTTGCAGAGCACGGGCTCTAGGCGCGTGGGCTTCAGTAGTTGTGGCACGCGGGCTCAGTAGTTGTGGCTCGAGGGCTCTAGAGCGCAGGCTCGGTAGTTGTGGCACACGGGCTTAGCTGCTCCGCGGCATGTGGGATCTTCCCGGACCAGGGCTCGAACCCGTGTCCCCTGCACTGGCAGGCGGATTCCTAACCACTGCGCCACCAGGGAAGCCCCTCCTTGATATCTTAACATAAAATCCTAAAGCCTCTAAAAGGAAGTCTCAAAGCCTCTAGCCAAAATCCTTGGAAGCCCTACCAGGAAAACTTGGAGCCCTGTCAGGAAGTGCTGGAAATACTGCTAAGAGTGACGGACAGCCTGTTAATGTTGTGTTGTTATATTGTCTCTGCCTTTGTAGCAACAATTCCTGTTGGAGTAGGGCATGAGAAAGGAAGGTTATTATTGTTTTGTTTTAATACTGGTGGCTGTGTCTTAGTCACTTGGACCCAGAGGGCCCGTCCAGAAAGGATAGGGCATGGAGTTTACAAGTCTTCAGTCAAGATGGTGGGATTTTAGGAAGGCTGGTCCTCATCAGCAGTCAAGTGCAGGGTTAGAAACAATTTCTTGATGTTTTTGGTTGAAGGATGGAGATCTTGGCCTGTGTGTATTAGTGTGTTGGGTCAAGATGTAGATTCCCTGTAGGTATTCATTTCACTGTTGAAAATGGGAGAGCTTGCAGGCAGCCAGGTTGGAGCACTGATTGTGACAGGAGTAGGTACTATCTAGATAATCATTTCTGACCCACTGGGACCCAGCAGAGAAAAACAAGTCATTCTTTGTTCACAGAGAGATGATTCAAGTAGTTCTACTCATGTACTCCGATGGTTTCTTTCTCTAGGCTTCCCTGCAAAAAAAATTTTGAAATGTATTTAGTTTTCAGAGAGGAAGATACACAAATATTCAGGTATTGAGATTGTGAGATAAGAGACAGATTCATGGACATCTCCAAAGAATAAAATATACAGATTCCAGCAGGATCAGCATTCTTGATCCATGAGGATTGGGCATGCAAAAGATGGACACTGTCACCTTACCTTGACTTAGATTAGTGGGCTCTACCCCTGTAATTGGTCAACTAGTGACCTCCTTTTTGAGTCCTTCTGTCCTCCCTCTGCCCTCACTTGCTAATTTGATTCAAATCTGTTTGTGACACTGAAATATAAGGCAATTATTTGAGACAAGAATAGCAAAACATAAAGCAGTGAAAGAGAGACAGAACAGTGACTGAAAGAGTGACAAATGTGAAGAAAGATGGAAACAGAAATAATATACACACATACAGCAGAAGACAAATAAGATAGGAGAAACAGATATGAGAGAACAGCAAAGAGTAATAAAAGGATATAGGGATTTATCCCAGCAATGCAAAAGTTTGTCAACATACAAAACTAAATCAATGTAAAATAACACATTAATAGAATGAAGGGGGAGAAAAACACAAATGATTATCTCAACTGATGCCAAAAAAAAAAAAAGAAAAAAAATCATTTGACAAAATCTGATACTCTTTAGTGATAAAAACATTCAGAAAACTAGGAATAGTAGAAGGGAATTTCCTCAACATAATAATGTGAATAAACCCACAGCTCACATCATACTCAATGATAAAAGACTGAAATCTTTTCCCTAAAGATCAAGAACAAGACAAGGATGCTCAATTTACCACTGCTATTCAATATTGTACTGGAAGTTCTAGCCAGAGCAACTATGCAAGAAAAAAAAATCATAGGCAACCAATTGAAAAAGAAGGAAAACTCTCTCTATTCACAGATGACCTGATCCTGTATATAGAATAGTCTTAAAAATCTACAAAAAAAAATCTGTTAAAGCTAATAAGTTAATTCAGCAACTTTGTATGAGGTCAAAAATCAGTTGTATTTCTATACACTGGCAGTAAACAGTCTAAACAGGAAATTAATTATAAAAATTCCTTTAAGAATAGAATACTTGGGAATAAATTTAACCAAGATGGTATAAGACTTGTACAAAGAAAACATTCCAAAAAGAAATTAAAGAAGTTATCAATAAATGAAAAGATAAGACATCCCATGTTCATGAATTGGAAGACTTAATATTGTTAAGATGGCAATAATACCCAAAGCAATCCACAAAATCAATGCAATCCTTATCAAAAAAATCCCAATGATCTTTTTTGTAAAAGTGGAGAAAATCATTCTAAAATTCATATGGAATTGCCAAGGGCCCCAAATAGCCAAAAAATCTAGAAATAGAAGAACAGAATTGGAGGACTAATACTTCCTGGTTTCAAAAATTACTACAAAACTACAGTAATCAAAACACCATGGTACTGGAATAAGATTGACATATAGGTCAATGAAATAGAATTGAGATTCCAGAAATATAACCATAAATCGAAAGTCAATTGAGTTTTGACAAGGATGCTAAAACTGTTCAATGAAAAAACAATAGTCTTGTCAACAAATGGTGCAGGAACAACTGGATAGCCAAATACAAAAGAATGATGTTGGACCCTTAACTCACACTATGTACAAAAATTAACTCAAAATGAACTAAATATAAGAGCTAAAACCATAAAACTCTTAAAAGAAAACATAGGAGGAAATCTTTGTAACAGTAGATTTGGCAATGGTTTCTTAGATATGACACCAAAAGCACAAGTAATAAAAGAAAAAAATAGATAAATTAGACCTCATCAAAATCAAAACTTTTGTGAAGATCAATGAAACTAAAAGCTGGTTCTTTGAAAAGATAAACAAAATTGATAAACTTTTAGCTAGACTCATCAAGAAAAAAAGGGAGAGGGCCCAAATCAATAAAATCAGAAATGAAAAAGGAAAAGTTACAACACCACAGAAATACAAAGGACCATAGGAGACTGTAACAAGCAACTATATGCCAATAAAATGGACAACCCAAAAGAAATGGACAAATTCTTAGAAAGGTACAATCTCCCAAGACTGAATTGGGAAGAAATGGAAAATAAGAGCAGACCAATTACAAGTACTGAAACTGAATCTGTGATTTAAAAACTCCCAACAAACAAAAGTCCAGGACTAGACGGCTTCACAAGTGAATTTTACCAAACATTTAGAGAAGAATTAACACCTATTCTCCTGAAACTATTCCAAAAAATTTCAAAGGAAGGGACGCTTGTGAACTCATTCTATGAGGCCACCACCACCCTGGTACCAAAACCAAAGATACCACACACACAGAAAAGAAAATTACAACCCAATATCACTGATGAACATAGACACAAGAATCCTCAACAAAATACTAGCAAATCAAATCCAACAGTACATTAAAAGGATCATACACCATGAGATTTATCCCAGGGATATAAGGATTTTTCAATATCTACAAAACAATCAGTGTGATACATCACATTAACAAATTGAAGAATAAAGCAACAGATCCTACTGTATAACACAGGGAACCATATTCAATATCCTGTGACAAACCATAATGGCAAAGAATATGAAAAAGAATATATATATATATATATATATATATATATATATATATATATATATAACAGTCACTTTGCTGAACAACAGAAATTTACACAACATTGTAAATTAACTATATGTCAATAAAATTTTTAAAAATTAAATAAAAATAAATGGAAGAATAAAAACCATATAATCATCTCAATAGATGCAGAAAAAGCTTTCAATAAAATTCAACATCCATTTTTGATAAAAACTCTCCAGAAAGTGGGCATAGAGGGAACCTACCTCAACATAATAAAGGCCATATATGACAAACCCACAGCTAACATCATACTCAATGGTGAAAAGCTGAAAGCATTTCCTCTAAGATCAGGAATAAGACAAGGATGCCCACACTGGCCACTTTTATTCGACATAGTTTTGGAAGGCCTGGCCACAGCAGTTAGAGAAGGAAAAGAAATAAAAGGAATTCAAATTGGAAAAGAAGAAGTAAAACTATCACTGTTTGCAGATGGCATGATACTATACATAGAAAATTCTAAAGATGTTACCAGGAAACTACTAGAGCTCATCAATGAATTCGATAAAGTTGCAGGATACAAAATTAATACACAGAAATATGTTGCATTTCTATATACTAACAACAAAAGCCCAGAAAGAGAAATTAAGGAAACAATCCCATTTACCATCACATCAAAAAGAATAAAATACTTACAAATAAAGCTACCTAAGGAGGCAAAAGACCTGTACTCCGAAAACTATTATAAGACAATGGTGAAAGAAATTGAAGATGACACAAACAGATGGAAAGATATATCCTTTTCTTGGATTGAAAGAATCATCCTTGTTAAATTGACTATACTACTCAAGGTAATCTACAGATTCAAGGCAATCCCTATGAAATTACAAATGGCATTTTTCATAGAACAAGAACAAAAATTTTTTAAATTTGTATGGAAACACAAAAGACCCCGAAGAGCAAAGCAATCTTAAGAAGAAAAACTGAGCTGGAGGAATTAGACTCCCTGACTTCAGACTATACTATAAAGCTACAGTATGGTACTAGCACAAAAACAAACATATAGATCAATGGAACAGGATAGAAAGCCCAGAAATAAACCCACACACCTATGGTCAATTAGTCTACAACAAAGGAGACAAGAATATACAAAGGAGAAAGGCCTTTCTCTTCAATAAGTGGTGTTGGGGGAATTCCCTGGTGGTCCAGTGGTTAGGACTCCATGCTTTCACAGCTGTGGGTCTGGGTTTGACCCCTGGTCCGGGAGCTAAGATGGCACAAGCCACGCCATACAGCCAAAAAAAAAAAAAATGGTGCTGGGAAAACTGGACAGCTGCATGTAAAGAATAAAATTAGAACATTCTCTAACACCACACACAAAAATAAACTCAAAATGGATTAAAGACCTAAATGTAAGACCAGATACTATAAAACTCTTAGAGGAAAACACAGGCAGAACGCTCTTTGACATAAACTGCAGCAATATCTTTTTGGATCCGTCTCCTAGAGTAATGGAAATAAAAATGAAAATAAATAAATGGGACCTAATTAAACTTAAAAGCTTTTGCACAGCAAGGAAACCATAAACAAGATGAAAAGACAACCTACGAACTGGGAGAAAATATTTGCCAATGATGTGACCGACAAGGGATTAATTAACAAAATATACGAACAGCTCATACAGCTCAATATCAAAAAAACAAGCAACTCAATCAGAAAATGGACAGAAGCTCTAAATAGACATTTCTCCAAAGAAGACATACAAATGGCCAAGAGGCACATGAAACAATGCTCAACTTCGCTAATTATTAGAGAAATGCAAATCAAAACTACAGTGAGGTATCACCTAACTCCAGTCAAAATGGCCATCGTCAAAAAGTTCACAAATAACAAGTGCTGGAGAGTGTGTGGAGAAAAAGGAACTCTCCTACACTGTTGGCAGGAATGTAAATTGGTGCAGCCACTATGGAGAACAGTATGGAGTTTCCTTAAAAAACTAAAAATAGAATTACCACAGCTAGTGATGTAGGCAGTGGCTAAAGATTCAGACCTTTAAAGATTCTGGTGCCGCTAAAAGTGTTAATTGGGTATTTTAGGACTGCTGGGCCCATGGCTGCTGCATCCTTATTCACATGTATTGTGGGAGAAATTATGAGACTTCCTCTACTTTTCCTGATAGTATCTATTAAAGCGATTAAACAACACATACACACACGAATGTGTACCATCATTGTAATCTGATCAAAGAAAATTCAACACCAAATTATGGGTCTGCATCCCACCTTGTTTGGAACTCACTTGCTTTGTGGATAGCACCTTAGGCCTATGTTTGGAGCTTTTCCTGAGATGTCCCCTGGAGTCTATGAAGTTTGGGTGCTGTATTCCAGCTCCTCCTCTGCCCTTTCAATGCTCTCAGCATTCTCCATAGCAAGCTCCTCTGCAGTATCCAGTTCCTTGATCTTCACATAATCCCTGCTACCCACATAAGCTCTCAGCCATCCTAGGCAAGAGGCCACATAACTCACGGTAAGTGAAATAAAACCTTCCCCACTGCTGCCTCTCCAAGCTGCTGCAAGGAGGATACAGGGACAAAGACAGATGTCTGGGTCTACAAGGATGTGCCTTCCCTGCCTTGGGAGAAAGGTAGCTGATGTCACTTCTGAATCTCTGGCTTGTGGAAGGGTTCTCATTCTGCCTGGTTTTAGACACACCACTCTCTCTTGCTGTTGGCATCTTTGGGCCATATATACAGAGGGGTCCTTTTCTCTTGAGCTTCTGTGAAGTGTGGTTATTTCCTAGATCTCCCATGTCCCTTTTCAAAGCTGAAGGATTTTTTCAAGACTTCTTTTTAGTCAACAAGCACCTTCATGTTTTGTCTCCTCCTCCTTTATCAAAACCAAAAGTCTGGTATCCTTCAGCAAGGGGCCAGGTATACCACACCAAGGTGAAAAAGACCCATAGTTCCTCATCTTGACACTAACCCTACTGCCCAAGAGAGAGTGCAATGGCCAACATGAATGTTGCCTGGGCTTACAGGGGTCCACACATTTCCCCTCTTCCAGGGAGAGAGGGAACCAGAGGCATTTTTGAGATACAGACAGACTATGCATTCTTATCATGCCTGCTTTGGAATATGCCATACTGTAGCCCTAGAATGCAGTTAGAAGCTTTCACCAGGGCTTGCCCTAGTAAGAAAACAAGGTTGTTTTCTTGCTCTCTTTCACCTCTCTTCTGGTCTCTCTTTTCCGTCTTCTTGGCAGCCTCCTTCCTCAGGCCCAGTGTCTTGGTGTCCTCAGCACCAACGTGTCAAAACCTACTTTAAGCTCTATGGATAAGAGGCCAGATAATTAGCACGATGGTCAGAGATATCCATGGGTTTCCATTTTAGCTTGCAACATGTTTCCCAGGGGAGGGTTCTCTGGGGATTAGGAATGTTGCCTGAGGTTTATGGGGCTCTATCTACACAATTTCCCCTTTTTTAGAGAGGAGTATCTAGTGTCACTTTTTTTTAAATTTATTTATTTAGTTTTGGCTGTGTTGGGTCTTCGTTTCTGTGCAAGGGCTTTCTCTAGTTGCGGCAAGCGGGGGCCACTCTTCATTGCGGTGCGCGGGCCTCTCACTATCGCGGCCTCTCTTGTTGCGGAGCACAGGCTCCAGACGCGCAGGCTCAGTAGTTGTGGCTCACGGGCCCAGTTGCTCCGCGGCATGTGGGATCCTCCCAGACCAGGGCTCGAACCCGTGTCCCCTGCATTGGCAGGCAGACTCTCAACCACTGCACCACCAGGGAAGCCCTCTAGTGTCACTTTTGAAACCACTGACTTGTGGGTGCATTACGGGTTCTCATCCCTTCTGCTTTGGCACCTACCCTCTGTGGCAGGTGGCATCTCTAATGACCAGAAATACCTGTCTTTCCAAGGGTAGATTTTATGAAGATTTTATGCTGTAGATTTTATGAAGTCTGGGTGTTTGTCTTCTGGCTTCACCACCTCACCTGAAGTGGATCTCTTTGAGATCTCCTCTTAGGTACCCAAAGCCTTCATGTCCTGTCCTTTTCTGCCTTATTCAAACCAACCCTCAGTTATCCTTTGGGAAGCAGTCATATAATTTTCACAATGGCTAAAATATACAGCTGCTTCTTCTTCTTCTTTTTTTTTTTAACCAAGATTGTAGCTGGGTTCCCTCCCCCACCCCCCGATCTCTGATGAAGGGTAACTTATCATTTCTGAAATCTCCAGTTGATAGAAAACTTACACCTTTTATGTAAGGTGTCACATACCTCGTAAGAACATTTTAACAAAAATTCATAAAACCAAGCAGCTTCGTATTACCCGGTCAGTTTACAAAAAATATTTTGACACCAAAAAATAGGAAGGACTAAGTGTTAGACTGCAGGAAAAGCCTTCAAAGGGAATAATTTGGCTTTAAACTTCAGTACACAGTTTGATCTTTCCTCCTTTTGCTTGCATCAGTGAAAACATTTTCCTGGATCTTCCCTACTCTTTGGATTGGAATTTGGCATCCAAGCCACTAATCCTGCTCAAACTCCTCAGAAAGCACCTCAGTTTCACATAGGCCTCTATGTCTCTCCGAGCCATTTGCAAGAAGGAGAGGCTCAAATTCACAGCAGGCTTACACAGATCTGTTTCCCCTGTGTAGGGGAAAGGCAGGTGATGCCCCTTCAGAAACCTCTGACTTACAGAAAGAATGTTCTGTGTCCTCATCCTGCCCAGCTTTGAGACAGGCCACCCTCTACTACAGGAGGTATTTCAGGGGTGTCTGAAAGCTTTCTGTCCCACAGCTTCCTCTAGACTTTGTTATGAAATATAACAACTTATTTCTTGCTCTCCTAGCTACGGCTTGTGCACTTTTTTCTACTTTCGTAGCTGCCTCCTCCTAGGTACCCATTCTTTCTCTTCCCCCTGTGCAAAACCAACTCCAAGTTGTCATTTTTCTAAGAGGCCAGAAAATTCATTAAGGTGAAGATCACGGCCCTCTCCCCAACCGCACATGATTTGTTGAGCTATTTCCCAAGGGAGAAACAAGGGAGGATCAGGAATGTAGCCTGAGGCTCTTGGGGGTCTGCACTTTTCTCCCGTTCTTGAGACAGGTTAATGGTGTCATTTCTGAAATAATCTGATTTATAAATATAAGATCTTGTCCTGCAAGCTTAAAGCTCTGCCATGTACTCTGTAGAGGGCATCTCTAGGATCTGTATGGAGTTTTCCTACAGCCTGCCCTAGACCCACAGAGGACTTTTGACTATTTGTTTTCCAGCTCCCCCACCTCCCATTTTGATGCTGCATCAGTCTTCCCAGCCCTCCTTCAGGTACCCCGAGCCTTCACGTTCTGCCTCCCACTCCCCTACCATAACCAACTCTCGGGACTTCCCTGGTGGCGCAGTGGTTAAGAATCCGCCTTCCAATGAAGGGGATGCAGGTTCGAGCCCTGGTCAGGGAACTTATATCCCACATGCCACGAGGAAACTAAAGCCTGCGTGCCGCAACTACTGAGCCCGTGCGCCGCAATGAGGATCCCGTGTGCCGCAGCTAAGACCTGACGCGGCCAAAAATAAATTTAAAAAAATAAATAAATAAACATAATTAAAAAAAAATAAAACAACTCTCATCCATCCTTAGAGAAGGGACCAGATAACGAAAGTGAAAAATACGTTCTAAGTCCCACACCCCTTTTCTTTCCCCTCTCTCCATGCTGTCGCTGAAGGGAGAGTGCAGTCACCAAGACTCTAACCTGAAATATACAGGAATCTGTGCTTTGCCCCTATCTTAGGATAGAAGTAATTGGTGTCACTTCTGAAACTCCTATGAGTAGACCCTCTGGGTCCTCATCCTCTCTGCTTTGGGAACTGCCACCCTCTGAAGGGAGGGGAATCTCTAGATTTTCATAGAATCTTTATTCAGGGACTGCCTTTGGTCTCTTTATGAAATAAAGAAGGTTGCTTTTTTGATCTTCCACCTCCTTATAAAGCGCCGCCTTCCATGTTTTTCACGCTCCTAACAAGTGCTCTTCGGTATCTTGGGATGCTCACTTCTTCCTGATAAAACTCTCAGCTGTCCTTTGGCATAAGGCCAGAATAACTCACGTGAAGGTGAAAAGGGCATGTAGCTCCCCATTTTGTCTATTCGAGTTGCTTTACAAGTGATGGGTCCAGGGATTATAAGTAGTGAGACCAACATTTATAAGGGACTTGAACTTTTCCCACTTGCTTGGGATGGGTGAGAAGTATTATAGGAGAGGTCACTGGTACCACTTTTGAAATCTCTGACTTCATATACATGGACTCTACGTTGTCCCACTATCCTGCTTTAGAATTCTTTTCACTTATGGAATAACTAAAATTTGTTTTCTTGCTCTTTTACCTCTCCTTCTCTAAGATTTTGGCAGATGTTCTGTCTTCTCCCCACTTTTAAACCCATCTCTCATTTGTTCTTTGGGGAAATAGGATAGAATAGGATAGAAAAGGCCTATGTTTTTTTCTTTTGAAGCAGTGACAGTTCTTAGAACCAGAACAATAAAGTTCTAATGATTGCATGTTAGGTACCATTGCTTGGGATAACTCTTGGGAAAGTGAAACTGTAAGGAGGGCTATAAGTCACTTCTCTTTGTGAAATCTGCTCTGGTGGTTATAAGAACCATCCTGAATCACAACCAGTCTGTTCTGGGAACTTCCCCAGAGTCTTAGAAAAAGAAAGTCCAGAGGATAACTACAGGTTTATATTCCTTTGGTTTCATAAGAGGTTTCATAAGCCTCTAACTGATACTGCTCTCCAAGCATGTTTTTATTAGACCCTAAAAAGATCCACAACTAAAAAAAGGCTGGCATTTAGTTGTTCAGGAAGGATCCTGAGACAAAACTGCAAGTAGTGTTGCTAAGAAAGTGCTGGAGAGAAGATCTGTTTTAGTTCTGACTCTGCCATTTTTCAGCAAAGAGGAAAGGTCCCCTGAACTTTTTGAGCCTATATTTCCTCATGGACAAAATTGGTTTACTGCTACTAACCACCCAGTGTTGGGAGGTTAAAAGGATCTTTCTAGGGTGTGAAACATATAATGTTCCTTGTCATTGTAGTACTTATGACTTGAGTGATGCCAGCTCACATTTGCACACCATTGTCTACTATGGTGCTTCCATCTTCTCTGACCAATACTGAAATTTCTATTTGTAAATCAGTGTTCTGAACCTACACTTTGTAGACATTGGTGGGCTTTAAGTGGTCTGTAGACCTCTTGAAATTGCATGCAGAAGTGTATTTGTATACGTGAGTAGGTTTTCTGGTGAGAAGATTCATAGGTTTCATCAGACTCCCGAAGAGATTCCAACATCTAAAGAGTTTCGGATTTGGAATTTGAGAGGTCAACCTTTGATTTAATCAACAGAAGAAACCCTCATGTAGTGAGCCTAAGGTTCTAGCAAATGTAACAGTGTTGTCTGATTGTGAGGGATAGACTATTTGAAATGGAAACTATGAGGGAAAATTGGTGATGTGCTCACTGGCATGAGATTACCTGATTGTCTGTAAGCTGAAGGGAAAGGCAGAGACTCTGCCTGTGTTATATTATTGTCAGCTGTCTGACCCTGAGCAAGACCCTTCCCCTCCCTGACCTTCAATGACCTCATCTGTAAAATGAGGGGATGAATTCATGGTTTCCCCAAGTCCCTCAACAACTCTAGAATAATATAATTCTCTTAGGAAGCAGGATGAAAGCAGATCTAGGTTCCTACTGCAAATGAAAAAGAGTTGGGAAAAAAGGTGCTTTGTGCCTAAGGTTTCTAGATTCCAGGACTTCAACCCTGTTAATGATCTGAGAGTGAGTCTGCTGCTCAGATAGTTTCAGGGTGAAGGAAACAGGAGGACTGCTCCAAGAAGCTCTATAAACCAGACATTGGACTGCCCCCCATTCCAAGGTCCAGGATGGAATTGTCAGGGTTACTTCTCTGCAGGGCATGGCCTTTCCTGCCCTGACTCATCTCACACACCTCTGGGAAATCAGTGCCTGAGCCAGAAGACATTCCTGCGTGTGTCTTCAGACTTGCACGGTCGATCGCTGGCTGGGGAGCCTCAACACCTCCCTGCAAACACCTCAGTGCTCATGTAAGTCTAAGGGGACCACTGGACACAGCAGCGGGGGAGCCTGCGTGGGAGAAAGCAGAGCTCCTGCCCTCGTACTTCAGTTTCCGCCTGGACCTGCTAGCACCCAACTCCCAGGTGGGGGTAAAGGGAAGCAGAAGCTTCTGAGAAATGCTCAGCTGAGTCAGGTGTATCTTCTAAGAGTAATATTATGTTACCTAGCTTGTTTCATGATTTACCTTTTCAAAAAATATTCACGGATTATTACTATTTCTAAAGAGATTCAGGGTAGCCTTTACTATATATTACTACCCATTTCCACTTAACAAGAAATATGGTAGGGGAAGAGGATAATAGCAGATGGATTCTATTCAGAGAAAAGGTAGGGGGTGCATCTTAACATTGCTGATCACCCTCACTAAGGTAGGACATCCAGGTGGATGAATTCTGGGGGCCAAAGACAGTTGAAAAGGAGTAGTGTGTTTACCACAACTTTTCTGAAAGGGAGTGTGGGGAAAGAAATTGAAAGGCCTCTTGACAAGTGGAAAAAAGAAAACATCTGCTCCACAGTATTGCCATACATTCTATACCTAGACTAGAGGTATATTTATTTATTTATTAAAAAGATAATAAATAGAATTGCAAGTGAATCTTTTACTCAACTCTAGGCATATATATTTGAAAATGTGGGTGAAACAGATAATTTTCCAGGAAATTGACACAGAGCAACCACTACCCTCCAAAAATGACCTGGGCCCAGATGGTTTCACAGAGTAATTTTAACAAACTGTAGGGAACAATTTAATACATCCAGAACTTTAAGAAAGGAAAAAAGCTACCAAAAATTTTTTTGAAGGAAGCATAACGTTAATGGCAGAGAATCTAGGATGGCCATTGTTTAAATGAACAATAAAATGGAGAACTTATCCTGATTTCAAGATTTAGTATAAAGCTACAGTGATCAAAACAGTGTGGTATGGGCATAAAGATAAACATACAGCTCAGTGCAATATAAGAGACCCAGAAATAGTTCCACATATATATACGGCCATGGGCTTCCAACAAAATTTCCAGGGTAATTCAACAGGAAAAGGAGAATCTTTTCAACAAGTGGTGCTGTCACCGGCAAAGCCCACTGGGGGCGGGGTGTGGCGGGGGGAGGTGGAGGGAATAAGATGGAATCTAGGTGAAGAGGTCTAACCTCTTCTCTTGTGCTTAGTGTAGCTTCATGTGCCTGTAGGTGCGGTGTGTAGAGGCCTTGCACCTAACACGTCAGATTAGTGGTCCCAGCACGCAACCGCGGTGCCCAGCGCTTCAGACCAGACAGAGTTCTTCGAGAAATGGCCATGCCGACACCTCCGCTCAGGGACCAGGTGCAGGAGCGCTGCGCACAACACCTCAATTCAAGATGGTGCCTGCGGCAGGCTGTGTGCAGAGACGCTGCCCCCAGCCCTGAGATCTGGAGAGTGAGGAGCCGTGCCTGTGCCCACACTTTGCGACCTCTGCCCCCTTCCCCCGGGGAGATCCCTATAAAGCAGCCCGGCCCACAGCCTTTCAGGGAGAGCTCGGACTAGAGAGTGGGAGCTCTCACCTCTCCGTTCTTCCATCAAAGAAGAAAGCTTTCCTTTGCTTCTGAACCCAACTCGATCTCCACAGGACACCGGGCAGGAGGACCCTTGCTGGGGTCTGACTGGAAACTGTCGGTCACAGTGCTGGCACAGCTGGCTGGGTATCTGGGTGGGGAAGAAGGAACTTCCACTCTTATCTCACATTATAGGCAAAAATTAACTCAAAATGTATCATAAACCTATATGTAAGATCTAAAACTATAAAACTTGTAGATTCTACAAGAAAATAGAGGAGATAATCTTTGTGACCGTGGCTAGACAAAGATTTCTTAGATATGCTGTCACCAAGAACACTAAGAAAATTTTGATAAACTAGACTTCATCAAAATTTTAAACTTTAATTTTCCAAAAGACACTATTAAGAATGTAAAGATAAGCCACTGACTAGGAGAAATTATTTGCAAAACATAAAATCCAAGAGAGGATTTATATATAGATTATATAGAGGACTTTTAGAACTCAATAAGACAAACAACCCAATTCTAAAAGTGGGCAAAAATGGAAACAGACACTTCATCAAAGAAGAGAACATGAGTAAATCAACTATACGTCAATAAAAATAAAAATTAAAAGGTTTAAAATTTTTAAAAACAAGGTAACATGAATGTAGTAAATAAACATGGGGAAACAGCTGAGCCCTGGTGCCCTGGCAACCCCACAGGCAATGGCTTGAACCACATCCTATCTGAGTCTTGGCATAATGTCTCAGGATCCTCCCAGAACAGGAGAGGATGGCTTGTGAGAAGTTCAAGGCAATCTCCCCTGGGACGCCCTACCTCATCAGAAAAGAGTTGCAGAACATAAAGCCTGTCAGCTGAGTCTAGAATTGGCTCCTCAGAGATGGGGTTTCCCATATTTCATGGCACAGTCATCTGGCCCCTTTTGTCTCTGTATCATTCTTTGTGCTGTGTGGGGCAAGGACCATGGGGAGCTGGCACATTTGGCTTACTTTTCTACTCACTACCTACATAAGTAATTGTCTAAAAAGTGGCTCATTGTATCCTTACAAGTTGAATCATGCAGGCCTTGGCTTTGTCTTCTGTGTGTGTGTGTCAGCCTGACAATAAGTACATGACAAAAGCTCAACATCTTTAGTTATCAAGGAAATGCACATCAAAACCATAGTGAGATACCACTACATACCTATTACAAAGGCTAGAATCAAAAACACCGACCATACCTACTGTTAGAGAGGATGTGGAGCAACTAAAAACTCAGGCACTTCAGGAGGGGATATAATAGTAAAACTATTTTGGAAAAATATTTTGGCAATTTCTTAAAAAGTTAAATGTATACCAAGCCCATGACCCAGCTATTCCACTCTCAGCCTTTTACCCAAGAGAAATGAAAGCGTATGTCCTCACAGAGACTTCCACATAGCAGCTTTATTTTTAATAGCTAAAAACTGGAAATAATTGAAATGTTCAACAATAAGCAAATGAAAAAACAAATTGTGGTACATCCAAATAAAGGAATACTACTTGGCAATAAAAAGGAACAAACTATTGGTAACAGAATGAAATCATTAAACCACACCAAAGATAGTACATGTTACATAATTCCGTTTACATAAAATTCTAGGATATGCAAACTAGTCTATAGTGACAGAAAGCAGATTGGTGGTTACTTGGGTGTGGGAGGTGAGGGAGGGAGGTTTGGATTGCAAAGGGTCATGAGGAAACTCTTAGAGTGATAAGTTCATTATCTTTATTGTAGTGATGGCTTCTTGGATGCATACATATGTCAAAACTCATCAAATGGTACACTTAAAACGTGCACTTTTATTGTATGTCAACTATAAATAAAGCCATACAAAAATGCAACCTCACCTAATTTTTTAACTCTGGCTGCTATGAGAAGGGATTGGGTGAGGGCTGAGAGGCAGGTAAGTGTAGAAGCTAGAGGTGGTTAGGAGGCTGGTGCAGTCATCTGGGTGACAGATGCTGGTGGCTGTGGTGATAGTGGAAATGGAAGGGAGTGGACAAATTTAAGACATATTTTGAGACAAACAAAAAGACTTGCTAGGAGTTTGATGTCTCTTCTTAAGGGAATTCTCCCTTGGGTTCCTGGTCCAGGTCATACAAATGTGTGACACAATTTTTCATGACCCCCTGCTCTCATCTTCCATAGCACTATCAAAGTTTATAATTGTGTACTTATCTGTAATATTATTTATTAGGGTTTATCTCCACCACTAGACCAAGCACCATAAGGGCAGGATTTGTATGACTCACCACTCTACTCCAAGCGCCTTGCCCAGTGCTTGGCATGGAAGGGGTATGTGGTGGTTTTAAAACACGCCTGCATATTCTTTAATTTTTCTAGCATCGAGGAGTATCCTGTATCTTCCAAGGCTAGGTCTTAAGAAGGTAATAGAACTTCTGCCCAGCTTTCTCTCTCTTGGGACACTCACCCTGTAACCTAGTCACCCTGCTAGGAGGAAACCTGGGCCACATAAAGGGGTTCCAGCTGACAACTCCAGCAGAGGTTCTAGCTGACAATATCAACTGCTAGACGTGACACTAAGTCTTCAAGACGACTCCAGCCTCAGCCACTGCGTGACTGCAACCACATGAAAAATCCTAAGTGAAAACCATCTAGCTGAGCCCAATCACCAACAGAACCATGAGAGAGAGAGAAAAAAAAAAGTTGCTCTTGTTTTCAGTCATTAAGTTTTGGGGTAGTTTGTTATATGGCAATAGATAATTGGAACTAGGTTAGTAAACGTTTTTTGAATGAACGAATGAATGAAGATAGAGGGGGTCTGCTTCAGCTCCATGTGACTCTTAGTTGATAAGTCTGTTTCCCTTCCCCGTCAGGTCCTGGCGTTCCTGAAAGCCCTGGTTCACAAAGGAAAGTCTGTGCTCTTCAGAACTATTAAGAGGAGACATAGAAACTCTCTCCCCATGACAGAGAACACAGCAAGGCCATGTTAGCTCTGTCTGGGATAGCAGAGAGCAGCTTGTTTGTGAGTTCTTAATCTTGAGTCCATGAACAGCTTCAGGGGAGTGAACATGCATATATTTTGTGTGTGTGCACATACATTTTCCTGGAAAGAGAGTCCCCAGACCCTAACTTTCATCAAAATTTTCAGAGTCTGTCCCAAAAATGTTAGGACCTACTCTTCCAGTCTGACTATCTCAATTTCTAGGTTAAAAAACTGAGAACACTTCCCTCTCTGGTAGTAGGGTGGAGTAGGTACCCTGAACAAGCAAGCATCCTTCTGAAATCAAATTCTGACGAAAATTTTTAAAATTTCTTAAACACACTGATGAGCTGGGGGGAAAAGTAAGAAATACTGAGGTCAAAACCCCAAGAATCCAGAGAGGTAAGCTAAGCATTGAAATCAGCTTTTATCTTAAGGACTTCATAAGGTCAGCCAAACAGTGATAGACCTCCCAGTCTTGAGAATGAACGTGAACTTCAGTTTTCATAGCCTCATATGGTAAGAGGTAAGAGGATAAGAGAGAAACCCAGGGCACTCAAGGTGGAGGACCTAATAAACCTCTAGCCCCACAAGATTAGGACCCCAAAAGGATTGAGCCCTCAGTGAATGGGTGCTACATAAAAGCACTACCACTTCCCAACACACTGCAAAGAAAAGTGCCCATCTTAACTTGCCTCTTCTCAGGGGACACTAAAATGCCCCCTGAGAATTCATAACCACAGGCATCCCTCATAAGGGTTGGAAGCCCCCGCACCACGCTCCTGTACCTCCCTCCCTCTCCTTCCCTCCCTCTGGCCAGGAGCCTGGGACCCCAGCTGTGAGTCAACCCCAGAACAGGGTGTCCAGCCTCTTCTTCCCATGGCCGAAGTTGCCCATGGGGGCTCTAGCTCTCTAACCCCCCGCCTAGTCGCTGCCCCTTTGAGAACCTGCGGTCCGGGGAGGCTGAGGGCTCCAGTCTCTGCTGGGGAAACTGGACTCTGGCTGAAGCCCCCAGGCAGAAGCTGTTCTCCTGCCTGTGTCCAAGGCCGGCTCTGGGGGTGAAGGCGTCCCCGGGAGAAGCGCGCTGTTCTCCACTCCGCCACCCCCGCCCCAGGCGCCCGGCTCGCCAGCTGTTTTCCTCCTCTGGGCTGTGGAACTTCTGCAGATCCCCTCTCCTCAGGATGAGGAAAGCAGATGGCACTCTCCCCGCCAAGGCCCCCGAGTGTCCTCCCGCCTCTCCCAGCAGGCATCTGGCTCTCTGCTCGCTTCTTTTTCCCGTGGCCGCCGCCCTTCTCCGCAGTGACAGGTGACAGGAGCAGGGTGCCCCCCACCCCTAGCCTCACTCTCCGGGCTCGGGGCCTGTGTCTGGGGAGGGGAGGCTGGGTGCCCCTGGGGAGGAGCCGGCCGCCCAGCAGAGGGGACACCGGGCATGTTGGCCGGGCCCCCGGCCTGTGGCTCAGAGACGTCTGTCTGTGGGCAGGGCCGGCTCGGAAAGTCACGGCGCACCTGCAGGACCCCTCACCTGCCTTTTCAGAGTGCTCTCCCTGCACCCCGACGGTGGCTCTCAGGCGTCCCTGGGGTCATATTTTCAGGAAAATGGGCGTGTGGCGCCCTCGCTCATCAAGGCAGCAGCCGGCGCCTGGCAAGAGTCCCCTTAGGAGGAGCTTTCCCCTCAGAGCAGCGGTTCTCAGCTGCGAGTGAGAATCACCGGAGAGCTTTTAAAAACCCCCCGATGTCCCGGCCGCACCCACACCGGTTGAATCAGCACCGCCAGGAGGGGCGCCGCAGCGTGGGCCTTAAAGCTCCCGGATGGTCCAGACGGGCGGCATTTGAGCCTCACAAGGACGCTGAAAGACAGGTACTGTCGTCATCCCCACCGTACAGGCGGGGACATTGGGCTCCGAGAAGTGAAGCCACTTGCCCGGGGTCAGAGGGCAAGTGGGAGGGGTGGGAGGGGAGTCCCAAACGGGAGGGGCGGGTGGCCCCCCTGCTGGCCGTGGATCTGGGCTTCCAGGGGGGCTTCGAGTGGGACCACGAGGTCTCAGGCTGGCCCAGGAGCCTGGGCCTTGGGCTGGCTCAAGAGCCGGCCCTGTCTCCCCACAAATGCGAGACATTTCTGCCACCTCCTTCTCCAAAGCGCTGGGCTGGGCCTCCTCCAAGCCCCAGAACGCGGTGGGTCACTTCCACTCACCCAGCCAGGTCCTCTCACTGGAACAGCGTGCCCTTTGGTGACGGGGAGGATGCATTTTTGAGGTGAAATATTGTATAACAGCTAGGAACGGAAAATATTAAAAGCCCACGGGCGCCAGCAAGGTTCACACCAGGGCCAGAAAGTTCAGAAAAAAGGAGGAAGGCTCCCTGAAGTGGAGGCCATGGGGTGGGGCGGGATCAGCTCGACCACCCACACCCTGGATCCCAGGCTGCCTTCGTCTTCAGGGCTAGCGGGAGCCTTGCCTGGGCCACAGGAAGGTCCCAGGGTGGTGACCCCAAGATAGGGTTACCAGATGCCTGTATATGCAGAACATGTCCTATATAATTTTGCCCTGCATCCTATGTTGACCTTGTCAGAATGCCCTAAATGTCTTATATTTGGCTTATTTCAATAAATTGCAAGAGTTTGGCAATTAGAGCTTTCCTTCTGCCACAGTTACTGGTGTTTCCATTGCTTAAGCGGCAGCACTGGCTAAAAATCAGTGCTCCCTCCCCAGTAAAGATCTGGACAATTCCTTATGGTCCCTCCTGCAGATTTAGCTGAGGGAAGACCAAAAGAGGGAACTGAGAAGTAAAAGCACTTATTTTCCATATTCAAGAAAGGGAGAAACAATTCTTTTACCAAAATCCCAAATCAAGAAAATAACCACTGCTAATTAGAAGTGACTTTGGATCAATACACAAGGAAAGTCTGAGAAACTATCACAGTCAGGAAGGGTCTGAGCAGACGTGATGACTAATTATAATGTGGGCTCCTGGATGGGATTCTGGAACAGAAAAAGGACTTGGGTAAAAATTAAGGGAATCTGAATAAACTATAGGCTTTAGATAATAATGAAGTATCAATATTGGTTTGCTAATTGTGATAAACATACCATATGAATGTAAGATGTCAATAATAGAGGAAAATGGATACATGGGGACTCTACTATCTTCACAGTTTTTCTGTAAACTTAAAACTATTCTAAAATATTTATTTAAAAAAAAAAAAGGAAGCAACCTCAGGCACTGAGACACAAATGGGCTTCCCTGAGCAGAAACATTGCGTACATGTTGCCAGGGGATTTTTGTTTTCTTGGGCCGTGCCGTGGAGCAAACAGGATCCGAGTTCTCCAACCAGGGATGGAACCCGTGCCCCCTGCAGGGGAAGCTCGGAGTCTTAACCGCTGTTCATTCTGTGTGACCCTGTGCGAGGAAGAGAACGCAGGGAAGACAGCAGTGATTCTTCCAGACCCCACAGGTGTCTTTTCCCCTTCTGACCTGGCTATGTATCCTTGCCATGTCTCTATAACAAGTCTTAGTCATGAACACGACTAAACGCTGAGTCCCATGAGTTCTTTTAGCACATTTCTGAGTATGGAGGGGGTCTGGCAGACCCCTGACACAGTTGTCATTCAGTATTCTTCAATTCTGTTATTCAAACCTTGTTGCCTCTCTTTAACAAATGCAGGTGTGAGAATGTCAGTCTATTTGAAGTACTGAAATAATAGTTAAATGCTGAAGAAAAGACCCCAATAATCCTTGGAGTGAAGCCTACTTATTTCTTGTTCGTAATTTTCAATATCTCTTTAGCAATAGGATTATATATGCTGAAAGAGCAAACAGCTTTATTATAGAACTCCATTACTTAAAGGAATTTGTTGAATGCATTTAAGAAAGTATTGGTCCAAAAAAAAAATTATCCTTTTAAGTGTCAAGGATGTCCTCAAAAGGAACATTATTTATGAATAGGTGAAGAAATTCCTACTTGAAGTGGATAATTATTATGGCACTTACCATGACTCTCTTTTGAAATGGTTTCATTCCTATGGGATTCTTTTACATGGAGTTACTAAATATTCTCCCAGCATGGGAGCAAGAGAAATTTTCATATGTGGTGTTGAATAAAGGAACTATCATCAGAATAAAGTTTGATGATAGTGCTCTTTTTAGGTCAGTGAACATTTTAAAAAGTCATTGGTCGGGACTTCCCTGGTGGTGCAGTGGTTAAGAATCCGCCTTCCAATGCAGGGGACACGGGTTCGATCCCTAGTCCAGGAAGATCCCACATGCCGCAGAGCAACTAAATCCCTGTGCCACAACTACTGAGCCTATACTCTAGAGCCCGTGAGCCACAAGTACTGAAGCCCGCGTGCCTAGAGCCTGTGCTCCGCAACAAGAGAAGCCACTGCAATGAGAAGCCCGCACACCACAACGAAGAGTAGCCCCCGCTCGCCACAACTAGAGAAAGCCCGCGCATAGCAATGAAGACCAAATGCAGCCAAAAATAAATTAATTTTTTAAAATCACTTAAAAAAAAAAAAAGTCATTTGTCAAGAGATGCAATGCAGTCCAAAAAATGGAAAAGAAATTTAGGCCATGAAAGATGGTATTGTGTGTTTCAACAAATAAAATTTGAAGAACAATTCTCAGAGTTGCTTATATTCCAGTACATGCTCAATAAACTAGCTCATAACATTAATGTTAAATGTGTTTGCTCATTAATGAATGTTTAATACACAAAATAATGCAATGAGTTAGATGTGATCACTGTAGAAGCTATGTTACAATGCAATGGAATTTAGACTGTTACCATAAGGAATTTAATAAGCAAATTCTACAAAACAAAGATCCACCAAGGAGAGCCAAATCGTCAGAGAAATCTAATTAAACAGGCATGTAATTTAGATACTTTTGATATTTCAGATAAATAATAAATACATTTTAACTTAAATATGTTCCACACAATATTTTTCAGTATACCTTACATAGGCAATTAGCATTAACTATCAAACATGCACGGAGTACCTGTTATGAGCCACACACTTTTAATCATATTCCCTTTGGCAGAAAACCCCTGATGGTGTCAGAGCTGAAACATCATTTACCTTTACTCTCCATCCCTTATCCACTCACCCCAAATCACACTTCAGGGAACAGGTGAAGGGCAGTCCTGGGAAACAGCTTCTGGGGACAGGGGGTTCTTGTTCACCTCTTCCTTTTCCGAGAGCTTCAGTCCTGGGAGCCTGTAGTCTGGCTCCAGTAGCTGTTGAAAGCTCTCTTCTGGAAGGCCTACCCCACTGTGCATCATCAGCTCTTAGGTTTGTTGAAATTCTGGGTACTCTCAGATTAGAGTTGGTCCCTCTTACAACCTCAGCCCCTGTGAACCCTCACGCCCTGGGCAAGTGCCTCACCTCCCCTACCAGAAGCACATTTACCCACAAAATAAAAACTCTAATCTCATATTTCTGTTATTCAGGGCTTTACTGTGCTCGGAGAATATTTACAAACATGGTTCAACAACCCTATTAGGCAGGCAGAGTGGATTTTATCCCCATTTAACAGATGAGGAACATAACCTCCAAAAGATTATAGGCAGCCATTATGCACCAGTGCAGTCATATCAGTTCATTTAATAGTGAAACGATTCTAAACCAAGTAGCAAATAGCTATTGCCCCAAGACTCCTGAGTGCTCCCCCTGCTCCAGATGTCCCAGACCCTCCCCAGGACCTCCTCGACCTCACCACAATCCACCAAGGAAGGATTAATGCCTAGCACAGCCAGAAGTTTGGGGACCATCCTCTGATGAGCCAGACTCTGCCTTACATCAGCTGGAACATTTTTAATATCATCCCTGGTTATATGGCTGACCAAGATCACATGACTAAATAACGGAAATGGTGAGGAAAGTTAGACTGAGGTAAAAGATACAAACAAAGCTCTCAATTTAAGGGGGTAGAGATACAGCATGAAACCTGCCTTAATCAGTGTTTATCTTCCCTTAGTCTCCGTTTCACAGCATTCTAACATTGTGTGTGTATAAAGCATCCGATGATAATCCACATTCTTTTTTTAAATCTTATAACTGAAATATTTATACAACTTCCTTTGTGATTAAAAGCATAGTTTAGGAGTTAGAGCTGGGTTGTTCCTTTTACCCTATCTGAGTTAAAGTCTTTTTAATTCCAATATTTGTCTTATCAATTGATGCAAGGCTCTTGGCAAGATACCTACATGTTTAAGCAATTATCCTGGAAGTCAAGATATCAAGAGCTACCAAGTATACTCACAGGCATTTCTAATGATCATAGGCAGGTATGTGTGATAAAGCATATATATCCACAAGAAGAAAATATCATCAGATGACACCTGAAAGAACACATATGTCTGAATTGGGGATTAAGGTCACATCCCCACTTCCCTCTCAATAATGTCTCCTTGCTTATCATTGTGTCTGGATTATTATGATGATGGAAGGGGAACTTAACTAGGATGAAATTGTGAGAAGTATTCAATATGGCACATGGGCTTTCAGCTACATTAAGCCTGTGACAAAGAGTACTCATTTGAGCAAGGCTAGCAATATAGCTAACCATGCAGCCAATAAAATTTCCTAGGCTGCTGTGAGCTGAACTGATCTCAGTACTCATTATGTGACCCCAATGATTCCAGAGGCCACAACTACTAATGTGGTTGTGGGATGGGCTCTGGAAATTCCCAGAGGTGACCAGCAGAACCATAGCCAGACTCAGAATGAAAAGGGCATTCATCCGAAGGTTGAGTGGGAATGACAGCAGAGGAAAGAGGTCAGTAATGTTTTAGATGTTAGAAAGTGAATGGACAAGTGACAAGTGATTGAGCAGACCTGAGAAAGTTGAAAAATAAGGTGAAAAAGACCTATAAGAGACGGGACAATTTTGGTCATAGACTCATCAAATTGGGAGGCACTGGGTATCTTTGAACACAAGGTGCAGGTAGGGGTTGAAGTGAGCTAGACAGACTAAAAAAATTCTTTTTACTTTATCAAAGTATACTTTTAAGTTATACCAGTTTAACTTAAACCACTTTAAGTTAAATTCAATAACTTTTACCAAGTTGTATAACCATCACCGAGATCCAGTTTTAGAACATTTTTATCCCCTAATTAGATCCTTGTGTCCTTTTGGAGTTAATCTCTACACCTATCTCAGCCTCAAGTAACAACTAATCTATTTTCTGCCTCTACAGATTTGCCTATTCTGGACATTTCATATAAATGAAATAATATAATATGTGATTTTTGTATTCAGTTTCTTTTACTCAGCATGTTTTTGAAGCTCATGCATGTTGTAGCATGTATCAGCATTTCATTCATTTTTTGGTTTGTTGTTAGTCTTAGGAACATCTTTTACTAATATGTCTTTAGAGAGTGTATAACGTGCAGAATGGACCGGTCATCACAGTGTTTCACAGAAATAATGCTACCCTGATTCATCTACACAGCTAGCACTCTGCGGAAGATCTTTTATAAATGCATCTTTAGAGAATGTATACAATGCAGCACAGAACTCTGAACACAGTGTTTTACAAAAATTAACACTATCCTGATTCATTTATATAATTAGCACTCTCAAAAACATTCTTTTTAAAATTGTGGTAATAAACACATATCATAAAATTTACCATCTTAACCATTTTTAAGTGTCCAGTTCACTAGTGTTAAGTACATTCACACTGTTGTACAATAGATCTCCAGAACTTTTTCATCTTGCAAAATTGAAACTCTATATCCATTAAACAACAATTCCCCATTTCCCCTTTCCCCAGTAGAATGGTAACCACCATTCTACTTTCTGTTTCTATGAATTTGACTACTTTAGATACCTCATGTAAGTGGAATCATGCAGTATTTTTCTTTTTGTGACTGGCTTATTTCACTTAGCATAATGTCCTCAACGTTCATCCATGTGACAAAATTCCTTTCCTTTATAAAGCTGGAGAACATTCCGATATATATATATATATATATATATATATATATATATATATATATATACACACACACACACACACACACACACACACACACACACACACACACCATATTTTATCTGTTCATCCACTGATAGACTCCTGGACTCCTGGGTTGCTCCACCTTTTGTTTATCACGAATAATGCTGCTATAAACATGGGTGTACAAATATCTCTTTGAGACTCTGCTTTCATTTCTTTTGGACATGTACCCAGAGTAGGATTGCTGGATCATACGGTAGTTTTAGTTGTTTTAATTTTTTGAGGAACTTCAGTAGTTCATTAATTTTTTTTGTTGCTGAATAATATTCCATTGTCTGAATATACCAAATTGTGTTTATCTATTCATCAGTTGATGGACATTTGGATTACTTCTACATTTTGGCCATTATGAGTAATGCAGCTATGAACATTCATGTGCAAGTCTTGGCGTAGACGTATGTTTTATGTTTTTATTTCTCTTGGGTAGATACTTAGGACTGGAATTTCTGGGTTATGTGGTAAATTTGTGTTGAACATTTTAAGAAACGGCCAAACGGTTTTCCAAAGTGGCTGCACAATTTTGCATTCCCACCAGGAATGTATAAGGGTTCCCATTTCTCTATATTCTTGCCAACATTTGTTGTTATCTATCTTTCATTACTGTCTAAAGTCTTTAAAGTGAAGGTAAAGCCCCAGATTCTCTCTGCTAACCAGGCAGAAGACTGAAGGACTAAAGTGTACTCTCTAGAAAATTTAAGCCAGAGAGACTGTGTACAAGGCCATCTTTTGACCTAATGTTGCAGTTTCTAGGAAATACAGGAGGATAGTAGAGCAAATTTTAAGACATCAAGAGGAAATCATCGGATGAATCCAAAATGTGGGACATTCCATAATCTGTAAAACAACTGTTATGGTCTCTTCAAAAAGTCAATGTTATTTTTTTTAATGAGGCAGACTCTCCGTGATCAAAAGAGACTAAAGAGATATAACAACCAAATATAATGCATGAGATTTCATCAGATCCTAGTTTGAGGGGAGCATCTTTAAAATACATTTTGGGGGAATTCCCTGGCAGTCCAGTGATTAGGACTCTGTGCTTCCACTTCAGGGGGCATGGGTTCGATCCCTGGGGAGGAACTAAGATCCTGCAAGCCGCACAGCGCAGCTAAAAGAAAAAAAATTGGGGGAGCACATACAGAGAGATAAAGCAAATACAGCAGAATGTTAGCCACTGTTGAATCTTGGTATTATGGAAATGCATGTTCATTGTACTATTCTTATATGTTCAAATTTTTTACTAATAAAAAAATTGGAATAAAAAATGCCATTTGGAAAAAGATAAAATATTTCTATATCAAATAACATATCCTGATAGGCAGAAATATCAAGAAAATATCTTTGGCCAACCAATATAGCAGCCTATACGTCTGTCACTTACGTTTCCAATTCCTCTTCTAGGTATTAATACCTTCATATTCGTAACACCCTTCTTGGACCCTGGAGATAAACAGTGTCACAACCACTAATCCTCCTTTCCTTTCTAATTATTTAAGAACTTGTAGACAATTTAAAATGACAAATGGTGAGTGAGCAAAGTTAACCCAGATAACATCCTTTTAAAATCCTTTTCCAGATAACCCTCCGGGAGAGAATCTTAAAGAAATCTCTTCCTCATCAGAATGCAGGGTTCCAGTTTAGAATCTAGAGGCTGAAAGTTCCATACATCCCCTGTCCTGTTGAACCTTTGGCTCATAACTTGCTACTTTTTATATATTTGTCTATCTCACCCGTCCCCAACCTCCACGTCAAGGGAAGTCATCTTCAAATCCCCTACAGCACTTAGCATATGAGCTTTACAAAGAGTAGGTGCTAAATCTTTTGAATGAATGAGTGAATGAGTGAATGAATGAAAACCTGAAGTGAGAGAGGACTTAAAAAAGAAGAATAGAGTGGGTAACTGAGGACAAGCTGATATAAAGAGATTTTTCCTAAAGATACCTGAAGGTAACATCTATGGACACAGACGTTCTTAGAATTGGTGACCACAAGGATACTGACAGGCCGTGGAAATCATTAACACTTCTTCTTCACCCACAGCACAGCTTACCTTATAAGCTCTTTCAACTCAGTGAGAAATATCCCTTTCTTGGCCTTAAGGACAATAATTATTTCTCCCGTTCATTAAAAAGGCATACACCTGCAAAAAGCAATTCTTCGGAAACGACGCAATCAGGATAGAAGCTCCTCCTGAATTGCTCCTGCTGCTGCTAATTAAAATGAATTCCTCAGCACTGAGGGTTAAGCTGGATGGAGGTTAGGATGCAAAAGAGCTCAGTGCCAACATCTTCCTGTTTCAGCATGGCTTTGTTCTCAAAGACCTAAAAGCAAATGAAAATATGCTTAGTTGAAAACAGTGGCTTGGCAGGAAAAGTCTCTTCCTGGATTTCAGGTGCTCTGCTCGTCACTGACCTGGAAGAAAAGCGTCCCGTTCATGAACTCTATGGAAATGTACCCTCAAAACAGAAACTTGGAAGGGACAACCAGAAAACTCCAGTTCATACGACATTCTTCTGAAAAATTCCCCCATCTGGATCAGGAGACAACAGTTCTAACTTAACCCGTGTACACAGGTAACACCCCAGGTTTCCCTAGTCCTGACTACCCCGTGTGGCACAGACTTAAACCCTTCCTGTGTTAAGGCCCTGCCCAGCAGAAGCTTTTGTAAGACAAGCAGAGCCACCTTGTGGTCGACTTAGAAAATTGTGTTTGAGGCTGTGGTCTTGAAGAAAAAACGTTAAATGAGGATGACCCTGGAGGCAGGAGAGAGGAAAAAGACTGGAAAGCAGGACTCATTATCAAGGAAACTTGTGAGAAGAGATATTTATTGTGTTTCCAAAAAAAGGGTAGGGTTCCATTGGCAACTAAGTTTAAATGCTGAGTTAAAGCTAAAACAAATATCTTCTCTGACCCTCTAGTGTGTCCTGATTGATTATAAATCTCTCAGAGTAGTAAATCAGGCAGTATTTAAAAATTGATTTGAGGGGTGCAGAGATAAATTTGGAGTTTGGGATTAACATATACACACTACTATATATAAAATAGGTAAAAAACAAGGACCTACTGTCTAGCACAGGGAACTGTACCCAATATCTTGTAAAACCTATAATGGAAAAGAATCTGAAAAAGAATATATACATATATATATTGGGTTGGCCAAAAACTTCATTCGGGTTTTCCCGTAAGATCTTATGGAAAAAACCCGAACGATCTTTTTGACCAACTATATATATATATATATATATATATATATATATATATATATATACACACACACACATACATATACACATACATGTATATACACATATATATATCTGAATCACTTTGCTGTACACTTGAAACAAACACAACATTGTAAATTAACTCTACTTCAATTAAAAATTATTTGATCAGGGAACCATTTTTTTATACGAAGTGTCTCAAGGATTGGTATCTTATGACCTAAATTTGATAAATAGTTTAGAGCCACATGGGGAATGAGACAGAAATCACACCTATCTATATGTGGGAGTGTTCCTCCAATCTTAGAGAAATCTAATTATTAGAGAACAACAACGGTCTTTAATGAAAACACTAACTCAAAGTATCAGGGTGTGGAATCTTTCAGTCAGACAGTTCCTTCAAGCACATTTGGAATACCTCAAAGCAGCGCATTCCCTTCAAACATGCCTGAAAGATGGTCCCAGCCTGTGTTTGACACGCCTTGGACCTCACCATCTTTGGAGCTCACCAAGTTGAGGTAACTCGTTCCCTTTCTGTTCAACTCTGTAAGAAAATATTTTCTTTTTTTTTTTAATTGAAATTTTATTTTATATTGGAGTATAGTTGATTTACAATGTTATATTAGTTTCAGATGTACAGCCAAGTGATTCAGTTATACATATATCCATTCTTTTTCAGATTCTTTTCCCGTATAGGTTATTACAGAATATTGAGTAGAGTTCCCTGTGCTATATAGTAGGTCCTTGTTGATTATCTATTTTATAAATATTAGTGTGTATGTGTTAATCCCAAACTCCTAATTTATCCCTTCCCCCTACCTTTCCCCTTTGGTAACCATAAGTTTACTTTCTAAGTCTAGGAGTTGGTTTCTGTTTTGTAAATAAGTTAATTTGTATCACTTTTTTAGATTCCATATATAAGCAATATCATATGATATTTGTCTTTCTCTGTCTGACTTACTTCACTTAGGATGATAATCTCTAGGTCCAACCACATTGCTGCAAATGTCATTACTTCATTCTTTTTTATGGCTGAGTAATATTCCACTGTATATATGTACCACTTCTTTATTCCTCTGTTGATTGACATTTAGGTTGCTTCCATGTCTTGGCTATTATAAGTAGTGTTGCGATGAACACTGGGGTGCATGTATCTTTTCGAATTATGGTTTTCTCTGGACAGATACCCAGGAGTGGGATTGCTGGATCATATGGTAGTTCTATTTTTAGAAAATATTTTCTTATACTGGGCTGAAGTTAGCCTCTGTACCTTCCATGAATTGGTCTTAGTTCTGCTATTTGAAGTTCCTCAGAGTGCCTGATCTTTTTTCTCCATGACAGTCTCTCACGTATTTGCAGAGTTGTTATTTCATCTGGAAATCTCTTCCAAGGGAAGCTTCCCTAGTACCTTCCACCATCTGGTAACTCGAGGTGGTTTTCAGACCCCTTAGGCTCATAGTCACCATCCTAAAAATCCTTCCTTTGTATCAATGTCCTGCTTCAAGAGTGTGCAGCTTGGGGCTTCTCTGGTGGCACAGTGGTTAAGAATCCACCTGCCAAGGCAGGGGACACAGGTTCGAGCCCTGGTCTGGGAAGATCCCACATGCCACGGAGCAACTAAGCCCGTGTGCCACAACTACTGAGCCTGCACTCTGGAGCCCGTGAGCCACAACTACTGAGCCTGCGTGCCACAACTACTGAAGCCCGCATGCCTCGAGTCCGTGCTCCGCAACAAGAGAAGCCACTGCAAGGAGAAGCCTGTGCACCACAGTGAAGAGTAGCCCCCGCTCGCTGCAACGAAAACCCAATGAAGCCCAATAAATAAATAAATAAATACAGTAAACAAAACAAAACAAAACCAAGTTCCCCACAATCTATACCTTTGTATATGTGTTGTTTTTTCTTTTATAATATGAACATCACGCTTTATTCAGTCCCAGTAAGTTTAATTTAGCTGGTGTTAGCCCATCATTTTAGCCTATTGAGATACTCTTCCCTTCCACCCACCTCTTTGTTCATCCCTCCATTTGTTCAATAAAGATGTATTGAACAACTTTTATGTGTTGGTCATTTGTTAGATTCCAGGAATTCAGAGACATTGTCCCTGTTCCATGGGAGCTCACTGTCTAATGGGAAGACGTCGATTATTGTTTTCATAGTATCACAGGGCCTTATAATTGTCATTAGAAATCTTCCTCCAAAATTGAATTGACCCATACCCCAACCTTGTTAACTTTCCCTAAAGTTATCAAGAGAAATTTATCAGGTGCCCTGTTGAAAACAAGATAAGGCCTACATTATTAAACCAAGAAAATGCCTTCCACATTCAAAAATTAAATTAAAAAGGATGAATCAAACCCTAAAATTAAATCCAGACAGAAATCATTTAACTGTATATCAGGGACTTCCCTGGTGGTCCAGTGGTAAAGAATCTGCCTTACAATGCAGGGGGCGCGGGTTCATTCCCTGGTCAGGGAACTAAGACCCCACATGCCATGGGGCAACTAAGCCTGTGTGCCACAACTACTGAGCCCGCGCACCTCAACTAGAGCCTGCATGTCGCAAACTACAGAGCCCATGTGTTCTGGAGCCCGTGCGCCACAACTAAAGAAGAGAAAACCCGCACACCACAACTAGAGAGAAGCCCACGCACCACAACCAAGAGCCTGCGTACGGCAATGAAAGATCCCGCGTGCCGCAACTAAGACCTGACACAGCCAAAAGTAAATTAAAAAATTAATAATAACTGTATATCAAATTGCTAACATAACACCAGAGAAAAATAATTAATTCAAGTAATTATTGAAAACAATGTAATCTGGGTTGAAAACATCCCGAGGACAAAAAGAACTGCAAAAAATCTTGAATTTACTCAGTAGGTTTGTTTTAGTAAAGCAACCAGTTTTACAACTTCTGAAACTATTTTGTGTATATTTGTATGGGAGAGCAAATAAGTAAATGTATTGATATTTTTGGAACCACGACCCTTGCTGTGGGAGAATTTGAAATGTGAGAAGTTGAGAAAAAATATTGTGGTAATGAATTTGAATTGGAGGCATCTATAAAAACTCAATATTGTTTTTAAAAATATACGTTCCAGGTCTGCCCACTAAATGGGCTTAGAAACCATGACACTCCAGTAACTGGATGCCCAGAATTTGTTTTTTAAATATCATTCCTCACTAAAAGGAATCAGGGCTCTTTAGAGAAACAGCTGATTCCAGGGAAGTAGAGATGAGCCTAGGAAAGCTTACTGCTCCAGAAAGCGAAGACATGCTCAAAGATTGATGGAGACATGTCAGAAGGACACAGGAACCAGCTTGGAGAGCTCCCGTGGTCAAACCCAGGACCATTTGAGCATCAAAATGAATAGTGACAGTAATGGAGTATAATGGACTGTATAAAAAAGAATCCATTTGTGTAGATACTGAACCAGAGAGATAGAGAGGGTGAGGAAAAGGGGGGAGAAACTCTTTTGTACAAGAGAATAGCCATTAATAAATGTAGAAAAACTATAAAATTTTCTTAAATCACTATTTTGCCACTGTATCACTGATGTAATAATTAATAACCATTAACCAATTCAGGAAAATCTCATCAATAAATGCCAAAACTGTTGAGTGAAAGAAAACATGTGCATGATCTCTAAGTTTCACCTACAAATTACCTGTCAATGACAAAGGAAAAAAGGAGTCATTACAACGGAGAGATGTGATGGACACTGCCTTACCACATAATTTAAGTTAGCATCATCCTACCAGGAGATTCTACTACACATCTACTAAAATAGCTAAAATTAAAAAGACTGACAATACCCAGTGCTGCCCAGGATGTGATGCAACTAAAATTCTCATACATTACTAGTGGAGTGCAAAATGATACAGTCACTTGGGAAACAGTTGGGCAGATTCTTATAAAGCTAAGCATACACTTACCAGACAACCCAGCAGTCCCATACCGTGATATTCCTTGGGTATTTACTTAAGAGAAATATAAACAAGTCCACACAAATGTTCACAGCAGCTTTATTCCTAATAGCGAAAAGTTAGAAATAACCCAAGTATCCATCAACTGGTTAAAGAATAAACAAAGTTTGCTACATCCATACAATGAAATGCTAATCAACATTACAAAGAAACAAACTATTGATAAGGCCAAATGAAAGAAGCCAGACACAAAAGCCTATATACTGTATGATTCCATTTATTTTATATTCATGAATTTGGGGATGGTGGAAGAGAGGGAGTACAAAGGGGCATGAGGGAACTTTGGGGGATGATGGAAACACTATATCCAGATTGAAGTGAAGGTTATGTAACTGTATACACTTATTCAAAACTCATGTATACATTTATACTAAAAAGAGTGAATTGTACCGTACGTATATTATACTTTAATAAACCTAACCAAAGAATTAGCATCACCAATAACTGTGGGAAAAAGATATCATGTGCTTCCTGATGTGAAGTATAGGAAATATCACCTCTGTAGTATTCTTGCTAAAAATAACCTACATCTTGGACTTCCCTGGTGGCGCAGTGGTTAAGAATCCACCTGCCAATGCAAGGTACACGGGTTCGATCCCTGGTCTGGGAAGATCCCACATGCCGCAGAGCAACTAAGCCCGTGCGCCACAACTACTGAGCCTGCGCTCTAGAGCCCACGAGCCACAACTACTGAAGCCTGCACGCCTATAGCCCTGTGCTCTACAACAAGAGAAGCCACCATAATGAGAAGTCTGCGCACCACAACAAAGAGTAGTCCCTGCTCTCCGCAACTAGAGAAAGCCGACGTGCAGCAACGAAGACCCAACGCAGCCAAAAATAAATAAATTTATAAAAAATAAATAAAAATAACCTACATCTAACCATTGGGAAACAATCTGACAAATCCAGCTAATGGGACATTCTACAAGACAAGGGGCCTGGATTCTGAAAATGTCAATGTCTTGAAAGACCAAAAAAAGGATGGGAGGGCAGAGCTGTTCAAAAGAAAAGGTGTCTAAAGAAACATGACAACCAAATGCAATGGGAACTTTAATACTAATTTTTAAAATAAAAACTGACTAACCAAGGACATTTGGGGATTTCATTTGAAAAAATTTGAATGATTATATCCTAGGTAATTCTTTTGAATCAATATTAAATTTTTCAATGTCATAATGGTGTTGTGGTTCTTTAGGAAAATATCTTTGTTCTTAGGAGACACATGCTAAAACATATACAGGTGAAGTGTTATGATGTCTGCAATTTACTTTCCAATGGTTCAACTAAAAAAATATATGTAGGGAGAGGGGGAGGCAGATTTGGCAAAACATTAACATTGGTGAATTTGGAAGAAGGGTGTAAATGTTTTATGTGCTTTCATTATACTAGTCTTTCAAATTTATATAGGTTTGAAATTTTTCAAAATAAAAGGATAGGGAGAGAAATCAGTTAATTATTTTTACATTTTAGACATTTAATTGGCCTGAACTTCAGCTGTGTGGAGAATCCAGATATTCATATAGAACAACTCATTACAGACAAACTGTTTTCCTTACCTGTTCACTCATTACTTGCTTTAAAAAGAACTAGCTCAGCTGAGGTTTACCCATTTCTTTCCATTTAGAACAGCCTAGGAGAATTTGAAATGTTGAAGCAATAATTTTCTTGCCCTCAGCTACATTTTTTAGGCCTGACTAACCTCCTTTGCTGCCTAAATAAAGCAAAAATATATAGAGCAAAAACTGACTGCCCAAGAGAAATTGACAAACTTGCCATCATAGTAAGAGATATTAATATCCTTCTCTCAGTAATTGACAGGTTAGACACACAGAAAAGTAATCAGCAAGTATATAAAAGATTTGGAGAGGAATAATACGACCACTGTAACAACAAAACTAAAGAAAAGGCTTTTTAAATAAAAACTGACCACGTAGTAAGCCATAAAACAAGTCTCAATAAATTTCAAAGAATCAGCGCCTAACAGAACATACCCTCTAATCACAATGTAACTAAGTAGAAATTAATTTTAAAAAGATAACTTTTTACCAGGGGGGGATGTGGGATGGGGAGAGGGATAAATTGGGAGATTGGGATTGACATATACATACTACTGTATAGAAAATAGAACTAATAAGGACCTACTGTATAGCACAGGGAACTCTTCGCAGTACTCTGTAATGACCTGTATGGGAAAAGAATCTAAAAAAGAGTGGATATATGTATATGTATAACTGATTCACTTTGCTGTACAGCAGAAACTAACACAACATTGTAAATCAGCTATACTACAATAAAAAATAAACTAACTTAAAAATCTATACATTTGAAAATACAAAGACACATAAATAATTCATAGTCAATGACAAATTAGCGAAAATTGGGGAAATCTTAGAACTCCCCCATCCCCCCCACAAAAGATGTGCACATTGAAATGTGTTGAGATACAACTAATGGGGGAACTCAGAAGAAAATGTACAGCTGTAAAAGTTTATAATAGGAGAAACATATCTTAACCTGGGTTTCCCAGGAAATACAGCCAAATAAAACAAAACATCGTACTATATTGGAGAGTGTGATCCCCGGGGGCAAGAGCGGAAGAGGCAGTGAGGCAGGAAAGGAGGGAGAAAGATGTAAGGATGTATTTTTGTGTTGCTACTAGAGGTGCTCTGGGTCCTCATTTGAGAAGCTGGAGGAAATGCATCTCTGATTGTTGGCAGTAAAGAGAGAGGGGGAAGCACTTATCCACAGGTTTCATCCACCATCAGTCAGAGGATTGCCCCAGAAGGTTGCTAAGTCCTTCCACATTTCCAAATCGAGCACCCAGAGCAGGAGGTATGAGGTAGTGCCACACACCTGAAGCAAAGCACTGTCAGGTGTCACCTGATTAGAACCCACAAAGTTAAAGATGCACATACCTAGGGCCCAGTATTCCCACCCGCCACCCCCCTCCCCCGGTATCCCCTAGAGAAGCTCAAAAATATGCACCAGGAAAGCATTCATAAAAGCCCAAATTGTCATTTCACAACATCAGAAACAACTTAAATCCCACGAAGAGTAGATGGATTAAAAATGATGATATAATCACAATGGAATAACGTAGTACAATGAAAATGAATGAACTGCAGCTAACACATCTCCAAAGCAATGTTGAAAGAAAGAAAAAGCTGGCAACATTAAAAACATAAAGTGATTCCATTTATATAAAGGTCTACAACATACAAAGCTTAACAATATATTATTAAAGTCTCCATACATATGTGTAAAGCTAAAAGAAAAGCAAAATATTGATGGATACAGATTTTAGGATACGTGTTATGCCTTAAAGGAGAGGAAAGGATGCCATGGGAGACAGAGGAGGATTCAGAGGGTCTTCAAAAGTGTAAGTATAATCTATTTCTAATGCTGAGTGCAGTGTACACAAGGGTACATGCCATTTTTATTCTTCAGACTATACATACACATAATATAGTCGCTGGTGTAATATACGTCACAAAAACAATTTTTAAAAATAGTTTTCTGGGACTTTCCTCGTGGTGCAGTGGTTAAGAGTCCGCCTGCCAATGCCAAGGATGCGGGTTCAAGCCCTGGTCCGGGAAGATCCCACATGCTATGGAGCAACTAGGCCCGTGCGCCACAGCTACTGAAGCCCGTGCGCCTAGAGCCCGTGCTCCGCAACAAGAGAAGCAAGACAATGAGAAGCCCACGCACCACAACGAAGAGTAGCCCCTGCTCGCCGCAACCAGAGAAAGCCCGCGCGCAGCAACGAAGACCCAACGCAGCCCAAACAATAAATTAATAAATTAAAAAAATAAATCAATAAAGCATTGATAATAAAAATTGAGCACACGCACACACACAAAAAACCCTGCCCGTTTTAAGTCGGTTTCTTCAGAAGCAGACTCCAAGAGGAGAATTCAGATGCAAATCCTTTATGAACAAAGGGCTTCCAGAAGAAACTGGTAAAGAGATGGGGAAGCAGGAGAGGGAAAGGTATGGGTGGGGTTCAGGACACGCTACTCCCAAATATGGCATCTTAGCACACTGACTACCTTAAGATAAAGGAATTTGAGAACCCCCGCAGAAACAGGAAGGTCGCTCTGAACTCACCCTTCTTCCCTGAAAGCAGGAGATAAATCTCCCATGTGAAAGGTGCCCTCCTTGTGCCGGGAGGGAGGGAGGCATCCTTATCACCAGAGACGGGGAATTTAGGGCCAAGAAATCTATCTAAACAAACCTTGTTACCTCTTCGCCACATTACTATCCCTAGCCCAAGGTCCTTGTCAATTCTTCACAAATGTATCGTTTCTTTGTCTAAAAGGTATAAAAGCTTCCTGGTCTGTTCACTTCTTTTGAGTCTCATATCTCTGTGGGGCTCCCATAGGTGTATATGTCCATATGTACTTTAAACTGTTTTTCTGCCGTTAATCTGTATTTTATTACAGGGGAGTCTCAGCCAAGAAAGTAGAAGGATAGAGGGAAAATTATATCTCCTGCCCTACAGGTGTGAGCTCAAACAAAATCCTACAGAAGGTGGCTTCAGTCTGGACAGAGTCTGTCCAGATCTGAGGCAAGGGAACCAGGTTCCAGTGTCATTGGCTAAGGGCCGCCCAGGTGGAAACTTCCAGGCCTTTCAGGCTCTGTGTGCAGGTGGCCAGGTGTCTCCGGTAGCCCAGGGCAGTCCTCCAAAGAAGAGTCACATGTGAGTCACAGGTACCTGAAGTCATAGCTCCCCGAGGCTGGGGGAGGGGCTCGCCAAAGCATCACAGGGGAGCACCAGAGGTGTGCCACCCTGCCCTGCAGGGCCTTACCTGAAAAGAAGTGGTAGGAGAATTCTAGGTGATTGGGCTAGGGACCCTGAAGAGCCCGAGTCCGCTCAGACTGCCCCTCAGCTGTGATGCCGCCCCTGGCTGTGTGGCTTCCCCCCAAGGCCTTCGGCGTGGCCGTCTGAAGCCGGGGCTTCCTGGGATGTTCTGCCCACCTGAGGGGAGCATCAAGTGGAGCTTCACCTCCCAGCCTGGAGCCTGCGTGTGGTCTGTTTACCTCTGGTGGAGTCAGTAAAGGCCATCAAGTTTCAAACCCTGCTTGGGATTGCAGGATCAGAGGATTTAAGAATACTACCTAGGTGGCCATATTTTTCAAAGAGAATTATTGTTCACTTTCACTTCTGCGTGAGGCCTCCTGATGTCACTGGTGCTAAGTGATTCCAGCAAATCCCTCAGAGGAGCGAAGCCCCTCACGCTAAAGCTGCTGAACAGGCTTCGCCCCACCTTCATTCCTCTCCCCTGCCTCTGTCTCCCACTCTGTCACCGTGGCTCCCCCGTCCTCCCACTCTCGTCTTTGTCTTTCCATCCCTCTGCCCTTCTCCCAGCCGGGTGACCAGCTGTTGGAGCTGGCACCATGGAGACACAGGTGGGGCCACCTGTCCCTGCCAGGCCCTTCTGCGCCTCCAGCAGCTGTTAGCTTGTGGGCATTTCAAAGGCTCAAGCAAAGGGAGGGCAACAGGAGGGGATAGGAGCAGGCCCTGCCAGGCCGGGCCTGAGTGTGGGCCAGCAGCCGTCATCAGCCTGTCCTGGAAAATCAGACTGAGAATTTTCAGCCAAATCCAAATCATGGGTCCTGTTAGGAATCATCCGGATTCAAATTCCAAGTTGTGTTTACATTTCTGGAGCTTCAGAATTTGCTAAAGCTTGTTCCTACATGAACGAATTTTAAAAATCCTCTTTCCAACAGCTGATTTAACTTCAACATAAAAAAAAAAGAGAGGAAAAAAGAAAGCAGCCTTTCCCCTGATGGGGCTGTGGTTCTATACCTTACCCTAGAAATGTTACAGGAGTCCTGAGATCAGAGTGGAAACTGGCTTAGGTTTGCTGGATACTCAGGAGGCCGTTTGGCACACAGGATATTGTACTGCTTCAGTTATTACCCTGCAGCTCAAAGTGAAACAGGAGGGAAGGGGGCAGAGCACAACCTTTGAAAGAATAACATAGCCTGAGGACCTGACATAAACTGATTAAAACCAAATGGGTCCAAGATGGCGGACAAGTCGACTTCCACTAGACCTTGAGCCTCAGTATACACTCACTGTTAACACATCAGCAAGCTAAATGACACACCCACAGGCTCCATGACAGTTCCAAGACCAACCATAAGGATCAAAAAGTGGGCGGTGGCCCAATTCCTGGAAATCCCCACCCCTTCCTGAAATAGCTGGAATACTCCTCCCACTCATTAACCTATGAAATTACCCACCCCTATAAAAACTGACAACCCCCATACCCTAGTGCCTTTCTCACCTTCTGAGATGGCCCACACTCTGTCTGTGGAGCGTGTTTCTCTCTAAATAAATCCACTTCTTATCTATCACTTTGTCTCTCACTGAATTCTTTCTGCGATGAGACATCAAGGACCTGAGCTTCATTAAGTCCTGAAACCAGGTGTGTGATCTCAGTTGGAAGACTGTGGGTTTTGTCCCACAGTTCAAGTCCCAGTCTGGGTTTTGGCTGGGTTCAAGTCCCGGCCACATGGGTTCAAGTCCCAACCTGAGGTGCACGGTTTCAAAAGCACAAAGACATTATGCTGTGCTTCTCTTTTATTTCCTTAAGAACTCTGGTTATTTTTATTTATCACATTAGGATGAGCATTTAAGTACAAACATGGAAAGCACCAAAGAATTCTTTACTCCTACCTCTTTCTGTGATTTAATCCCAAGACAGTTTGTGAAGAAAAGCAGTTTCTGGGGTAGATGCTGTTAATTGTGTTGTGTTGCCAGTATTGGCTAAGGGAAACCATATACTTGCTACTTATGCAATTTATACTGCACAAGGAAATGTTTATAATTAAAATATCAAGAAGTCAAATATATTATAGAGTAAAATGTATAAGGAGATAAGCATAATATGTGATGAAATATTTATCTTTTCACCTAACATTTCTTTTGATCCAAAGAACCAGCACTGGCTGTGTAGGGATAGTGATGAAATTGAGCATGAGTAACTATGTACAGTCAACTAATATTTGACCAGGGAGCCAAGAGTACTCAATGGGGAAAGGACAGTCTCTTCAATAAATGGTGCTGGGAAAACTGGATAATCATCTGCAAAAGAACAAAATTGGACCCCTATTTTACACCACTCACAAAAATTAAGTCGAAGTGAATTAAAGGCTTAAATGTAAGACCTGAAACCATAAAACTCCTCGGAAAAAACATAGGGGAAATCTCCTTGACGTGGGTCTTCGTAATGATTTTTTTTAATATGACACCCAAAACACAAGCAACAGAAACAAAAATAAACAAGTGGGACTACATCAAATTAAAAAGCTTCTGCACAGCAAAAGACGCAATCAACAAAGTGAAAAGGCAACCTATGGAGTGGGAGAAAATATGTGCAAATATATATCTATCTTATATTCAAAGAACTCATACAACTCAATAACAGAAAACCAAATAATCCAATTTAAAAATGGACAGAAGACCTGAATAGATATTTTTCCAAAGAAGACATCCAAATGGCTAACAGGTAAGTGAATAGACACTCAACATAACTAGTCATCAGGGAAATGCAAGTAAAAACCACAATGAGATATCACTCACACCTGTTAGAATGGCTGTTACCAAATAGACAAGAGATGACAAATGCTGGGAAGGATGTGGACAAAAGGAAACCTTTGTGCAGTGTTGGTGGGAATGTAAACTGGTGCAGCCACTATGGAAAACAGTACTGAGGTTCCTCAAAAAATTAAAGATAGAACTACCGTGTGGTCCAGCAATTTCATTTCTGGATATATATCCAAAGGAAATGAAACTACTATCTCAAAGAAGTATTTGTACTCCCATGTTCATTGCAGCATTATTCACAATAGCCAAGACATGGAAACAAGTGTCCATCAGTGGATGAATAAAGAAAATGTGATATATGTACATACAATGGAATATTATTCAGTCATGAAATAGAAGGAAATCCTGCCATTCACGACAGCATACACAGACCTTGAGGGCATTATGTTAAGCAAAATAAGTCAGACAGACAAAGATAAATACTGTATGATCTCCCTTATATGTGTGATCTAAAATAACCGAACTCATAGAAATGGAGAGTGGAATGGTGGTTTCCATGGACTGGCATGTGGAGAAATGGCAAGATGTTGATCAAAGGGTATAAACTTCCAGTTATAAGATGAATAAGTTCTGGGGAATCTAACATACAGCATGGTGACCATAGTTAACATTATTGTATTACATATTTGAAAGTTGCTAAGAGAGTAGATCTTAAATGTTCTCACCACAAAAAGAAGAAAAAGGTAATTATATGAGGTGATGGAGGTTAGCTTACTGCTTACTGTGGTAATCATTTTGCAATATATGTGTATCAAATCATCATGTTATACACCTCAAACTTACACAATGTTATATGTCAATTATATATCAATTTAAAAAAAAGAAATTGTGTGTGTGTGTGTGTGTGTGTTTGAAGCAATGGATTGAAGAAAATAATTCTTGCAAAATGCCTGGGCCACAATAAGTTCTAAAATATGGTAGTTAACTACGTATAAAATTTTTTAAAATCCCATGGTCAATTAAATTTTGCAAAGTTTTATTTAAACAAAATTAAGCAGGTATCTTTACAGCAGCGTGTCTCAGAGCCATTTATATGCTAATTCTTATCAGCTGAAAGTCTGTATCGTCCCCACATTCACTGATGAAATCATAACGCCCAATGAGATAGTGTTAGGAAGTGGAGCCATTGAGAGACGATTGGGTCATGAGGGTGCAGCCTTCATGAATGAGATCATTGTTCTTATGAAAGAGGCCACACACAGCTCCCTAGCCCCTTCTACCACGTGAGGACACAGCCAGAAGTTGGCAGTCTGCAATCTGGAAGGGGGCTTAGCCAGAACCTGACCATGCTAGCACCTTGATATTAGTGTAGAGGTTCAGAACAAGCCCCCCCCAAATGTGTCACTTTTGCATGAGGATTATTTTGAGCTAAAGGCAATCAAGACCCTGCGGTTCCAGGGAAATTACTGTCCCTCCCCTAACAACCTAGAAGAACTTAAATTGGGGATTTTTCCCAGAAAATAATTATTTCTAGAGATAAATTTTTATCTAAATGGCCGCATCTATATGGCAGGGCAAACAGCTAATTACCGAACATCTGCTCTTCTTCTTATCACCCTGTGAATGACCCTCCTGTCCCTGGAAGCCCCAGGCCCCTATCCCATTCCTTAGCTCAGGGTGGCGTGTACACCTCATTTTACCTCTCAGTCTCTGAACCTCTCGTGTATATGGGGTTGCTGTATACACAAAATTAAATTTGATTTTCTCCCGTTAATCTGTCTCACGTCAATTTAATTCTTAGATCAGCCAGAAGAACCTAGAAGGGTAGAGGAAAGTTTTCTTCCTCCCCAACATTGGACTTGCAGCCTCCAGAACTGTGAGAAATAAATTTCTGTTGATTACAAGCTATTCAGTCTATGGTATTTGTTATAGCAGCCCCAATAGCTAAGACACTGTGAGTCTTGTGAATCTTGGAGAGGAGTGGTATAATGCCCTCTAAATGCCAGACTCATATGAACATAGAATCCCTTTTTTCCTACGTAAAGACTGACTGTTCTCTGGAACACATTTTGGGAAACTCTTATTCAACCCATTCAGAAGTGAAATTTCATTCAGAAGTGAAATACATTTTAAAACCCAATGTCTATTACTATATGTTTTATGAAATGAAGATTTTTCACTCCCATTCACCTACCACCTTTAGCTACCTTTATTTTGTCTGTCTATTTCAGTAGTTTGTGATCAATTGCATCTTTGTACAAATTTTGGCAGAGGGAGGTCTTGTCAGTGGATTTTAAAATATATTCAAGGGTGGTCTTTAACGGGTATTAAAATATAATATATTATATACTATATGTAATGTATGTGTACATATATAATACATTATATTGTATAATTATTATATATACACATACACACTATATAGATATATTGTATATTAGTATATACTTATATGTATGTATGTATATGTACTTTACTTAAGTAAAGCCATTTCTTTTTCCTTTCATCATCAACACAGAAACTGGTTTCCTTTAACCTTGCAAATTTGAATTAAAAATGAAGACATTAAATTAGCATTGAACTAAGGTAATTTTGGGGAAATAAGGACATCTTAAAAAGAGAAAATCCTTTCAACTCAGATTTGAAGGAATGATAAAATGAAATAAAATTTTCATAACGTATTGCAGTCTTAAATTTCTTTAAAATGTGAGCACTTGATTTGACTAAGCATGAAATTTTAACTACACTAAGTACTTCATCTCATGTCTCTCCTTTTTTTTAATGTTTTTACCTTTTGCAAATTTCACCCCTTGCTCAGGCTGTCAGAACTGTCTCTAATCCTTAATGTGCCCTATAAGCTCTTCACACAGCAAATACTGCAGCCTGGTCATCTGCGCAGTACACATGTTTAGTAATTAAAACTATAACCCAGCTGTATACAGCAGAAAAAAAATTATGTCTAAATTATGAACTTGAAGCACTCAAAATCCTGAAGTGCTTTTGAAATTATTAAAGATTAAATTATGTATGGTTAAATTTCTGCAGAGCATTTCCCAAAATACAGCTTGCAAAACTCTAGTTCCTCAGGCTACTAATAGGGTGGCCTATAATAAGGTTTCTTTGGTCAAATAGGTCTGGAAAAATTGGTTTAAACCAAAGCTTCTCAAACTCTCTGTAATGAAAAACCACTTTTCTTTTATTTCCAATTTTTCTCAGGCCATCTTTTGTCAAATATAATAAAACAAATCACCAAATAAATGAAATTTGAAAGGCACACAGAGACTCGATTTCTTTTATTGTTACGGTCAACAAACATTATTCTGTCAAATTTCTCTAAAGTTTCTAAATGCTTAGTCTGTTCATTTCAGTACTTACCAGAGCCCAGGAAGAAAACAATTCAAACAATCAGCTGACCACCTCCACAGATCATATTTTAAGTTTAAACAAAATATAAATGTTTTATTACCTAAGTACTTCTCAGAGATTTTAATATAATAATGGACCTTGTAAATCTATAAGAGATGGATTCCACATGTAACATTTAGGACATTTCCCCAATTAAATAACAGGGCAGAACCTCTTCTTTGATTGGTTTTACCAGCACACCCTATGGAATCCGTGTTCTATGGGAGATACTTTGAGAAAAGCTTTTAAGAGTGTTTTGTTAAATTCTAGCTTTCCTAAAAACTGTAGCTCCACGCATGTCATGCAGGTTAACCTTTGCTTCCCAGCACATCTATATTTATAGACAATTCCAAATTACCTAAAGAAAGATGGATGAACAGATGGACAGATGGAAAAGAAGGCGGAAGGAAGGAAGGAGGGAAGGGGGGGGGAAGGAAGGAGGGAGGAAGGAAAACTTAGTATTTATTTCACAAGCAGCAGACAATTATATAATTGCCAAAGAGAAAAAAAATAGTCTGAGGGTTAAAAATTATTTGAAAGTTGCTTCAGTCACAAGGCAATTCTCTTCCGCAAGCACTTTCTTTTTTAAATTCTGAAAAGTAGTTGCCAGATATCCTGACATGTGGTGCTAAACATAGAACCCACCAGAATACCATTGCTCATGTTCTGGGAATGTGCTAATTCATAACGAGTGGAAGCTCATTAGACTGACTCCTCGTGTGCTAAAGTTCACAAGGCTGAAATGTGCGGGCATGTGGTCGGCCAGCCCCATGCAGGTTTTCTACTCATCTAGGCAGCAGCATGGGTTCCTTTACTGCCTTCTCTTTCCCAGACTTTCCCACCTCTGAGACCTCAGACATGGCAGCCGCTGACACCAGCCTCAGCAGCCAAGCTTGAGATTATCTGGTACTGTGTCCCGACCTTCACCACTAAACAGGTGGTCTTCCTGACACCCCTTGTCGTCTGTAGGCTCTTAAAAAGTACATAAAGAAGATGTAGGTGGGTATGTCAAAGACACCTCATAGGAAATATTTAAGGATGCAGAAGTGGAGAGCTTGAGGGCCCTGGACTGCCTACACCAATTGGTTCGGGGCACCTGGCCCATATTCCCAGAGCCTTCGGCTGAGGTCTGGCTTCTGGCACAGCCTGGATGCTGTGTCTTCTCAGACAAGTCAGTCACCTTCTCTGGACCACAGTTCTTTAAAGTGATGCTAGATGACCTCTGCAGTTCTTTCCAGAATCTAATTCTGTAATCCTAAGTAAAGAAATAAGGCCTTGTACTCTGCAGGCCACTATTTTCATGCATGTTAGCACATTTCTGCTCCTAATAGTTGAGTAGTTTTCTTACCCAGAGAACTGTGTTTTTTTCCAAACCAGTTAATTCCAATTGTACTTACTATGTGACATATTTATTTAAATATTGAATAAACTGTTAAACTTTGAGTATAAAAAAAAAAAAAAAAAAAGAAAGAAGGCCTAGGGCAAATACAAGAATTATCTAAACTATAACCCACCACATAGATGGATAAGCCTAGCTTGCACATTCTTTTTTTTTTTTTTTTAACATCTTTATTGGAGTATAATTGCTTTACAATGGTGTGTTAGTTTCTGTTTTATAACAAAGTGAATCAGCTATACATATACACATATCCCCATATCTCCTCCCTCTTGAGTCTCCCTCCCACCCTCCCTATCCCACCCCTCTAGGTGGTCACAAAGCACCGAGCTGATCTCCCCCTGCTATGCAGCTGCTTCCCACTAGCCATCTATTTTACGTTTGGTAGTGTATATATGTCCATGCCACTCTCTCACTTCGTCCCAGCTTACCCTTCCTCCTCCCCGTGTCCTCAAGTCCATTCTCTAAGTCTGCTTCTTTATTCCTGTCCTGCCCCTAGGTTCTTCTAATTCACAATTAAGTTATGTATTTGAGGCAAATGTGAACGTGGAGGTTCCACTAAGAGCCATCTTTATGTAGAATTCAAGTTGACAACTGAATTAATGTGGTTTCGAAAGCTGGGAAGGTCTCCTTACATAAAATAAAAAGATACCGCACAATTGTTTGCTGAGGCTCCAAGCTCCTCTCAGAGGGCACACAGCTTCTCATTTCACAGAGCTCGGGATGGAGCTCATGATAGACAATCTTCCCTGAAAGAAGGTTTAATTGTGGGGCACAGCTCAGAAAGTACCTAGTTAGGAAAATTATTATCGCCTAAAGTCTCACTGCTCAACGGGTCATCCAAGGACCAGCAGCTTCAGCATCTACTAGGTGTTTGTTAGAAATGCAGACTCTCAGGCCCTACCCCAGACCCACTGAATCAGGCTCTGCATGCTTACCAGATTCATGGGTGATTTGTTTGCACCTTAAAGTTCAAGAAGCTCAAATCTGTGTGCTTTGCACGTACAATTGTGAATAAACATTTATGACTCAGCCTTAAGGGATTCTGTTAAATCAAATTGAGGCTGGTTGGGTGCAAGCCAGTAAATTTAGAGAGGGGAAAAATGCAGAAAGGAAACCTAGGGGTGAATAGAGATAATTCATCTGCTACATTTGCATAAAATTGGATTAGCTCTTTATGATTTTTCTTCAATTTGATTTTTAAATGGAGCCATTATGACTCAGGTCTAAGGCGCTCAGAGTCATCAAGCAAAGTGGTACTGAGAATTAAGAAGGCACCCCCCTTTCCTCTCCTTTAACATTTTTCTTGTTTTGGGAGAAGAGGGAGGTGGATACAGAAAATTTCAAATTTCAGGGGTCCTCAAACGGTGGTCTGTGATCTGGATGTGGGGTAGGGGAGATGTCAGGTCTCTGGCATCCAACTAGCCTGGGTTCCAATCTAAACTCTGCAGCTGTGTGGTTTGGGGCAATTTAATCTCTGAGAATCCTCATTTCCTCTTCCATAAAATGAGAATATTGATATTTATAATGTCCTCAGGAGCAATTCAGAGATATAAAGACTTTAAAGCACCTCTTTTGGGGTGGGCAATAATGTCATTGCAGCAAATGTGAATAACTTTCTCAGACCTAGTGTTTCAGGGAGCCTCAGCCCAGTTAACTCCCCTCTCCCCATCCCAGCCTCACCCCCACTGGCTTTGTGAACACTGACTTGACAAACATATACTGAGTGCCTTGGGTGAGCCTGGCAAGTGAATACATAAGAGCCTTCCCTGGAATGGTTTCAACCAATAAGAGGTTCCTATGGAATTCAATGATTTCACAGGTCATTACAACTTCAAAAATAATTTGGAGCACTGATATAGTGTTGCCAACTTTTGGCTATTGTTAAGAAAATCGGTTTTACACTTTCACTGTCTCTAAAAGAAAAACCTATTTTAACACCAAAAAGTAGGACGTTATGAAAGACAATCCTTTTATATAGAATAAATTTAACTCTTTGAAAAATGTTGCTTTGTCCTTTTGTTTTCACGATCTGAATAGTGGAAAACCTTTTCATGGACCTGTGTCATTTGGTAGCCACTCCCTTTTAAAACCCCAGAAGGCTAAGAAGGGATAGGTTTTGTCCAGTCGTTGCTTAAAACTGCCAGAAAGTCCTGAGGTGTGCTAACCCTACCTGGAAGCCCCACCTCCATCTCCCGGACAATCACAGGACTGGAGTTGGAGAGCATGTATCAGGACAGGACAATTGAAAGGTTGGACTATGCGAGGCATCCCCAATCTAAATATTATTTTATTTGTGTGAAACAAAGTCTTCTCTGGGCCCTGGCTACAGTTGCGTTTTGGGAGGACGCTAAAGTGACTAGCAGATGGGAGGACAAATGTAATTAGTTAATGCAATTGTGTTGTTTAATGCACTTAGCAAATGTGTGTGTTTTTAAAAGAACTGAAAGAAACTGCATCCAAATGCAGGCAGATGTTATCGCTAGTTGGCTCAGATGACAGTTTATTTTTACGTGCTTTGGACTTTTCAGTGTTTTCAAGAAGATGTATTGTTTATATAGTAAGAAAACAGAGTTTATCTTGAAAAAATAAGTACGTAAAAATTTTAAACTATGGGAATAGGGTTCCCAGGAGTTGTACAGTGAACTAGGTGCGTAGCCATAGGCAACGTGCCTGCATGAAATACATTTGGCTCCATTGTATGTCCCTTGGTACCTTTTCAATTTTGTGGCTCGTGCATGCGTTGTCCATTCAAAAAATAATTAATTTTTTAAATGTTCAGAAGGCTAGGAGTTCCTCCCACTCTGTATGGTTTACATCATTTTCTACCTCCCCCTGCCCCCCACCCTTTGCAACCCCACCCCACCCTTACCCCGTCTTTGGGCCTTGGGGGGGGGTGACAGGACTCTTCCTGGGGCCACCCAACTGGTTAGCAGGTGCTACCCAATTAGGTATGGTAGACGATGTGATCATTCTCATCTGGCAGTGTGGTGCTGCCTGGCTTGATCGTTACAATTAGAATTGCAAACCTTAACTCAGAACAAAGACCACTTCAAAAATCCAGCGCTTACCAAAACATAATGCTGTAATGAGAAATTTAGATGAAAAAGAAAAAACTCAAGAAGAGCTTTGTGCAGCCAGACTTGGGGTGGACTAACTCTGTGGTCTTCTGGGGTCTGTCTCCGGTCTTTGAGGTAAGATGAACATTCTTACTCATTAGTAAATATTTGAGATGAAAGCTTTTTTGCTCACCTCCTAATTATCATTTTTTCCAAAGCATCTGCTTCTGGGAGAAGATTAATTAGTTGGTTATTCCTAAAGGGTGGATTTGAGGAGATCAAAGGCCCTCAAAATGTAATGGAGAAAGAACTAAACTGTGGAAATTTTTTCTTTGGAAGAATGAAGATTAAAATTCATTTGGGGAGTGTCACAGTGGATGAGGTCTGCTCTGTTTTTCTTTCTTTTCTTTCAGAAAAATAAAAGCCCCTGCCAGAATACAAATATTTAACTTATATTGCATTTTATAAGCCCTCTCTTTGAAGGGCTACCACTTAAAATTTCTCTCTTCCTCATTAGATAAACACATGAAAGATGTGTTTTATCTAAGACTATATGCAGAGCCCTGTAAGATGCTTTGCAGTGAAACATGAAGGTAAAGACTCAAGGATGGTTTCCTTATGTGCACCTCAGACATTTCCTCCTCTGATTTCTTCCTTATGATTTAAACAAGTCAACCAACAAATAGATATTGACAAATTATGCAATTTTATCTTATGTCTGTGCAAAGACTTGGGAACTGGGTTTGCCAACACCCTTCTCCCCACCCCACACGAGACTCTGCTTCCCCATAGCTTTTCCTTTCCTTTCTATAAAGTCATTGCTATAGGCTGAATGTTTGTGTCCCACAAAATTCATATGCTGAAACTTAGTCCCCAAATGTGATGGTAGTAGTAGGAGGTGGGGCCTTTGGGAGGTGATTAGGTCATGAAGGCAGAGCCCTCATGAACTGGATTACTGCCCTTATAAAACAGACCCTAGAGAACTCCCTTACCCCTTCCGCCTTGTTGAGGACATGGTGAGAAGACAGCCGTCTATGGACCAGGAATTGGGCTCTCACCAGTCACCGAATCTGTAGGCACCTTGGTCTTGGACTTCCCAGCCTCCAGAACTATGAGAAATAAATGTTTGTTGTTTATAAGCTACCTGGTCTTTGGTACTTTTTTTATAGCACACAAACAGGCTAAGACAATCATACTTCTTAAATTCAATTTGATACCTAAATATGTTTGGTATAAATTTTAGAAAATGTAGATTAACAAAGAGGAAATTTTAAATTACTTATAAGTCTCACACTCAAAGATAACTACTGGCATTTCATTTTTTTTTTTTTTTTTTAGTTTCAAACAAATTGTTATTGAAGACAAAATGAGTTTGGGTCTGAATGATCTTATTTGCTATCCTCATTGATTTAAATCACTAGATAAGACTCAAAATCTCATTTGATATTTCTTTTCAGTGTGTATTGGGAAATGATTCTTTTTTTTTTTTAACTGAGATAAATTATTTATTGTGCAGAGTGGGATTTTATGAATATACATAGAAAAAGTTGCTTTATTTTTCTGATCATGAAAGAAACAAATGTTCATTATAGAAAACTTGAGTTGAGAAGGAAAACTAAATTACTGAAAATCTCTTCATATGAAGAAAACTATTGACACAGAGGCTTTTTTATATACAGTTGTCCATCAGTTTGCTCAATTCTGGACATTTGTTTTTCAGCTTAACATTATAACCTAAGAAAGACCCATGTTAATTCAAATTATTAATGAATTTGTGAGTTCTATTGAGTGGGTGTTCCATAACTTACTTAGCCATTATCATATTGTTGAATATTTTAATTTTTTTTAACATCTTTATTGGAGTATAATTGCTTTACAATGGTGTGTTAGTTTCTGCTATATAACAAAGTGAATCAACTATACGTATACATATATCCCCATATCTCCTCCCTCTTGAGTCTCCCTCCCACCCTCCTTATCCCACCCCTCTAGGTGGCACAAAGCACCGAGCTGATCTCCCTGTGCTATGCAGCTGCTTCCAACTAGCTATCTATCTTACATTTGGTAGTGTATATATGTCCATTCCACTCTCTCACTTTGTCCCAGCTTACCCTTCCCCTGCCCCGTGTCCTCAAGTCCATTCTCTATGTCTGCATCTATTCCTGTCCTGCCCCTAGGTTCTTCAGAACCTTTTTTTTTTTTTTTTTTAGATTCCACATATATGTGTTAGCATATGGTATTTGTTTTTCTCTTTCTGACTTACTTCACTGTGTATGACAGTCTCTAGGTCCATCCACCTCACTACAAATAACTCAATTTTGTTTCTTTTTATGGCTGAGTAATATTCCATTGTATACATGTGCTGCATCTTCTTTATCCATTGTTGCTTCCATGTCCTGGCTATTGTAAATAGTGCTGTAGTGAACATTGTGGTACATGACTCTTTTTGAATTATGGTTTTCTCAGGGTATATGCCCAGTAGTGGGATTGCTGGGTTGTATGGTAGTTTTTTTTTAGTTTTTTGAGGAACCTCCATACTGTTCTCCATAGTGGCTGTATCAATTTACATTCCCACCAACAGTGCAAGAGGGTTTCCTTTTCTCCACACCCTCTCCAACATTTTTTGTTTGTAGATTTTTTGATGATGGCCATTCTGACTGGTGTGAGGTGATACCTCACTGTGGTTTTGATTTGCATTTCTCGAATGATTAGTGATGTTGAGCATCCTTTCATGTGTTTGTTGGCAATCTGTATATCTTCTTTGGAGAAATATGTATTTAGGACTTCTCCCCATTTTTGGATTGGGTTGTTTGTTTTTTTGATATTGAGCTGCATGAGCTGCTTGTATATTTTTGAGATTAATCCTTTGTCAGTTGCTTCGTTTGCAAATATTTTCTCCCATTCTGAGGGTTGTCTTTTCGTCTTGTTTATGGTTTCCTTTGCTGTGCAAAAGCTTTAAAGTTTCATTAGGTCCCATTCGTTTATTTTTGTTTTTATTTCCATTTCTCTAGGAGGTGGATCAAAAAGGATCTTGCTGTGATTTATGTCATGGAGTGTTCTGCCTATGTTTTCCTCTAAGAGTTTGATAGTGTCTGGCCTGACATTTAGGTCTTTAATCCGTTTTGAGTTTATTTTTGTGTATGATGTTAGGGAGTGTTCTAATTTCATTCCTTTACATGTAGCTGTCCAGTTTTCCCATCACCACTTATTGAAGAGGCTGTCTTTTCTCCATTGTATATTCTTGCCTCCTTTATCAAAGATAAGGTGACCATATGTGCATGGGTTTATCTCTGGGCTTTCTATCATGTTCCATTGATCTATATTTCTGTTTTGGGGACTTCCCTGGTGGTGCAGTGGTTAAGAATCCGCCTGCCAATGCAGGGGACACGGGTTCGATCCCTGGTCCGGGAAGATCCCACATGCCGCGGCGCAACTAAGCCTGTGTGCCACAACTGCTGAGCCCGCAAGCCACAACTATGGAGCCCGTGAGCCACAACTACTGAAGCCCATGCACCTAGATCCCATGCTCTGCAACAAGAGAAGCCACCACAGTGAGAAGCCTGTGCACCGCAACAAAGAGTAGCCTTCCTTCTCCACAGCTAGAGAAATCCCGTGCCCAGCAATGAAGCCAAAAATAATAAATAAAATTTTTTTTTAAAAAATTATATTTCTGTTTTTTGTGGCAGTACCATCCTGTCTTGATTACTATAGCTTTGTAGTATAGTCTGAAGTCAGGGAGCCTGATTCCTCCAACTCCGTTTTTCTTTCTCAAGATTGCTTTGGCTATTCGGGGCCTTTTGTGTTTCCATACAAATTGTGGAATTTTTTGTTCTAGTTCTGTGAAAGATGCCATTGGTAGTTTGATAGGGATTGCATTGAATCTGTAGATTGCTTTGAGTAGTATAGTCATTTTCACAATGTTGATTCTTCCCATCCAAGAACATGGTATATCTCTCCATCTGTTTGTATCACTTTAATTTCTTTCTTCAATGTCTTATAGTTTTCTGCATACAGGTCTTTTGTCTCCTTAGGTAGGTTTATTCATAGGTATTTTATTCTTTTTGTTGCAATGGTAAATGGGTGTTTCTCTACTTTCTCTTTCAGATTTTTCGTCATTAGTGTATAGGAATGCAAGAGATTTCTGTGCATTAATTTTGTATCCTGCTACTTTACCAAATTCATTGATTAGCTCTAGTAGTTTTCTGGCAGCATCTTTGGTATTTCATTATTTATTCTATCCATCCAGCTTTTTTCTAGTCATAAACTTACTTTTCTATGTAAATTGAATCTTATAGTGCACACTGTTTTCTAATTTTTTTTTCCCCTCTTTGCTTTTCCACAACACTGATCTATAAGGTAGAGAAGAAAAAAACTCTATTTTGACTGAGGTGGGTGTTGAAATGGTTCTGACAACACATGCCAATCACAAATTGTTCTACACTTAGCTAAGTGTTTTTGTATACATTGGCCTTCAAAATGACCAGTTGAGCCCACTCCACCAGTCATCAGGACCCCTGGTGAGCAACTCCACTGCAGCATTGCTCTCTTCTACACCCAACATAGTCACAAGAAAGAGGTGATCTGGACACTGTAGATGGGCCCCACCTGGGCCCCAGGGGCCATCTAATGGATCTGCAGGAGTCCTTGGCCCTAGAATTGGCCCTGGTGTCATTTATTTGATCAATTTGGGAAACAGTGCCTTTCATCCCTTCCCCACTAATGAATGAAGGCACAGATGAGATGTTGGCCTCTTCAACTGAGAATCTAAGGGCTGGGGGTATCTCCTCCTTCTCTTCCTCAGCACTACCTCCCTGGTTCCCCCAAACAGGCTCATTTTCCAGGACTGCACTGTTTATTATTTAAGTCACCCTGTACCTAACCTTCAGCACTTGCTGTTGGGGAGAAATTGGGTCCCTGAGAAGCTAGAATCTGCTCTAACTCCTTCAACCTCAGGCTGTGGGCAAAGGCCACCACAGAAGAGGGTCCTTTAGTAAAGTGTGCACAGCCTGCAATTGTGAAACGTTGCAGGATTTTGAAGTCAAAGGGACCTTGGGCAAGCCCAGGAATGATCTGCTGCAAAAATGCAGGGTGCATTGGGAAGGCATATTCTAATTAAGCCTGGATGCAACATCAGGGCGAGTTAAGCCAAGATTCATGTTAATATCAAGAGGAATTTTTGAAAAGTTAATAATTTGTATTTACTTGCAGAGTTTCCCAAGCTGGCTGATCATCAGAATCACCTGGGGTGCTTTTTAAAACTCCAGATTCCCAACTAGATCTCCAAGAGTCTAATTTAACAGATCTGGGAAAGGGCTTTTAGTGTTTACTTATTTCTTACTTTGAGCTGTTTTAGGAAAGTGTGTAATGCTTTTCTTTATTTTTTCCTTTCTTTTTCTTAAGTTAAAAAAACGGATCCATCGTCAATTATTTCTTCATTAAGCTGGCCTTCTTAAAAAAATTGAATTGATGTGTTAATTCAGACAATACCAGTCCAAACTGATTTCTTTGTTTACACCAGGGGTTCTAAAACCCGGATGTACCTCAGAATCACCAGGGAAGCTTTTAGAAATCCTAATGCCCAGCACCCCCTATTAATTACATCAGAACCTCTAGGGATGGAGCTGGGCATCAGTTCCTCAAAGCTCCAGGCAAGGGCTTCCCTGGTGGCACAGTGGTTAAGGATCCACCTGCTAATGCAGGGGACATGGGTTCAAGCCCTGGTCCAGGAAGATCCCACATGCCACAGAGCACCTAAGCCTGTGTGCCACAACTACTGAGCCTGCTCTCTAGAGCCCGTGAGCCACAACTACTGAGCCCACGTGCCACAGCTACTGAAGCCCGCATGACTAGAGCCTGTGCTCCGCAACAAGAGAAGCCACCACAAAGAGAAGCCCGAGCACTGCAATGAAGAGTAGCCCCCACTTGCTGCAACTAAAGAAAAACCCACGCACAGCAAAGAAGACCCAACGCAGCCAAAAATAAAAAATAAATAAAAATTAAAAAAAAAAAAAGAATTTCCTTCCTTAAAAAAAAAAGGTCCAGGCAATTCCAAGGTCAGCCCAGGCTGAGAATCACTGGGTGAGACCCAGACTGAAGTACCGACCCAGGTGAGACCTCTCAAGGAGGGAACTAGTGCAGCTCTCACCTAACAAAGGTGTTGGTGTTGACTCACTAGTCTGCCAGGTGTGCTCACAGCCAAGCTCGTGGGATATTCTAGAGAATCCATAAATGGATACCCCTAGTCAGCCTACTCAAAGAATGCCCAGCTTTGCCTCAGCTAGCTGCCAGGTAACCAGTGCAGTGTAACCAAAATGTGCAAACAAGAATCACCATTCCCAGACTTAGGCACTTTCTCCCCTTCTCCCCTTCCTCTCCTTTCCCCTCCTGTTTCCTCCTCTCCCCTACCAACTGACTCCCTCAGATGCGAATAAACAATCTGCATGTAAAATAAATGTCTCTTAGTTATTCTTTGACACTGATTTCATTGGCATATGTCTTAACCTGAATGTGATTTATTATCAGTAAGCCACCAAAAAATGGAGCACTGCTAATTGCCAGACACTGGGTTGAGCACTTCAGATCATGATCTCATTTAATGCTCATAATGTAGCCTCTGTACATCGGTACTGAACTGAGTCTCAGAGACAGAGTTTTGGGTGAAATAGAAAAGAATAGCTTTATTGCTTTGCCAGGCAAAGGGGGCCACAGCAGGCTAATGCCCTCAAAACGGTGTGTCCCAATCTGGAGGCAGTAGTGAGGAGTTTCATAGTAATGGTTCAAAGAGGAGGGAGTGATCAGCTCGTGGACATTCTTCTGATTGGTTGGTGGTGAGGTAATTGGGAGTCAGCGTCTTCAACCTTCTGGTTCCAGCTGGTCTGGGGTCTATGTGCTTGTGGGCAGCAGACAGTTAACTTCTCCCACCTAGTGGGGGTTTCAGTATTTGCAAAACAGCTCAAAGATATTGTCATGTATGTCCCTTGAGGGGAGAACCAGGACCCTACCCCAAGGCTGCACTACTGTTTCTTGACTTCTCCTTCCTTGTCTCAGCATCCCCTCCCTTCCCTGATTAGCAACTGTTTGAACCTGACCTTTGGAACTCAGGGAAGATCATGAAGGCTGAATGAAGCCTATTTCCTGCAAACAAGAAAGGGGGAACACAAAAAAGCTTTTGTGTCCAGGTGTCCCACAGGGCCCTGCTTGGTTTCAATAACAAGATTTGAGGTAAGTACTCTTATCATTTCTAATTCATTGTTGAAGAAGTTGAAGCTTAGGATGTGGGCTACTCAGCTACCCTCTACGCTGCATTGTGACTGGGGGCTGGGATTCTGCAAACCTCTTTTCTGCTTTGCCTTGTCAGGCTCTGAAAACAGGGGGTGCAAGGAGAGAGGAAAAGGGACTTGCTCCTTCTCTTGGCTTCTTGTTCCTCTCAACATCCTCCCAGCAATGGCCCTTCCCTTCAGAGATTTGGGCTCCCACTCCACAGGGTCACTCCTGGCAGCTTTTAGATTCTGAGAACCCCAGTTTCTCCTTTGTCCCCCCAGCCATACAGGGGCAAAACTGCTGCTTCCTGCAGTTTTACTCTGTGTTCATGATGGGTTGCCTTTTTGCTTTTGTAGTCCTTCAGCACCAATTTAATCAATTCCCTATATTCAATTCTCTCTGGTAAAATAGCCAGTGGGTTTCTATTTTCCTGACTGATAAAGAAGTTAAATAAGTTACTCAAGGACACATAGTAAGAAATGGCCGAATTGGGATTCAAACCTAGTTCCCTCTGACTCCAGAGTGCCTGCTCTCCCCGACCCCACTAAGAGCTTCTCTGAAGCTGGCTTAGAGCCTCCAAGAGAAAAGAGACTCATCTGGCCCTAGCTTTCTTCAAGAGAGCCTGTTCCAACTAAAAAAAAGAATGGATATATGTATATGTATAACTGATTCACTTTGCTGTACACCTGAAACTAACACAACATTGTAAATCAACTATACTCCAATAAAAATTTTTAAAAAAAGAAAGCCTGTTCCAAAAAATTTTTTAAAAATCTTTATACCCATTAAAAACAAATAACTTTAAAGAAAAATGATTACTGGTGTGTGAAATGGAAAAATTTATGTTACATTCTGAAAGTGCTTGAGGATGATTACTTTTAATGCTGATTAAAATTCTGGATCCTTGAAATGAGTATTTTACATAGGCTAGTACAGTCATTAGAATGAACTTAAGTTTTAATATTTTAAGGGACAATTTACAACTTCATACTATTGTATGCTTTTGTAGTATATTCTAGGTTGTAATTAGTTGCTCAAAGAGCTGCATGAACTATGTAATGGATATCATACAGTTCATCTTGTCTACACCCAGTTTATGTACTTTAGAGTAAAGGGAACCTGGAGAAAACTCATGATTCCATTTCATCTGGATCCAGACTGGGAGCCCAGTTCCCAGCAAGTCCAGAGCCTGTTTCCTCATCTATAAATACCTATTTCCTAGTCCTAATATTAAAGTGAGGTCTATGAATAAACAATGGGCAACACAGAGAAGGCACTTGATATATTTTAGAGTTATTCTGTTCTTACATGCACCCGCGCAGCACAAGCCAGGGTAACCAAATGTTACTGGAAACTATAAAAGTAACACTGGGGAGCTCCCTGGTGGTCCAGTGGCTAAGACTCTGCACTCTCAGTGCAGGGGGCCCAGGTTTGATCCCTGGTCAGGGAACTAGATTTCACATGCCGCAACTAAGAGCCCACATGCCACAACTAAAGATCCTGCGTGCCACAAGGAAAATCCTGCGTGCCACAACTAAGACCTGGCGCAGCCAAATAAATAAATAAATACAAAAAAAAAAACCCAAAAACAAATAAAAGTAACACTGTATACCATGTATAGGATGAGAAGATAAAATATTCTAGAGATAAGTCTTTATCAAATTAATGGATAGATTTAATGCAATCCAAATCAAAATTTCAAGGGGTTTCTATAGTTTCAATAATATCATTTTTGTGATTATAAAAATAGTATAAGAACTTTTAAAATCATTAACCAAGATGGAAATATACAAAGTAAAAAGAAAAAGGTCCTCTCTAATCCCATCTGCCAGAGGTCTCCACTGTGAAGAGACTGGCATATACCCTTTTAGACTTTTCTCTCTATATAGAGAGATTTGTGGCTGAGATTCAGGCCTGATGAATGCTCACCTCTACCCCAGCCCCTCTAACAGGTGTAAGCCTAGCTCTCAGCTGTCAGGGACACTTCCTCCTGAAACGTCTCCTCCACTTTCCCCTTCCCTGCACCCCCACTGCTCCATCTTACTTTATTTCCTATGCTTCTCCTCCTTTCAAAGCATCCTGCCTCTCTTTGGGGTCAGTCTTCAAGTGAGTCATTGGTCATCTGTCTCTGTCCATCCACTGCTGAATGGGGCCCATGCTCTGGATCTGCAGATAGAGGGGGAAGGGGCAAGAAGCCCTCATCTTCATTAGACTCAGGGTAGAGTATCTGTATCAGCTGTCTAAGCTGTGTAACAAATTACCCCACAACTCAGAGGTTTACAACAACATTTATTATTGCATGGTTTCTATGTGTCAGGAATTTGGGTGTGGCTTCGCTGGGTCCTCTATAATCAAGATGTCAGCTGAGGCTGCAGACTTTTCAGGATTCAGCTGGGAGGGTATCTCCTCATGAGGCTGTTAGAAAGATTCAGTTCCCTGTGGGCTGTTGGTCGGTGGCCACCTTCAGTTTCCTGTCACGTGGGCCTCACCATAGGGCAGCTCACAACGGCGTTAGAACCAGCAAGTGAGAAGAGCCAAAGAGAGACGGCACTAGCAAGACAGAAATCACAGCCTATTGTAACCTGTTCTTGGAGTTGACATCCCACCACCTTTACAGCATGTTATTTGTTAGAAACAAGTCCAACCTAGGGACTGAGAAACACTGAGAAAGGAAAGAACTTCTATCGGGGTAACACCAAACTTACAGCCCAATCAAGGTCTGGATTTCTTAAAGTCTCATCAAATCCACTTTAAGATATTATCAAAGTAGAGTGTATTATCAAATCCACCTTAACTCCAATGTGTGGTCTTCAGCCTGAAAGTCAATTTTCTCATCACTCTATGCTACGAGGCCAGCTCTAAGCCATGCAGTGAAATGGCAGTGTCTTTGGGAATCTGGCCACCCCTTCGCCTCTTAGCAGCCCCTCTCTTTCACCTGCTGTCTCTGTGTCCTCTCCATTCCTCCCTCCTCCTTCTGAACCTCTTCTCAGAATAGTCCCTGATATTACACTCGGGCTGATCCGACACCTGGCTGACCATCCAGTGCTCGCTCACTGGCCTGTGAACAGCAGAGGAAACCTCTTTCAGGTGTCTGTCCTCCTGGTCCAGTATGCCTTCCACCTTGCACTTCCTCACTTTTCTGCCCTGTTTGGGTCTACACCTGTGCCCTTTGTCCTGTCCACAGCATCCAGGTTTTGGACTGTTTAATCTGACATCTGTATTAGCAAGGTCTAGGTGGGAAATCAGTACCTGCTCTGCATATTTTAGGCAGAGAGCTGGTTGCAAAGATATTGAAGGGGTAGGGGGAACACAGGGAGGAGGGATGACCCAGACATCAGGATGCTGGAGCCCACCAGCCCTCACTGCTGTTGGCCTGCTGGACTCCTTGCCGCTCGCTGCCGCTGACGGGGCTGCTCACCACCCTGCTCGCCGCTGCTAATGCTGCCAGAGGCCCCACCAAGGGCAAGAGATGATGCAGGCCGGTTTCTTCTCCTGCTTTTGGCTCCTGCCGGTGCTTCTCAGAGGCAGACTACCACCAAGAGCAGCTGGCAGGACAGTCTGAGAGATGCAGTCTGGACGCTGCCCCCGCCGCTGCTGCCGCCGGCGCCCATGCAAAGCCACGGAGTGCCACTCTGCACACAGGACCTGCTCTCTGGTCTTTGGCCCTTTGCCTTGGCAGCTCCGGAGAGCACCCTCCAGTTAGCCTCTCACCTGCAGAGGGTTCAAATGTTAACAGAAGCCAGAGGAAAGCATGGAATGAGAGGCCACACCCGCACAGGTGGGGCAGGCTCTGGGCTCATCCACTGCTCTGAACTTGGGGAAGGCTGGCCTTTCTCTACCACTGGTCACCAGGGGAGGGGGGTGCGGTCTGCAGCCAGGAAAACTCGTGCTTTGTTTTTGTGTCCTTAGCAGCCTTTCAGTTCAGCTTCCTTACCTTTTTTCAGTTTCGATTCATTCTATATTTCCTAGGAGATATGGTAGAAATCTTTGACTCTGGCATTACACAAAACAGGAAATTGCATTTTACGGAGTTTTATTATCTCTGGTACCCCTTTGGTCCTGGTGCACTTCTAAGTTGAATGTCTGTCTTTGAACAAGTGACGCATTTAGCAGGGATCCCGACATACTTGTTACTGACCTGACCCTGGATAAAGAAGTAAGAAACAAAAGGAAAGGAAAGAAAGAAACGGCCCAGTCCTCACCTTTAAGTAGCTCATGGTTTTGTTACGGAAGGAGGCTTACATGCATGCACCTTGGGAAAGCAAATAGGTGGAGTAAATTCTACAGTGTTAGGTATCCATTCTGAGGGTTACAGTTCAGAAGAACAATGTTTCTCCTTAAAGAAGGGATTATATTTGGAAGACAAAGGAGCGGGAGAGGTGAGTTCCTAGCACTGGACGGATAGCGCAGGGGACAAGTGAACAGACATATGTGGGTAGGCAGTGACATGGCTTAGCTGGATAGGAAAACATGGGGAATATTTTGGAGGGTCTTGAACATCTTTTGAGGAAATTGAACTTGAATCTAGAGCAGCCAACATGTGGCCGTGAAAACAATGACAGTTATAAAGCATCTTGTCATCATTCTGGTTCTAGAGAATAAAACATGCAGCCTAAAAAATGCAATCTTTTAATAAACATGACTCCAGAAATAAATTTAGTTCTATAAGCCTAATAATTATATTTTTATTAAATACTGACTCATTGGGTATCAAGTGGAAAATATTTTATCTTACTTCCCAATGTATTTTTTTCTCCTAAAATATCAAGTGTAAATATCCCTCACCATTCTAATCCATTTGATTCCTGAGTTTGGAAATTGCATTGAGATAGAGAGGGATACTGTGCTATCTAAATCTATTTGATTCCTGAGTTCGGAAAGTAAAGGAATTGAGTCTTAATTCAAAAAAGGTATCTTAGTCTATTCAGTGCCTGGATTTGTAGAGAGTGTTAGGACAGCAAGGCAGGTCTGGGCCAGATTTTCCAGTGTTCCCTCTTCCACTTCCTCCTGGCCCCCAGGGCTTGATCCAATCTGCCTGAGTTAATACTCAAGGCCCCAATCCAGGTCAGCATCTTCTACCACCTGGTCTTGGGTGAGGAAGCTGCTAATGAAGCCCTGAAGCCCACCCTCTACTCAAACACACACACACACACATACACACACACACACACACACACACCACACACACACTCTCGTTTTCAACCCTGAGAAGTGTCCCTCTAGTGGCCAATCTGTACAATACCCTGTGGAACAGGATGCTGCTGGAAGGGTGACATTTTATTAAAGTACCTCACAGCGGCTGCACTTCCACTTTTCTGAGAGGTAGGGGATGAAATGAAGAGGTTGGCTACAGCCAGATGGTGAAGGGGTTTATGGCTGGACTAAAGATGTTGCTCTTTGCTTTACAGGCAATGTGAGACGTTGGGCAAAACAAGTTTTAAAGTAGGGGTGGAAGTGACCCATCATATAAGGCAAGGCTTGCCTTCAGTACTTGGGTAACTGTCAGAGGATAAATGATGAAAATGCAAATAGCTGGCTTAAGAAATAAAAAATAAAAATAAATTAAAACCTCTTTGCATGTGCCCAGCTCGATGCTAAGCTGTGGGAAGGAACTGCCATCATTTTCCCAGGCTGAGGGAGGTAAGCACAGAAATCAGCTAAGGTGAAGGGCCCTTAGCAAGCCTGCACTGGTCCCTGCCCTCCTGCCCCACCTCCTCAATCACCAGGGATAGCTGTCTCCCCCTCCAGAGCTCCCCACACTAGGACACAGGGAAAGTCTATTAAAATGAAGGTCAAGAATCACTGGCAGAAAAGAGGAAGTTATCACCAAAAGACACCTTAAGGACTGTATCAGGATTAAATTTGACTCACGATAAGAATTCCAAAATAAGAGTGACTTCAGCAAACAGAAGGTTTTTTCTTCTCCTTGTAAAAGTCTGGAGGTAAGCAATTCAGGCCTGGAGTGGGGACCTTGTTCCTCAAAGTCCCCGGGATACCGCCTGCTTCCGGATCACTGTTCCACCATCCTTAGGATGTGGTCCTTATCTTCATAGTCCAACAGGGATGCTAGAACTCCAGCCATCTCCCAGGCAACAGGGTAAAAGAGAGAGCCAAGAAGGAGTGAAGAACATGTGCTAGCTATTTTTAAGGAAGTGTTCTGGAAACTGGTACAGCTCTTGTGCTTACAGGTCCTTGTCCAGGGGTTAATCACATGGCCCCACTAGATGCAAGGCAGGCTGAGAAGTTCTGGAAGCCGGGTGATAAAGTGTGTCTGCTGGGAGAGCATGGTCGGTGAGTCTCTCTGAATCCCAGCTAACAACCTGACCTTCTTTTTACCTTTTCTGCCCACACTTTCTTTGTGAGCTGCCTCACTGTCCAAGACGACATTGCAGCGACACCCCATAACCGCTCCTTCGAACGTGGTCGGCAATTACATGGGAGCCTTACTGCTTCTTCTTTACCGCCAGCGGCTCAAGTTCAGAGGGTTCCTCCTTACTTACAGCCCAGGCTAGGGCTATGCAGAAGCATTGGAATAAGCCCTTTATTCCCTAAAACAGGGATTGGCCAACATTTTGTGTAAAGGATCAGAGGGTAAATATTTCTGGCTTTGCCAGCCATAAGGTCTCTACAACTACCCAGCTCTGCTGTTGTAGAGTGAAAGTAACCACAGATAATATACAAACGAATGAGCATGGTGTATTTCAATAAGACTTTATTTTTGGACACTGAAATTTGTGTTGCATATAATTTTCATGTGTCAGGAAATATTATTATTCTTTAATTTTTTTTCAACCATTTAAAAATGTAAAAACTGTCTCATCTTCACAGGCCATGCAAAAATATGTGGTGGGCCAGATTTCGCACACAAGCTGTGGTTTACCAACTGCTGCCCTAAAAGATGAAGGTGTAGGCTAATCATTATAAATGAATATAGAGATGTCATATATCAATGACTAGCGCTGGCACCGAGCTAAGCCCTGTACACAGTCTTCACAATAACCCCATGATTGGGTTGCCTTCTGAGTCTGATTTTATAGATGAGGAAACTGAACCCCAGAGAGGCTAACTAACTTGGCCAAGATCACACAGCCAGCAAGAGTTCAGCCTCACTCAGAGTCTATGTCAAGTATTGTGTCACACTGACAAGAGTGCAGAGGCAGTGGGGAGACTGGAAAGAAAGAATGGAGAGTACAAGCAGGGGACATCCTGCAGCGTGGCTCACTGGCCAGATGCTTCAAGAAGACACAGGTGCCTGCCCAGAGGACCGTGGAGGTTAAGGGTAGACTCTGGGGTTAGAGACACAGCATGTAGGACCCTGGGAGCTCCTGCTCCTCCAGTTGGGGGCTTGAGAATAATTTTACTAAGCCCTTGTGTGAAGGCGCTGTTCTATAAACAATTTGCACACATTTCCTTTTTCATCCCTTTTAATGATCCCTCAGGGAGGTACTATCATCCCCAATTCATAGACGAGAAAACTGAGGCACAGATCAGTTAAGTAACTCCCCCAAAGTCACTCAGCAGAGCAGGATTATAGCCCAGGCCTCCCACCCAGAGCCCACCTTTTCGCCCCCTGTAAGTCATTGGTTTGACCTCGGTTACACAACAGAACCCCCTGGGCAGCTAGTTTACAAATATACAAACCTGGGTCCCACCATGCAGAGATTGTGATTCAGCAGGTGTGGGGAGCAGCCCAGGAATACGTGTGTTTAACAAACACCCTGGGGCAATCCTGGAGCACTCCAGCATCTGAGAAGCACCCCTCTAGGACACACTGTGGTGGTGACTCTAGAATCTTGGTGCAAACAGGAGTCAGCTGCAGAGGCTTAAATCGTGATGCGCCTTCAGGAGAATCACAAAAGGGGACACTGACTTTGTTTTCCACCTTTGTTATAAAGCAGAAACTAACACACCATTGTAAAGCAATTATACTCCAATAAAGATGTTAAAAAAAACAAAAACAAAAAACAAAAAAACCACAAACGCTCAACAAAACTGAGAGGAAGAGCGTCTATCACCAAAAGGAAACTTGATCTTAACAGGCTCTTGAACCAGAGGCGGGAGCAAAGAGGCCAACAGGACGGCTGTTGGGGAAGGGAGGCATACTCTTCATTCTCAGCTGTGGGCTCTCAGATGCTCTGAAGATGCCAACAGGCCTCACCTGCAGGGCAGAGGTGAGGCGAGGTGAGGACGGGGAGGGCATGGACCTGGAGGGCTCTGGAGGTCGGGGCATGGCCTGAGCGCAGGCCTCACCGGAGGACCTGGTGGGGCTTCTCTAAACCAAGCTCATCTGGCGACAGACATGCCCACTGCAGCAAGACTGAAACTGTATCACCAAAGATTCTGAGCCACAGATGGTGGTTCACCAGGTTCCGTGTGATTCCTCGCCTTCCTCAGAGACAGCCTCTTGCACCGACAGAATCTGTCCAGGTCCAGGCTGCGAGAGCCTCATTTTACTCCAACCATCTGCCCCATTTCTTACTATCACTCCTGACTCACCTATTCCTTACCTCAGATGTGCTTAAAGGTGTTTTAAGAAAAAAACATTTTAAAATGTTGGCACCCTAGGGAAAATCAACGTCCCTCTGAGGAAGATTAAAGGTCGAACCCAGGCCCCCTGCATTGGGAGCACAGAGCCTTAACCGCTGGACCACCAGGGAAGTCCCAAGGATGGAGTTTAAGAGGTAAGCAGATACCTTATAATGTATTTCGTGCACTCAGCAATAGCTCTTGAACTTGTACTCTCCCAGAAGCCTATGTTTGGTGATTCCAAAGTATTTAATGTGATGTGCACATTAAATAACTATTTGTTAATTCACATCTATATGCAGATGTAGTACATTCCATTACTTTCCCCTTTGACCTGTGATCTATTTAGAAAGACAGTGAGGGATTGGATGAGGTGATGGAGAAAAGGGCAATTTCAGAACATGTGCCTTTCACGGAGGGGAGGCAGGTGTCAGCTTGACGAAGAGGCTGGGGTTTCCTGGCTGGCTACTGCAGTGCACTGGATCGCCTAAAGGGCAGGGAGAGTCTCCAAGATAAACCTGGCCAGCTCTACAGGGCGGTCTAAGGCTGCAAGAATGTGGAGACCACAGGGCCTGGCGTTTGGAGATTTGCATTCCAGTCTGACCTTTGCAACTTAATAGCACCATGGACCCTGAGTTCCCAGCCCTAATCCTCTCTTCTCTCAGTCATGCCTGCCCCAACCTGTTTGAGTGGGCTGTGCTTTGAAAAATAGTCCCACTGCCATAAACAAAATAAACAAGCACATTTTATTATCATTATTCTTGGGAATGTCCCTCGGGGACTGGCGTCAGGTGGGTCCCTACGGGAGCTCTTCCTGGACGATTAGGTGAGGGGCTAGCCCTGCGGCCTTGGCTACATGTCTCTCCAAGCCTCACACAGAAGCACTTAATATGACTCATTCATCTTTACTGAGATCAAAACCTTAAAGAGAACAAGTTCAGCTGATAACAGGCTTTCTCCAGGGAGTCTCAAATGACCAATTCAGGGCCTGCTGATGCTGGGATAACATGGACCAAGCTCGGGGCTCCTGCTTCCGGCCTAGGGAAGAGAGCTGCCATTGCAGGAGGCTCGGGCCCAGGGAAACAGGCAAGTGGGACCGTTTTTTAACTGCTTATTCTTAGGCCTGTCCACAGAGCCCAGATCCACCCAAGAGCAGCCTCCCAAGCTCAGCAAACAGACGTGGGATGTGGCCTGCACCAGAGTGAAGCAGATGTCCGCTAGATGTGGACAAGGTGCGTGGGTACCATAAAGGAAACACGAAGGGCTGGCTCTGCCTGTGAGGAAGGCAGGGATGAGTTGGACACACAGCAAGGACAGTAGCATTTAAGTAGAGAGGCAGTGTGGGCAGAAGGAGCCTTCACCGGTTCAAGCACTTTTTCTGCCCCCTCCAACTCTCTCAGCCTCAGTTTCCTTACCTGTAAAAATAGGGCTGAGATTACCAGTGCTCTCTGACCCTCAGTTGTGAAGAGTTCTTGGTGCTACAGAGCCCTGTACAAATAGTACATCGTTATTAATGATATGCTGTTAGTAAGAATGATACATTATTAATGATTCAAGTGCTGGAGGGAGCACCTTGAGGGGATGGAATTTATATAGCAATTTGACCATAAGAAGGCTATTGATAAGTATTTCTGAAGAATTTTTGGTTGCAAACAACTGCTTGATTTTACTTCAACATCACAAGAATCACAGAACTCAGAACTGGGAAAAGATGACTTAATCACCTAATTCAAGCATCTTGTTTTATAGGCAAGCTAACAGAAGCAGAGACTCCATCTGATTTCTCTTTGCTTTATGCAAGATTCCTGGCACAGTCTAGGTGATCAGTAAGTACTTGGGAGACAGAACTGGGTTCATTCCCCTGCCTAAAGTTTAGTCATGCTGGGACCCTACTGCACTGCATCGTGAGACAGAAGGAGAAAAAGAAAGGATCTGGGATTCCAGTGTGCAGGTGCTTTTTCAACAGTCCTCAAGCCTCTGGAATATTTAAAGTGCCTTCTAGACAACACAATTCAACTGCATTATTCTGTAAGTAAAATAATACCTATATCTGTGTGTGTGTGTTTTATTTATTTTTTTGTCAAGGCAGTAGTGGTGAGGATAGAGTGAAGCAATCATAATTCTTGCTGGTTCCGTATCCTGTGAGTTTTCAGATATTTTAATTTAGAGGTAGTTTATTCTCTTGCTCTTCAAGAAAAAGAAAAATTCCCTCAGCTGAAAATTAAATAATTTCTTACGGAAAAATGGCATAGCTATGAATGTATGTGTATACGTATGTCTATATCTATCCCACATAATTTGCATTTTTATGGTAAAAGACTATCCTTACTAGCTGCAAAATTAACATCGAGTTTTATCGCAGTGCTTCAACGCCCTCTTGCCTAGCTACTTCCTCAGATGACCTAGATACATTTTGATCCCTGGATAGGGATAGCATGCTGCCCTGGGGAAGATTCGGTGGTAGAAATTATTCAGGAGGTCTGGGCTGCTTGTCGACAGTCTGCTGTTCTTTACTTGCGGACCTTGGTTTTCTTGTTGAGGTTGGGAAGGCAGGGGACATGGGAACTAAAGTTGATTTATGAACATGTATGTAAGTCTTGTTATTTGACAGAGACTTTTCTAAGTGCTTATAAACATTAACTTATTTCATCCTCACAGTCACCCTAAGAATTACAATTATTATTATCCCTATTTTATAGATGAGGCTAAATAATTTGTCCAGATTCTCTAAGAATCTAGGAACTCTTAGAAGAGTCCCCTGCCAAGATTAACATCGTTCTTAAGCAAGAATGAAACTTACCCGATGGCCTCTCTCTACTGGGGGACGCGCTTCACTTTTAATGGTCATACATCCCTTTGAGAATCTGATGAAAGCTATAAACCTCTTCTTTGGAAAATCACCTGTGTTGATAAATTAATCCTCATTCCAAAGCCATCCATGGAGCCCAGCCAGATTACAAACCCTTAATATTATAGAGGAATGCATCAGTCCTATCTGGCAACGTCTCTCCCATAGGCACCCCAAAACACAGAGATTTTCTGGCATCTACTATCTGATCTTTGTGCCATGTCCCTTTTTCAGTTACTCTAGATTAGAAATCATCTAGGAAAGCTAATAATCATAGTGGTTATTTATGGAGGGTGGAATTCTTGGGTACTTTCACATTCTGCGTGACGTATTTCTGCAATGTTTAAATATTTCCCTATAAGCATGTATTACTTTTGTCATTGGAAGAGAAATGAAAGATTTTTTAAGGAATAAAACAAAAATCTGCATTACAAATATAGTAAAAATGTGCAAAATTATGTACATACAAGAATATTGATTGCTACATTGCTTGCCATCTTCCCAAATGGGTTCAGTAAAGAAGAGGTTAAATAACCTATGGTACTTCCTTTGATGGATTGCTGTAAAAATGGCTACTAAAAAAAACTGCAAAGTAGCTCTAAAGGAGGCTCTCTCAAGCCTCAAGATCTATTTGGAGAATAAAGCAAGATGCTGAATGGTGTATAGAGAGCTACAACTTTGTGGAGGCAAAAAAAGGGAATATTGGTTGATGCGTCTAATACCTCCAGAAGGATCAGAAAAACCTGTGACAGTTACTGTCTCTGGCAAGTCAAGAGCAGAAAGAGAGACTTATTTTCACTCCGTACCCTTTCCTACTTTTTAAAAAAAATTATTTATTTATTTATTTATGGCTGCGTTGGGTCTTCGCTGCCGTGTGCGGGCTTTCTCTAGTTGCGGCGCGCGGGGTCTACTCTTTGTTGCAGCGTGCGTGCTTCTCATTGTGGTGGCTTCTCTTGTTGCAGAGCACGGGCTCTAGGCACGTGGGCTTCAGTAGTTGTGGCACACGGGCTCAGTAGTTGTGGCTCACGGGCTCTGTAGTTGTGACTCACGGGCTCTAAAGTGCAGGCTCAATAGTTGTGGCGCACGGGCTTAGTTGCTCTGTGGCATGTGGCATCTTCCTGGACCAGGGCTCGAACCCATGTCCGCTTCATTGGCAAGCGGATTCTTAACCACTGCACCAGTAGGGAAGACCCCCCTTTCCCACTTTTGAATTTTGTTTCACAATTTCAAAACATATTACCCATTCAATAAATAAATAAATTTTTTAAAAAGAAAAGGACCTTAAAGGTCATCAAGAAACTGCATCATCTGAGTGGTTTCTTCCCACCATAGGACCTTGCACCATCTGTTCTCCTTCCTGAACTGACCTTCTCTACCCCCACTCACCCTTTGGATCTCAGCTCAGTTGAGAGTTTCTCATCAGAGTCTTCCCTGACCTTCCCAACAAGGCCAAGCACTCTTTTACCTGCTCTTGTAATGCCATGTGCCTTTCCATTCAAATGCTTTTCCCAGTTACAGTTCTACATGTATTTTTGTGATTATTCAACTCATATTTGTCTCTTCCCACTAGGCACAAGTTCCTTGAGAAAAGGATCTTTGGTTTTGTTCACCAGTATATCCATAAAATTTGGGACATAGTAGGGTACCTGGTGTACTGGTTCATAGTAGGGTAAATAGTGAATGAGTACCTTCACTACCCCTACATTCCTGCCAACAGATCATCAGGCCTATTCTAAAACACGTAAGAACCTGGACCTCACAATTTCTTCAGGCTGTTATCCCTTTAGATACCCCTCACTGTTAAAAATGTCAAACTGATATTGTCATACTGAGCTAAAATGAACTTTCACCCATTGGTTTTTTTTTTTTTTTTTTTTCTTTTTTCAGCTGTACCACGCAGCATGCAGGATCCAAGTTCCCCAAGCAGGGATCGAACCCGTGCCCCTAGCAGTGGAAGCATCCTAACCACTGGACTGCCAGGGAAGTCCCGTCCACCCAGTGGATTTAATTCTACCCTTAGTAACACAGAGAACAGGACTAATCCCTCTTCTAGACGATGATTTTTCAAGAATTTGAGCACCTAGGGTCTTCCTTTTACCTAACTACCAATCTTCAGTTTTTCCAGCCATTAGTAGCTGTGATCTCCTTCAGGGCAGGGAGGGTGTCATTCATCTCTGTATCTCTATTCCCCAGCTCCAGACTTGTCTTAGCCTATGTTATTTAAATAGAATCAAATTTTTATATGGCATCTCTTGTATTAGTCACTTCTGAACATGCTCTACTTTGCCTATGTACCTCTTACAGTAGCAGCTAAAATTATGGACAAATATCATAGGTTTGGTCTTCCCACTGTACCTCCTTCCTTCCATTGTTTATACCTCTAACTAATGACAACTAAGATCCCATGAACTCTGAGGGCAGCCACTGATGACACATAATGAGTCTTGTTTATGTTGGTTTCCTGTTTTTCTCTTTGCAGAGCTCCTGTCTCTACCCTAGAGCATTACTGTATGTATGTATGTATGCCCTCAGCTGCTAATGTTCGTGTTGATTTGTCTCTCAGACTTTCCAAAGCCAGACCAGCAACTTCATGAAATACCATGAGTTCCTCACCAAGAAGGATAATGCTGTTTAAAAATAGGTCCACTTGCTGACCTAGAGATGTGGGATAGGGAGGGTGGGAGGGAGGCTCAAGAGGGAGGGGATATGGGGATATACGTATACATAGCTGATTCACTTTGTTGTACAGCAGAAACTAACACAACATTGTAAAGCAATTATACTCCAATAAAGATGTAAAAAAAATAATAAAATAAAATAAGGCCACTTAAAAAAAGATATGTCCACTTGGACCCCTCCTACACTGTTGATGGGAATGTAAATTGGTGCAGCCACTATGGAGAACAGTACAGAGGTTCCTTAGAAGACTAAAAATAGAGTTACCATATGATCCAGCAATCCCACTCCTGGGTATATATCCAGAAAGGGCAAAAGCTCTAATTCGAAAAGATACTATGCCCCCAATGTTCATAGTAGCACTATTTACAATAGACAAGACATGGAAGCCACCTAAGTGTCCATCAACAGATGAATGGATAAAGAAGGTGTGAGATATATATATATATATATATATATATATATATATGGAAATTACTCATATAAAAAAGAATGAAATAATGCCATTTGTAGCAACATGGATGGACCTAGAGATTATCATACTAAGTGAAGTAAGTCAGACAAAGACAAATATTATATGGTATCACTTATATGTGGAATCTAAAAAATAGTACAAGTGAACTTAGTTACAAAACATGAACAGATTCACAGACATAGAAAACAAACTTATGGTTACTGAAGAGGAAGCGGGGGGTTATAAATAGGGAGCATGGGATTAACAGATGCACACTACCATATATAAAATAGATAAACAACAAGGATTTACTGTATAGCACAGGGAACTATATTCAGTATCTTGTAATAACCTATAATGGAAAAGAATCGAAAAAAAGAATATGGATATATACATATATATGTATAACTGAATCACTTTGCTGTACACCTGAAACTAATACAATATTGTAAATCAGCTATACTTCAATTAAAAAAAAAAAATAGGTCCACTTGGTGTGGTAAATATTACCCGAGGCAGCCCTACATTGTTCCTCTCTACACCACCTTTACTCAATGAGTAGCTTCAGAGAGGAAAGAGAAGGTGTTTGAGCTTCAAGTGAGAATTTTTTAAGGCCAACCTCTTTAATCATCAACTCTGATGCTCAGGATTGTCACTAGATCCATTCTCAAGGGCTCTCAAAATGCTGAATCTCAGCTCTTAGCACTAGAACTCCAGGGTAAATGCGAGCATGCGCACATCATTGCTAACGTGCGCAGTGCTTAGCAGAGTGCCATAAGGCCAATACGTCAAGGGTAGCTTCTCGGTCTTTTAGCCAAGATCAAGAGGAGAACCAGTCAATCCTCAACATTGTAATAATTCCTCTATGGGGAACATGTCCTGGCCGGGTAAAGGGTTGGATGCAATGATTTAGTTTCTTTCTCCCATATTCAGCTTTCTTGAGTTATATGACAAATGGATAAAGGATCAGAGCATGCTGATAACTAATGAACCAGAGGGAGAAATTCATTTAATGGCTTAAGTGTGCTTTATCTAATGTGAAATGTAGGTCAATTCGCTGTAAATTTATTCATGGGGATTATTTGTCCTTAGCCTGATTACATGGCATGTACTATAAGACTTTAGCCCTGTGTAACGTAGAACAAATCCCTCTTGTCCCTCGCCATCCTTCTCCATCCCTCCCCAGCCCCACCCTACTGCCCTCCCCATCCCCCCACACGCTGGCAGGAATCTAGCAACATCCATCAATGCTTGTCTCAATTGAAAAAACTGCATTTCAGACTATTCAAAAAATTGATTTGAAGCTCTTTATTACATTTTTGGAGACGCTTGGAATAATCTAAAAGCTGAAAACCTACACAGAAATTCAGATCTATTGCTGAGTTAGCAGCCAAAACAAAGATCAGGCAAGAAGAAGGGTATTTCATCACTCTCTGGGTCCAGCCGGGTATGTGTCACCAGAGAGACAAATTTTTCACATGCAGCATCCCGGGAACAAATTTTATGATGTTTGGGTAGGAACTCCTTCTCAATTCTAATTTAAGAAAGCCAAGACAGCAATCTTATGGGGCTTATTGTCATCATTATTATTATTCTGTAAAATGGAAATTAGTAACCGACAGGCCAGCTTGGATGAATGTTTCATTAGCTTCATTACCTCTTAGAATCAAAAAGAAGTTTCAGTCTTTGGCCCTAAAAGAGAAGCCAGTAAAGCAATTTAAAGATTTGAACAAAAACTTAGGAAAAAATGTTTACTTGTTCAAAACAGGTGCCCATGAGATCTGTAATTTGTAGGGGTCTAGTTCACATTAGTATAATTTATGATTTAGTGCAGGAATGTGAAAATCCTGTGGTTGTCAAAAGTCACCTTTCTGACTTGGAAAAGAGGAAAATGGAATTTAAACTTCTTTTCCTTTTCTAATTTAAGTTTAGGGTTAATTGGAGAAGGACGATGTAAGAAAATACTAAGAAACATTTATTTGGCATTGAGCACTTAGCAAGGTAAAGGCAAAAATTTCATACTTATCCCTAAACCAGTTTCACCTCCAAGACAAAGAGCAATGTGGCCTTTGAATGATTCTGTAAATTCCAATGAATTTTATAGAAGAGAAAAGAACATATCACTCTTAGATTTTTTTTTTTTTTTTTTTTTTTTTTGGTCTGCATTGGGTCTTCGTTGCTGCGCGCGGGCTTTCTCTAGTTGCAGTGAGCGGGGGCTACTCTTTGTTGTGGTGCGCGGGCTTCTCTTGTTGCGGAGCACGGGCTCTAGGCACGCAGGCTTCAGTAGTTGGGGCACGCAGGCGCAGTAGTTGTGGCTCATGGGCCCAGTTGCTCTGCAGCATGTGGGATCTTCCCAGACCAGGGATCGAACCCATGTCCCCTGTATTGGCAGGCGGATTCTTAACCACTGTGCCACCAGGGAAGCCCCTTTGGTTTTTTTTGTCTCAAAACTGTTAACTTAGGTTAAATGCCTTCTCCTTGTCTCCCCTGTAGAACATTTCTTTAAAACAATGAAGGACCCTAGAACAATCTCCAAAGTAATTTCTTAAGTCCCATAAAAAGGTGGTGTTAAGTTGCATTTTTCCTGGAAGACCTGGCCTTGGAATATAAGTAATAATAATGCCCTATATTTGTTTTAAACTTTACAGTTTATAATGAGCTTTCACTCACACTATTTTATTTGATCCTCATGTTGTCCTGTGATTCTCAGCAGAGCTTTATCTTGCATGGCAGTGGGGGCAGGGAGGGTGGTGATCTGTAGTCATCAGGAAAGGACAAATCACATCTGCTTAACATCTCCCGACCACAAAGTATGGAACACATGGTTTGGTGTCTATATAAATAAGTTAGCTTGCCTTTAGAGGCCTGGATGTACCAAAACCCTCTACAACTTTAAGCCCAATGGGGGCGGCTAAGGACCGGAGCCTGACTGAAGGGCTCATGTCTCCCACTCACCCTCACTCGAGGGCACTGGCTCGTTGAGACGAATAGCTAGTGGAGTTGCCCAACCTGTTTAGATTCTTATTCTCTCCCTCTGTCTTTTGCCAAGTGTTTAGTTGCAATAGTCAGAATTTCACCAGGAAAAGAGAAACCACTCTAGGTATTCAAATAGAGGGGCTTAAATATAGGGAATTAGTTACATAGATAATAGAAATGCTCAGAAGATGAGAGTTGAGAAACCAAACAAAAGACAGTGAAGCCTCCAAGAGGTTCCCAATTTCTGGAAGCCTCTACCACCCCTTGGACGGAGGAAAACAGAAAGAGGAGGTGTAACCAGGGCCCAGGGGCTGGGATCACTGGAGTTAAACTGGAACAAGGTGGGCCAGCTTAGCAGGAAGTGGAACCATAAAGGAGATGCCACCCAAGAAGAGAAGGAGAGGGAGAAATGCCCTGGTCTCTCCTTCTTCCTGCCCTCTAGTGTCCTACTAGCTCCTCTCATTGGTGGAACACAGCTGCCAGCCAGCGTATGAGGGAGTCAGCTGCAGCCCATGGGGGTCAGTCCCCTTGCCAAAGACATAGAGCCGATAAAAAGTGAGGAATGAAGCTGAGGACAAATACAACCAGGGCCCACACAATAAGTAAACTTCTCTTAGTGCCAATTGTAGCCTTGAATTCCTATACATTAAATGTGCATAGGACAACAACAACAACAAAAAGGGGCTTCCCTGGTGGCACAGTGGTTAAGAATCCAGCTGCCAATGCAGGGGACACGGGTTCAATCCCTGGTCTGGGAAGATCCCACATGTCGCGGAGCAACTAAGCCCGTGCACCACAACTACGGAGCCTGTGCTCTAGAGCCCGCGAGCCACAACTACTGAAGCCCGCACGCCTAGAGCCCGTGCTCCTCAACAAGAGAAGACACCGCAATGAGAAGCCCGCGCACCAAAACAAAGAGTAGCCCCCGCTCGCTGCAACTAGAGAAAGGCTGCGCAGCAACGAAGACCCAGTGCAGCCAAAAATAAAAATTAATTAATTAATTTTAAAAATACTGAAAAAAAAACAACAACAACAAAAAATGTGCATAGGATGTGACATCTATTACCAGTTGCAATTTACAGATGAGGAAACTAAAGATTCAGGGTAAATATTTTGCCCAAGTTTACACAGTTAAAAAGTGTCGGAGCCAGGTCTATTCTTCTGATTCTTTTTTTTTTTTTTTTTTTCTATAGCATATAGTTGAGTTTTTTCCTTTTTTTTTTTTTTAATTTATTTATTTATTTTTGGCTGTGTTGGATCTTCGTTTCTGTGTGAGGGCTTTCTCTAGTTGCGGCAAGTGGGGGCCACTCTTCATCGTGGTGCGCGGGCCTCTCACTGTCGCGGCCTCTCCCGTTGCGGAGCACAGGCTCCAGACGCGCAGGCTCAGTAGTTGTGGCTCACGGGCCCAGTTGCTCTGCGGCATGTGGGATCTTCCCAGACCAGGGCTCGAACCCGTGTCCCCTGCATTGGCAGGCAGATTCTCAACCACTGCGCCACCAGGGAAGCCCCAGGTAGATGTTTTAATTCCATTTTTAAGTTGAGGAGCTGAAGCTCAGAAAGGTTAAGTGATTGGTTCAAGGTGGTAGAGAGGGTTTTCAAAGAGAGGTTTCCTGATGCTAAGTCCGGGCACTTTCATTACACCTGAGTTCCACAAGGACAGAGTCGGGCTCCTGTTTTCCCATTATATTTTGCTTTAGATCTCTCTCACGATTTGCATCAGATATACACAAAAAGACTATGTATTAAAACTTCAGTACTTTTAATCAAAATTTGCCCCTAACTGCTCAGTGATTTTTTTAAATGCATAGATAAATAGAATCAGAAGGTGAAGTGTACCACAAAGGTCTCAGATGGGTAGCTAACAAATGAAAGATTGTTTTTGTATGTCAGAAATCTGTTCTAGGAATAGATTGAACTAAGAATGACCTCATGTGAAAACCTGAGATTTACTTTAATACCTCTAAACTTTTATTAAATTCTGCTATGGAAAGAAACTAAACTACAGTGGATATTTTACCGACCAACTGACCAACTTTTTATAAAACTATGTGATAAACCTTACAGTGACCATAGACATGGGTGAAGAAATGCAGGCTTCCAAAGGGAGTTGTAATTGCTTTGTACATTATTCCTTTTGATTGTCCCCCCTTGGTGTGTGGTCATCACCATGCCGATAAGAGGAAAGCGGCCTTCTTTGGCTCTTTCCATGGTTTCACCTCCCAGAGTTAGCTGCTTACTCACAGCCGGTGGCTGGAACATCTTTATAATCCTCTCTTATTTCCTTCCCACCACTTCTTTGTCCTCATCTACTGATTCCCTCCAGAGCCTTAAATCTTTGGGTAAGCCCATTCTTTAATCTTTGGGTAAGCTATTCAGGAGTAATGGCACCCTTTGCTATTATTACTCTTACTCAATATAGAAGAAGAAAACCATTATTAACCATGCATTCCTACAGGAGGAGCGAGGCCCAGGGTGTCATACATAGTGTCAGGGGCCACCTCAGATTAAAACTCCACTCTATAGAGCTCTGCTCCAGGGTTTCGTTTCCTCCCATGTTATTTCTCAGCTAAAGTAAATAGTTTATTAAAAGCCTAGATGCCCAGAGTTGAGGAAAACTTACAAATATAATTCTGATCCATTTCAAAATATATTTTCAATATGATAATCTCTGCCTCCTAGGCTTCCAATTCCAAAAAGACTCCAGGAAAATTGGTTTCACAATTACTCAATCTTGAACAATAAAATATTCAGGCAAGCCTAGATTATTTATTCAAACCCAGGTACTTGTATACTGGATATACTATTGCATTTTTACATGTGAAATGTATTTCTCTGGAGAAATAAAAAACTTCAATTTTCCCTTTTGCCAGCAGCCTTTTGCCACAGGGGCGAAAAAAAGAGGTAACTTTTCTTGACTTGACTTTCCTCTTTTTTTAAATACCCCAATAGCATTCTACTGTGACTGTTGGTAAAAGGTTAGAAAAAAACCACTGAACCACCTTGGACCAAAAAATTGAGAACCAGAAACTGAAAAAAACTTCCAAAGTGCCTCTATGTCCCTGATGTTCCCTTCACACCTCTCTAAATAGGCCCTTCTTACTTGTTTCCTGGCCCAGCACTAACCTCGTGCAACAAAGGAGCCTTTCCCTTCCCATTCTTTTATTTCTAGTGTTCATACTCTTCCCGCACGGAATAGGGGAGTGCGGAAATGATGAAGTATGACTTCAGAAGTAAAGTTCTTTTTTTTTTTTTTTTTAATTTTCTGGCCGTGCCACATGGCAGGTGGGATCTTAGTTCCCCTACCAGGGATCGAGCCCGCGCCCCCTGCAGTAGAAGCGTGGAGTCTTAACCACTGGACTGCCGGGGAAGTTAGGTTCTAAAAGGCATTGTGGCTTCTGTCTTGCTCCCTGGAGTCACTCCCTCTGGGAGAAGCCAGCTGCCATAGGACACTCATGCAGTCCTATGGAGAGGTCCACATGGGAAGGAACTGAGGCCTCCTGCCAACAACCAGGACTCACTTGCCAAGCATGTGAATGAACCACTTTGGAAGCAGATCCTCAGCCACAGTCAAGCCCGGTGTCAGCCTGTGGCTCTGGCTGACATCTTGGCTGCCACCTCATGAGAGGCCTTGAGCCAGACACACAGGTCAGCTGCTCCTGGATGCCTGACCTACAGGAACTGTGAGGTAATCAATATTTATAATTTAACCCACCAAACCTGGGATGACTTGTTACATAACTACAGGTAACTATTACAGAAAGTCACCTGAATATGTGACTAATAATGACACAGATTTGGTCAGAAAATTAACTGCTAGGTTCTAACCACCAAACTTATTCCCAGAGTAGGGAGTTGGGAGATTGGGGTGAGAGAGGGAAGACCAGGATATTTTACATTAAGTATTTGTTTTTTAAAAGAACAATTTTAAAATCTGTTCTTTGGCTTGAGGTCTTGTTGCTGTCTTTTCTCTCTTCTACGTTCTTTCCATAAATAGGATTCAAGCAGTCTGGTGTTGGTTGGGGGCACACCCCACTTGGAGTTAGAGCTGCTGGGATATACTGGAGAAGCACTTGAATGGGAACGAAGAGCAGAGTCATTTTCTTTCTTTCTGACATAAAAAAACTACATTCTAATTCCAGAGTCTACAACAGAATAAAGTCAGCTTTGTCTTCATAAGGACCTTAGTGTCTTTAAAATCAATTCCAAATAGTAACAGTGGACAGAAATGAGATCCTGTCCTGGGATCTTCCTGGATAAAACTAGTTACAGCCACAAACACATTCAGAGAGGAAGTTAATCGCCAATTTTCCAGGAGGAAAGGTTGATTGTGAAGACTGTTTCAAGGATACGTCTTGGGAATTATGATATATTGGACCAAAGGAAAATGGGATTATAAGTGAGAAGACAAAATACTTGAGAGTGGCTAATTTTAATTATAAAATAATAAAGTTCAGGGGTTCTCAAATTTTAGTGCACATAAGAGTCACTTGGAGGGAGGAGGCTAGTCTCAAATTCAGATCCCAAGGCCTCAGCCCCAGAGATTCTGACTTAGTAGATCTAGGATTGAGTCCAGGAATCTATGTTTTTAATAAGGATAATGAGTTGTTTTGACTGTCAAAGTTCTGCAGACTACACTTCAAGAAAAAATGAGTTAATATACATAATATGTGTAACCAAATATTGTACTGGTTAAAATTATGAATGGAAAGATGTCCAGAAATACCAGGCAAAGGTTGGACAGCAAAGGAGAGTGTGAAATATCACCCTGACAAGTGCCCATCAGACATTTCCAGCAGACATGTCAATTGCTCCAAACCCTCCTACATACTGTCCATCTCCTAAAATGCAACTACGTTTGATTTGTAACAGTTCAAAGTCTAATCATTGCACAGTGGCCATTGGAGAGTGTGTTTTAAAATAATTGTATTATAAAGGAAGATGATAAATGTTTCTGTGGGTTTTGATGAAATACTATGCTCTTACTGTGAAATAGCATTCGACTTGCAAATTCTAAAATAAGAAGGAGAAAATTGTTAATCTAGTTTTAGAAGAAAATTAACTTTATAAGTAAACATTTTTAATAAGAAGAGTATGTGGGATATAAAATAAAAATCTCGACTGTCCAGTGTGTGATTGGCAGAATCAGTTTTACTGTTTATTAGTGACACACGCAATTTGGAGAAGAAAACCCTAAGGACATACGGGTACAGCCCAGCTTTGCTGCTCTCAGCATGGGCAATCACGTATTTCCAGTCATTTCCACAGGTGACACACTGACAATTGGATTTCTGGAGCAGTGACCCAATTCAGTCACTCAGAGAGTTAAAAAAACACAAACACGTCACAATACGGGGGGAAAAAAATAGGAAAATGACAGTATGTGGAATACGATCATGAGAAAAGGAAGATCTTTAGGACTGAAGGGGACTAGAGGGGACCCCCAAGTCTAGCACCTTCATTTTATAGGTAGGAAATGGAGTCACAAACAGACGGAAGATTGTCTTTGCCCTCACAATGTCCTAGTGGAACTCAGACCTTCCAGCTCCCAGCTCAGTGGACCAAGGCTTATTTGGCTCATAATGATGGAGTCGGTGCTAACCTGCCCCAAGGACAACAGCCTCTGGGCGTCATCACTGCCTCCAAGGGTGCATCTGGCTGCTCTGCTGACAGGGTGCTGCCTTGAGTAATTATTTTTTTAAAAAATCACATCTGTTACTTTGTACTTAACTTATGGGAATACCTTTGCTCTTTTTTGAATAGTTTTCTGAGATTATAAATCTAAAAATAAAACTTTGCACATTGTAATAATAATATTTTTTCTTGTAACCTGCTCTTATCATTTATTCTATCTGAGTTTTCCCAGTGCATCAGGTCAATTGGCTCAGTGTTTTCCAGGATGGAACCCTGTCTATTTTGATAGACATCATCCTTATATCCCCAGCCTTTAGCACTGTGCCTGGCACACAGCATTAACTCAATAAATATGTGTTGAATGAATTCATTAGTAGACTATATTAATCAGTAGGATAAGTTATCGTTTGTTGTGGCACATTGAGATTGATTCCAGTTTTTTCACAATTATAAGTAATACTGCAAGGAATATTCTTTGATGAATCTTTGTACCCACTCCTTATTATTGCCTTATGATAAATTCCTAGAGGTGCAATTAGTAGATCAAAGGCTTTGGATACATATTGCAGAATTGCCCTTCAGAGAAATGGTCCCATTCCCCCCGTCCTCCTGCCAAAGTTCTTTTCTTTTCTTTTTTTTAACAATGAAGATATTTTTCTCTTGAGAACTGAAGTTAGTGCTGGGAAAACATTTTAAAAGCACTCTGCCCGTTTTGATCGCATAAAAACAGCTTTTGAATACTTTCCGTCTGTATTGTATTAAATCATACCAGTAATTTATCTAGAGGTGAAAGGTTACTGAAGCCACTGCTAAATCGTTTATATTCCTTGGACTTGTTCTGACTTATAAGTTTTATACAAGGGAGGGGTGTGTGTTTCTTGCTTGAGAGAGAGCAAGTGAGCCGAGACTTGCCGTCATAGAACCACGGTGGGACAAAGTGACAGGGAGGCAGGGTGACATAGCAGGAAAATCTGTGGCCCTGGAGGGCTCTGCAGCACACTGAGTTCTCACACGTAATGCATACACATAACACACACATGGAACGACATGGGAGGATCTCAAAGCACAGTGTCTAGCGGGGAGGAGGAATAGACATTTTTCAAGATTCATAAAAATGAAAACGATGCACATGAAACACATCAGAGGGGTTGCCTGTATGGGAAGGAGGAAGCAGTGCATGGGGATCAGATGTGAGGGGGACCACGCCCAGACCAAGGATGCTTCGAACGTGCCCCAAATGAGTATAAGTAAGCCGAGCCCATGAAAAAGAAGCAAGAAAGAAGGAAAGAAGGAGGGAAGGAGGTAGAGGGAGGGAGCGAGAGAGGAAGGGATGGAGGGAGGGCTCTGAGACCCTCTGAGCCCTGACTCTGTCACTAACTCTGGGTGAACTGCCCTCAAGTCCCTCCCCTCTTCTAGGCCTCGGTCGTACGTGCTGGGGAAGGACTAGATGATTCCCAAAGTTCCAGCTGTGTCACGCTGTGATTCAGACACAAGCAGGACACGGATGCAGTGGCCTAGACTCTCACGTGTAAATACAGGTGTTGCGTTTCCCCAGTGCGCCCTGACAAATCCCACAAACAGAAAGCATCGATCGATTTCTAAAACAAACCATGTGCTTTATGGAAGAAGTACTGCTAGCATAGACTTCCATAATATTATAAGCAGATGTGAGCCGTTTATTAAATTTACAAACAGCAAAGTCCCATAATGACGGACCTCCCCAGGACGGCCAGCAATTCCTTGGCAGAATTCCAGCAGGAAATTTTCTGGTGTCGACTGTTCTTCTTTCCTCTTGGAGCCGTAACGTCTCAGACAATGTTTGAATTATTTAAATATGCCCCAAATCTGCAGTTCATTGTCTTATCATTTCAAAGTATTGTGCTTCTATAAATCATATCAAATGTCTGAGATTCAAACCAAAAAAGCAAGGGTAAAAAATCAGGCGCAGATACTCCTGGCTATCCAAGGAAAACGTACAGCAGAAAGGAAATGATATTGCATATTAAAAGCAAGTATTCGTTTGAAAGGTTTATGTGAACACAAGATGATATAATGCAGTCGGTTGGTTCCACAAGTTAAGATGTGTGCGTGTGTCTGTGTGCGTAGATTCTGAATTAACCTAGTTAAAAATGACACAATGTGCTCATATGAGCAACAAAGTAAATGTATTAGAATATGTGGGGAGCCAAGGGGTTGCCTAAAGCAATTTTCTCTTTTATTTTGGGAGGGAACAGCCAGCTTTGCTAAACACCTTGACACCATCTATACTGATGGATGCCAGACCATCCCTGTGTGATCAGTTTCCTCCTGGTTTTCATTTGGAAGAGGAAGCAGTTTGAAAACCAAGGTTTTTTCTCTGGCTTTAGAAGCACAAGGAGCCCGGCCAACTTTTAAATATTCGGTTGGTCTTAGTCAAGTTATGTAGGACCCAGTTACTCCACTCTAGCTGTTGCCAGGAATTAGACATACACGAGAAAAGAGATGAGCAGAAACAAATCACTCCCGGTGCCTTACCCGCGGAGAGCATTTCGTCTGTTCTTGGCTTTGCTTGTGGAGATTTGGACCCTGGGAGAAACATTGTCAGTTTCAGTATTTGTGGAGACAAAGAACAGGGCTTCTCCCAGCATGGGCTTCTCTCCCTCCCTGCTGTGGCCCCCGTGGACTCCAGTTCATTTTAACCCACCTTGCACAGGGGGTGTGGTGGGTACATGGGAGGAGACGGGAAGGTAGCCAAGAACATAGTTACAACACCCAGAAAGCAGACCCTGAGACTCAGATTTGTATGCAGGAGGTCGACTGGGAAATGCTTTTAGGAACCACACCTGTGAGGGAGTGAAGACAGCAGGATAGATGGAGGAAGAGGCTGGACTGCTTTGCAGTCACAAAAAGACCTCAGGGATCTGCAGGGATGCTCTGCTGCTGGGGCAGCTCTTCAGAGTTGTCGCCCCTTGGCCATTATTACTGGTCCCCCTACATCAACCATCCAGTTGTTGGATACTGGCTATCTTCTCTTCCCTACACACACACACACACACACACACACACACACACACACACATACACACACATATACACACACGCACACACACACACACACTTCCCTCATACTGGGAGGGGTGGAGAGGGACTAAGATGAGAGCTATCAGCCACCAACACTTCCAGCAACTGGGGAAAGAAGTGCCCCAGTGGATGCACCACGGCAACCCCCACAAAATAAAAGGTGCATCTCAGCCATTAAGGAGCTTACGCTCTCATTGAGGGAACAAGACATGTGCATTAACCACAGTACAAGGCAATAGGTTATAAGTGTCAAGTGAATGGCACTGATTATATGTTTTATAGATGTGTGGAGAAATGACAGAAAGCTAGAAGTGGAATTATGGATTATTGGACTCAACCAGCTCAATTTACAAAGAAGAATACTCTACTGTGAAAAGCGGAGGGACATGTCCAAGCTTACATATCTACCGTGGAGCCACCTAGGTTTCCTGATTCCCATTTCAATTCTCATTCTCCTCCTCAGGGAACCTCCCCCACTTTGGAAGTGGTTACTTTTGACAGGACTGATCTTGTGTAACTGTGACTAGATCCAGGTAAGGCAGAAAACAGAACCCCTGAAATAGGTCATCACCTGCAGAAGAATTAAAGTCAGACAAACATCTTTGGCCTTAATCTAAACAACTGTCAGTCAAGAAATGGGACTAGAAATGATGGCCCTCAGCTTGCAAGTAATTTCACATTTCATCACTTGCGGGTCTGTCTGTGGCCATGTGGGAGGCCACAGTCTCTTCAGAAGGAATGGCCAGCCCCAGCTATGCTCATTTTGCAAAAATGAGAAATGGTTTTTGAGTCTGTTCTCAAAAAACAACAAAGAACATATGGGTAGGAAAACAGAGTCAACACCAGACCACACTGGTGATATCCAGCCTCTGTCAGGGCTATTTGGTAAACCATAACTGTAGTCTGTAGTAGTGCTTGCTGTCTTCCAAATGACAGCATGGCCTGCTAAGGGTCTCCTTTTCTTCCAGAACCTTCCAGCTCATTTTTTTCCCCCTCCATGTAAGTTACTTCTACAAACATGTAGGGTGCATTGTAGGGGGTAACAGAAAGGGCAGCTTAGATGACACTGAACTGAGTCAATATTAAAGATCCGAGTCCTTTGGTAAGTTACTAGCTGTTCATTCCTCCAGTCACTCCTTCAACAGATGTTTGCTCAGCCCTTACTTTGGCCTAAGTACCCTTATAAGAACTGAGGGCTTGAAGATGAGTAAAACATTATCCCTCAGGAACCAAGCCATCAGGAAGCTTGGTCTGGTGGATAAGACAGAGATGTGAATATGAGTCAAGTATAGTGCTATGCTGAAAACCACAGTGGCAACATTGGTGGTGGGATGGCGCTAGAGTTGTCTGTGCTTCAAAGAGTCCATTTATTTTGTTTGACGTAAAACATCGTTTGGATTGAGTCCCACCCATTATTTGCTTATTCATTCAAAAAAGTTACTGGGAGATTTCCATGTGCCTGCCATAGCACTAGATACTACAAGTACATCTAATTGAGTGACGCAGCACTGTTTGCTAGGAAGTTCTTAATAATGAAGTGTTTTGATGAATTAAAACATCTCTCTGTTTTTTTGTCCTTTGTCTCTTGAAGCATACATATTTCGAGGGAACCCAGGCATCCCATCCATTCCATATCACGTCCTATTCAGATCACTCGAGTAGGCCAGAGCTTAGCTTCTTTCTGATCCCAGGCCTCTGCATCTCTTGCTCCAACCTATCCTTTGCCCCTTGACTCTTCTGACCTGGGACACTCTCCCAGTTCTTTGCGACTGAGTCATTGCAGTGGTTCTTCTAGCCTTAGCTCGCTTCCCTAGAACCCGAGCTCCTCAATACACTCTAGAAACAAACAAAAGTATTCCATCCTGCACAGTTTTTCTCTCCAGCCCTCCTCCATGGCTTTGTTCAGTTACCCTATCCCATTCTAGGGGAAACCGCTCTTCCAAGCCCCTTCAGTGTCTCTACAGAGAGCATGAAAGTAGCAGGCATGGGCACACTCACATTTTTGAGACTTTTTTTTTTTTTTTTACAAAATATTTATTTGTTTATTTTGACTGCACCAGGTCTTAGTTGTGGCACACGTGATCTTTAGTTGAGGCATGCATGCGGGACCTAGTTCCCTGACCAGGGATCGAACCCGGGTCCCCTGCATTGGGAGTTCAGAGTGTTACCCACTGGACCACCAGGAAGTCCCCATCTTTGACACTTTGGAGGTTTTCCTTCTTAAATGGTTCATTATCCAGCCCAAAGCTCAGTACAGAAGTAATCTGTTTTGTGGGGAAATGGTGGGGGGGACTGGGGTGAGGTTGTCTCACTAACTCAGTGATGAATGTGGTTATCGCAGAGTCCCCATGGAGATGGAAGTCCCCAACCTCACGCACTGGTGGGCTCTGCTCACTTCTCTTCCAACCTCCTCTGAAGCCTCAAGCCTCCCTTCCTAGTTTCTTGTTGGCCCATCCACGCTGTTGCTACACGCCTCAATACCTTTTTCCTTCCAGAAAATCTCTCTTCACCAATCTGTAATTGACCACTGCTCTTTACCCTCTATTTCCTCAGCCACTTCCCAGGAGGGCCTTGAGCCCCTCGACAGCTTAAGTTCTCACTCCCACATTGGCTCTGCCTTTGCTCCTCCATGATGGGTCTTGCACTACCACTGACACATTTTATCAGACATGGGGGGTCAAAACTTCTCCAGCAAAAAACAAAACAAAACAAAACAAAAAAACTTCTCCAGCACAAAAAGACTGGCAGAAAGGGGGGCACGTGGAGTAAAAGCAGTCATTGCAGCACACACTCAACTCAAGCAAGCAGGGTCCTGTTTGGCTGGTATCAGCCACTGCTGCAGGATGCACTGATGCGCATTGCTAAGAGGGCTCTCTTTAACTTGCACAAAGGGTATAGAGAAATGCATGCATCTTCACAGCGTAGTGTAATGAACTATAATTCTTAAGGAAACACTTCAGAGCCACATAGTGGTACAGTGCATCAGGTCTACTAGGCAATGTTCAGTGGGCACAGGTGTGAGACTCAGAGCCCTCAGTACTTATTGTGGGGTTTTCCCCGAAGGTGGTCTCTGGACCCACTGCATCATTTTCACCTGGGAAGCTTTTAAAGGAAGAAACTTAGTAAATCTGGATCTCTTGGAGCGGGGCCTAGGCATTTGAATGACAAGCCTATTGAGTCTAGGTTTGGATGAGAGACAACCCTCGTTTTAGAGAAATGCCAATGCTTGGAAATGCTCCCTCTCTCTGGCCTCACGAAGCCACACAGTAGTTCTCTGCTTGGCCTTGTCTGCAGTTCTGGAAATATTCATCTCCCTGGAGATTTCCTCCCCAGAGAGGATTGTTTCCATCTTTCTAACATTCTATAAAGGGAATAATTCTATAATTAATTTCAGATTGGGTGAGAATACTCTTTCTATAGATATGATGAGCTCTCTAACGCATATGGGAGACATTCCCAGTAGATTATATTTATAATGTTATATAACTGTGGAACACTCCCCCACCCTCGGCCCAAGTGACAAGACCAGTTCCTCCTAAATGGACCTAGACTTTTTAAACCTTAAAAACTAACAAAGATTTTGAAGCTACAGGTTTTAAATTTTCATTTGAATGGAATTTAGAGGGATTTGGAAACTTCTTAGTGCTAATTCTTATGATCATGTATTTCCATGAACTTCATTGTAAATTTTCCAATTCACAATGAATTCTAACATCTTGTGAATCTTTTCCGGTAAAGAAGGTACTTTTCACCACACAAAACTCCTAGAACTAGGATACTCCCATTTTGCAGCCTTTAGTGAATCATCAATTCAGGCAACAGTCATCAATGGAGAAATCCTTGATAAAAGACTTGTGGGAACGTTACAACATCGGGATCAGGATGGCACGTCCTGAATCCACTGGTCAATCTCAGCTTCACTGAAATGTGGACAGCTTGACATTATGTGCCCCCTTGTGTGATGCAGTATGAGACATGCAGTACCAGCTATGAAGTCTGCTTGCCCCAAATTTAAACCGGAACCTAATTAAGCTGATGGAAACAACTTCCAGTTTACAAGAAATAGGGGGATAGAGGACCAAGATAAACAACACCACAAAGGAGTAACAGGTAGATCCAGAGTGTGGAACATTCTCCAGGACAGTGAGAAGTTGTCTTCAAATCAACTTATCAGAAAAATAAGGATGGACAGATGTCAAGATGAAAAGAGGCTTAAGAAATACAGAAAACAAACCTAATGTTTGTCTTTTTTTCTTTTGGCTGTGGGATCTTAGCTCCCAGACCAGGTATCGAACCCGCGCCCCCTGCAATGGAAGCACAGAGTCTTAACCACTGGACCGCCAGGGAAGACCCTGTTTGTCATTTTAAAGACAATTAAGGAAACCTGAGTATAGACTGGGCACTAGATGATACCAAGGAATTAATTTTACTACGTGGGATAATGACATTGTACTTACATAAGAAAATGTCCATATGATTTAGAGAGTAGTATGTATTTAGGGAGTAGCGATGAAATGACACGATGTCTGAGATTTCCTTTAAAATACACACATAAGAATAAAAGATAGACAAAGCAAGTGGTAATATCTTGAGATGGTTGAAATTGGGTGTTGAAGTACATGGGGTTCATTATGCAATGCTCTCTACTTTTGCTACATGTTTTAAGATTTTCATAATACTGTATTAAAATAAGAAAAAAAAACTCTACCTACAAAGAATAACAAAGAAAGCAAGTAGCAGAATAGCATACTACCATTTGTGGAAAAAAAGTGAACATATGTTTATGCTTGTATATCCTGAAAGGATACCCAAGAAACTGGTAAAAATGATTGCCTCTGAAGAGAGGAACTAGGTGACTGGGAGACAGGGTTGGAAGGAAGACTATTCAAATAATTTCTTGAAGAGAGGATGCAGACATTACAAAAGGAGATACATTAGTTTTTACAGACTTGGCCCTCATGAGTTTAGTTGTATTCCTCCCAATGCCCTAGTCATTTATTGGTTGTAAACTGGGCATCTGTGGGACACATTCAGCTGAAAGAGTTAATTTATCTAAATAACAGTAGAGAAATTTATTTAATAAACATATACTCAGGGGCTGCTGCTATGGGTGCTGGGTCTTAGGAGACAAAAAGATGAGTCAGACACTTATCATCAAAATGATAGGGTTTAACAAAATTTCATTAATACTTTATTTTTAATTTTAAGCATAAAAGAAGGAACCTCAGAATAACCATTATCTAATTTTGACTGTCTTTATGGTTAATTAAGATTTCTATTTAGCTGTGCCAAGTGATATGGATAATGAAGAAAGAGATGCATCAGTATGTTTGAAGCCCAGTGAATGCAGAAAGTTTCTATGTTGGGTACTCTGTACTTAACTACTATAGCAATAAGGATCATTAATAAAAGTTAGAACGGCATGGAGTGGAATTAGAGAGGTAAATGACATTAAAATACCATTTCATCCCACTGATTATTGTAAAGAGCCCTATATTTCCATAGTGGCCTTGTGGTTCTGAGCCATATATTAATACATTAAAAAAAAGATTAAAACCACTTAATTTCATAGGAGACCAAAATGATGTTTTTGCACATAATCTTTCTGATATTAGGGAAGATGAAATGTTATCCCCTTATTTCTATTTCACCTTTGGGTAGAAAAAATTAAGCTAATTGAGTTGATGCTGGAGGTTTTTGTTTTCATATTATTCTTATTGCACTGGGGAAATATTTAAAGAGTAATGTTAAGAGCTGATGCATTACAAATTGTCTGAATGGATATTTCCTTCTTTTTCCTTCTCTTTCCAGCTCTCTTCCAACTCACTAACCCTGTACACGACTCTGTATTATGCCAACTTTGCAGTCTTTGCAAAGGTGGTTCTAATGCTGAAAATTCTGAGTTTATCAAAATAAAGATAGAGTAATATGATAATGCTAAAAGCCAGATAAATCACAGTGGAATCACCTTTTGAGGCAAAGTGAGAACAATTAAAGCTTCTTAACCTGACAAAACTCTAGGAGATGGATCTGGCAGGAAGTAAAAGTATATTAAACATGGTGAGGCAAATGATGTATGGATCAGTTCATCAGAACTCCTGCATTTTAGTTGATCTTAAAGGTTCAGATGAACACTAAATGAGGCCAGGTTGACATCCTAAGACATCTGCTTTGAGCTGCTCTAGGCAACAGAACATAGGGCTACAAGGACCACAGCTAATCCTTTGTGCCCAGGACTGGTCTTGTCAGGAAAGAACGTCTTTTTTGGGTGCATTCTAAACCTTAGGTTCCTGTAACTCTGAGGGAAGTGACTGATTAAAAGAGACCTTTAAAGACCTCTTATCAACAGGATCAATTTGAATATCTGGTGTGTACTCTCTAATCTTTCCAACCTTCCTGAAAGGCAAGGGTTGTATTTTGTTCTGTTGGATTCTGCACAGCTGGGAGGGAGAGTGTTATGTTCATACTGAATCCTGGCACTAACCCAATAAATATTTGTTAAATTGGTTTAAAGAAATAGGCAAGTAACAATTGTGCTGGATATATTTATTTTGTCTTTGATGTAGACACAAAGCCATCACTTACCTCTCTGAAGTTACATTAAAAATATCTAAGTAATTTCTACCTACATTAACTATATTTCAGTTCATCACTTCCAACTATGTAATAAAAACAATTAATGACTTAGGCATGATTTAATCATCTTATTTGTTTAGAACAAATCTATTCTATTTGAGGTTGATTTAGAATGATATTTCTTACATGACAATAAACATATTATTTTAAAATTAAAGTTGGTCTGATGTCTAAACAAAATGTTTTAAAAGAATTTTGTGGCACATATAAGTAAATACATCTCCAGAGTCAAAGAAGCCATTCTTATTCAACATATTTTAGTGATAGAGGGGAAATTAAGTATGATCACAGATTGAAAAAAAAAATTTTTTTTTTTAGTTTAAAAGTCTTTCTACAATACCTTGGTATTAGAGAACATTTCATGAAAATATGTTCATATATATATATATATATATATATATATATATAATTTAAAAAAATCCCAAATGACCAGGGAGACTTTAAAGTTAGATATTTAATAGTAAAAGAGTTTTGATAATCCACAATAAAAATATTTTAAAATGTTTTTAACCAAAGTATAATAACCCCAAACAAGTCTTCTCAACTCAGTTATCAAGCAACCAAAAGAGAAAGATCCTGCCTCACATACTGCTGATGTTAACCATGTGATTTGGATTAAAGATAAATCCAATTTAAAATCATAATTATTGGAATTCTTCTAGACAGCATGTTCTTCAGAGACTTTTAAAGAACCTTCAGTGGTGTGTTTTTATATACCATAGGAAAAGAAAAATTAATCTCAAGCATGTCCTGTGTTGGGTACAATAATAACAATTGTTTCCTGAATCCATGTGAGTAATTTCCTCTTCTAAAAGAAGACATTTAAATCTGCATCTACCACTTCATACTGAATGTCAGGAATAAGGTGAGGCCCCATGCTTAGAGGTAGCTACAAAACTAAAACATATTAATTCTGACAAAATGTCAAATATCTGCCCTTCAAATAAAATAAAAGTAACTTATCAATTACATGCTTTACTGAAACTCAGATAATATTCTCTCTATAATTATTACGTAGTATTCTCTCCTAGAACTTATAATTAGAAAGCAGATGGAGAGATTTCTGTAAACCTAAAAATGTCAAGTGAGAATAGAAGCCTGAGTATTTGGTTTTCTGTTCTGAGTAACAGGCAATTTTCAGAAAACGTGGTTCCCATGTGTACCTTGTTCCTGGGAGTGGGTAAGACAATTTTGAAAGGGGGGAAAATATCACGAACTGTTGGTGTATTGTATAAAGGAAGCCCCAGAAGATATAGCACAAATTATGATCTTATAAACAAAAGTAGAACAAAATATTTGGTGGAATTTCTTTTTGCTCTTCAATATGGACACAGTTGGGTTTGCTTAGGTATATACATGTGCAAACAGGAAGTTAGGAGGTTAAGGCTAATAGGGCAATGGGTGAGTAGAGCAATTTCTTAGAATTTGGTTCTCTAGCACCAAGCAAATCTGGTTTGGTCTTTATAGCTCCAGCTTGTGCAAAAAATAAGTTTTAGTTCCAGATATATTTGTAAGTGACTTGGAAGCTACCTCTTTGATTCACTTCCCCCAATACTGCACTTTTTAGTCACACAAATGTATATTTTTTCAGTTCCTAATGATCTGCTTGGCAGGAACTGGGACAATACGAAGACTTGGTAAACTGCTTAATGGAATGAGTTTTATCACAGGCCCTAGACACTCTAAAATGCCACCATGTTTTCCTCTGCTGGGTGGAGACAAAGTCCAAAAATGCGAACTTGTTAGATCAGGTTTTTTGCTGGTCTACAATGAATTATGATCACTGTAACTAGTAAAGAGAGAGACTACTTATAGCTGACTCTAAATTTAGAAATAACTATCTTTTTTTTTTTAATTTTTTTTTTTTTTTTTTGGCCACACTGCGTGGCTTGCGGGATGTTAGTTCCCCGAGCAGGGGTCGAACCCAGGCCCTTGGCAGTGTAAGCCTGGAGTCCTAACCACTGCACCACCAGGGAATTCCCAGAAATAACTATCTTTTAAGGTCTAGAGAAGGAGTCTCAATTTCAGAGCAGTTACTGTAGGTTATTAGTAAAATCAATTTTACTTCTGTTGGGGTAGCTATTGAAAAATATACTGCTAGGCATTCGAATGGTTAAGGTTGGTTTTTCTAAAGAAATAGTAAATGGCTTTGAGGTCATAGGAGAGGTTAGAGAAACTGAGACACTATAAAAATAGGTGAAGTGTTCAAAGTCAGTTGGTTAGAAGTCCAGACTAAAGCAAAGAATTCTAGGACTGATGTTCTCATTGGGGGAAAGGATTTGACTGATCTCTGAGAACCACAAAAGAGTGCTAATTGGGTACATAATGCATAGATATTCAGACACCTGCACCTCACTGCTCTGAATGTCTCAGACTTAGCTGCTATTTTGAAAAGAGTAAAATTACTGGACTAAACCAATGCTATGTATAACTACAAGATGTTAGTTTCCCAGGATAACACTGACAGTCTAGCAGGAGAGATGATTTTTCCAATATCTCAGGAACTACCCAAGTAGTTAACAAATGTGCTATTTTCATGAAACAAGTATTTATTGTGCACCTACTAAGTGCCAGGCCCTCTTTTAGGCACAGAGATACAGGTAAGATCCTTGCTCTCATGGAGTTTACCTTCTAATATTAAACGGCTTCTCGTTGGCAGGCAGTGGAAGAGCATGGGATACTTTGAGAATGGTGAATTAAGTGATGGAAAATCCTGAAATCCAAGTTGGGGAAAAATCCAATTTTGAGATGCTTGATGCGAAGCCATTGGGCCCCATGAACTGAGGACTAAGTGGAAAGGAAAAATGACTTTAGTTGCAATCAATTTTTCTCTTTGTCTTGAAGAGCTTCTTACATAAACCTGTCATGTGAACTATAAAAATATGGTCAGTAAACCAAGGGACAATTTAGGTGGCATTAATTTAATGAGCTTATTACCAATCTCTTACAGAAATCAATAAACATTTACTTTTTACCATCCCCTGAGGTGACTTCTTGCCACTACCAGTTATTGTTAGACTGGGGCATGTTTAAAAAGTTGTGGTGAACAGAACCATTTTTCCTGGGCAATTAGAAACAGTCAGTGACCTGCAACTTTTAGAACTTTCTCAAGTTGCCTGTTAATTGGTTCTCTAACCGTGCTTTTTGATTTATAAAGTTTATTCTCTGCAATAAGTTACAAAGCTATCCTCTGTTATAAGGATCTCTGGGGTCATGATAAAATCAAGTCCATCAACCAGGACAAGAACATGCTATTGTTTTTATAGAGTGTCCAGGCTTATCCAATGTCCCAATGGACTTCTTCAAGATAGTTTCAATTTACATCATCTTCATTTCATAAGGATAGCAGTTGCACATGCTCTGAGAAACACTAAAAAGTTGCAGTAGTTTCATTTATGAGTAACTGAAGAGATTTGCTACCTATTTCTTGGGAAAAGGGGTTAATTCTGGTCATTTTATATTGGGCTGGAAAAAAAATGCAAGATCTTTTATTAAAAAAAATTTTTTTTGAATTACTAATGTGTTCCTTACAGAAAAATCAGAAACTAGAACTAAGCAGAAAAAGAAAAATCACCCACAATTTCACCAGTCACTGAGACCTAGTTAACATCTTAGTGTTTATGTGTCCAGCCTTTTCTGCCTCTCTCCACACATCGTAGTTTTTAAAAATGGGATCATATAATACATAGTGTTTTGTGATTTGTCTCCTCGCTTCCTAAACCTCAAATGGTTTCAGGTCATCCTACATTCCCTAAGGTCTGTGTAACTGTAAGGTATACAATTGACTTTAAGGGCACAGTAGGCGGGAGAAAAATTTCTTCTTATGAACTTAATAGAATATGCCCCTCATCCCTAAAGCCGTTCTCTAAATCCCTAAATGACCTCTGACCAGCTGAGTTTAGGTGTCGGCGTGTGCGACATTTATAGAGAGGGACAATCCCGCTTCGGGTTCCCGCCGACAGAGTCGCAGTAGGACCCCAGAGCCCACCAGGGTCTTCCCGTCGGAACCGCACCTCGCTTCCTCCAGCGGCGGGCCAGCGGTCAGGGGAAGCGCTCTGCGGACCTAGGGGCCCCATTCCCCAAGACGGTGCATCCCCTCCCCCCCTTGCATAGCAGAGCCCGAGTTCTGCGACAGCTCGGCCGGCGCGTCGCCTTGCCTCGCGGACCCTCCCACCACCGGACAGCAGGCTAGAGACTCAGGAGGAGCCCGCGGGCGCCCGTGCCGGCCCAGCCCGGCTGCCGCGCTGCACCGCGGCCGGACCGGAGCCGCGCGGAGCCGCGCCGTCCCCGAGTGATGACGCGCTTCCTGCCCTCCCGGCGCGCCGGGCCGTGCGCTCGCGCTCGCCCTCGGCTCTTGTTCCGCGCCTGGAGCCAGCGGCGGCGGCAGCGGCTGAGGCGGCTGCGGGAGCGGAGCGGTCGCCGGGCGCGCGGGGGGTCGCCGGCTGCACTCCGGTGCAGGCGCTCTGCAGTGAGACAGTAAATGCATCCGCCGGTAAGGCTCACGACTCACTCGGGTTTTCCTCTTCCTCCAGCTGCATGCACGTTGCATGAATTTCTCGTGTCTTTTCCCTCCCCTCTACAGAAGGAAAATGTGGGTGGTTTTTTCCTTCCTTTTGCATCTCGTGAGTGATGCAAAAAACCCCGCAAAGCTCCCAGATTTGATGTTCTAGGGGGGCTTTTTTGCAGAAAATAAAAATAAAATTAAATTAATGCATCTGTCTATCGCACATGAATGTTTCACTGCACTGGACCCGGGCGCCGCGGTTTGCAAACAGCCTCGCAGCCGGCGCCCGAGAGCGGATTCCTAGCCGTGGGCAGCCGGTCTCCTCCGGGGCTCCCGCTGGGTTTCCGGTAACTGGGCTTTGAAAAGCGGCCCCGCCTGCATGGAGTGTCCCCTCAGCCCCGGCCGGGTCCCCGCGCCAGGAGAGTTGGCGCGGGCGGAGCGGCTTCATTCCAGCACTGGTCTCCCCGACTCCAGCGCCACTTTGCAAACAAGTCTCCGGCCGGGCTCCAGGCAAAGACAGCCGGCCGGTGCGGAGCTCCTTTCCCAGTCCCGGACTCTCAGACCTGCCGATTCCACGATTCCCCTTTACTTGGCAATCTCGCCACTAGCAAACTGCTGGCCGCTGAGGGACCTAGAGCTAGGGGAGGATTGGGATTCAGTGCCGCTGGCCTCGCGCTGGACCAGGGGCGCCCTCTCCTTCCTCGGCCCCAGGAGCTGAAATTTCGCGCCCACCGGGAGCCGGGGGTCCTGGAGACAGGCATTTCGGGATTCCCTGAGGGGACCGAGGAACGACGTTCGAGGGCGCCATATTTTCAGTGGGTCTTGGCTGCGGAGGGGAGGGGGCGAACAGTTGGTGGGCCCGGGGGAGAGCGCGGCGCCCCCGCTGGAGAGGCTGGAGCGGTTTTCGCTTGGAAAGTTTGCGCGCCCAGGCCGGCACGGAGGCGGCCCCGCAGGGCGCGCACCGCGCCTGTCCCCGCAAGGCGCGCGGGCTGCAGCGCGTCGCCAGGCCGGCCCGCCGGGGTTGAGGGCCGAGAGCCGCCGTCTGGGACTGCGCGCTCGGCTCGCCTCCTTCCCCGGTCCCGCCGAGACGCGGCGGTCGGGCCCCGAGGCGCAAGAAACACGCCCCTCTTCTGCCGCCGCGGCGGCCCGGACGCTCCGCGGGAGCCGTGCGCTTGGCCGCGTCCCCCGGCCGGGCACCGGTGCGGAGCGTTTTGCCGGCTCGGGGATCCGCCTGGGCGCTCCGCAGAACGCGGGATCTCACTACCCGCGGAGAGAAGGCGCCCGGTTTTCGCGTCGGGGCCGACGGCCTGGCTTGCGGGGGCTCCGGGGCGGAACACCAGCCCGAGCCTCCTCTCCCCTCCCTGGCTGCGGCCGCGACAGCAGCAGCGCCCGCGGCTGCGTGCTCGTCTCTCGCCGCGGTGCCAGCTCGTGGGGGCGAGGTTAAGGCGGGGCGTTTCCAGAAGTTGGGGCTTCAGGTGACGCGTGGGGAAACTTGGATTTTTGCTGCCCGTGAAGAGCCCAGGTGACCTGGGGAAAGGAGATTGATTCACAGTCCCTGTCTCGTGGTGAAAACTAACCTCTGGCTATTTCCAGACGGTGAGAGAGGAATGAGCTGAAGTGTTGGCGTTGTGCAAGACACAATTAAAGACGGGAGAGTAGGGATGATGTTCCGGAGAACTGGACCCCCAAAATGTAATAAATTACAAGCAGCCTGGTGCTCTTAGTACCACTTACTTTGGCTTCTGATAGTACCCGGGGTGCTGAGTTGTGGCATTCGTCAGGTTGCGCGCTATCCTCCCTCCTCCAGAGCTTGGAGTTGGCGGCTCCTCAGGAGTGGGCGGTGGGGAATCTTTACTTTTGAAATAGATTGTGATCTCTGCTTTGCGAAGGGGCAGGGGAAGGGCGTGTTGGCTGACCTACAGTTCGCTGGCAGGAACGTGCCAGCCTTTCTCCTTGGCGAGAGAAATGATGCCATACTATTGAGGTCATGTCAGCACTTTGGGGCTTTGTCATTGGAGAGGCTTCAGGGGATCACAGAAGGGATGTAGGGGATGGGGGGAGGCTTTCATCTCGGAGATGTGCCCTTTGTTGTCAGGGATTAGGCTGCTTTTGCGTCTGTCCACTTCAATAAATGCCTCTGGTGGGAATGTCAGCCACTGGGTTTCCAAGGTTTTATCTTCCTTGTTGGCTGATTTGGGATATCCATGCAAAAACCCTGGAGGTGCGGTGGTGTGACAAGACAAATGGCCTTGAGAGAGGAGGGATACCTGCACGAATGCTAATTTTGTTTTCACTGAGCCCTAGAATTGTGGAGAACACCCTGAGCCTAAGATACATTTATCTAGAATTAGCATAATTAATTTAGGAGAGAATCAAATCAGTTGCTGAACGCCTCCATCCCTTTTGTAAAGTTCCCAGTCTTAGAAGTGGTACCTTGAATCCCAGAAACACAGGGCTCCTCAGATCGGGGAAGTCACTGGTTTCTCTCTGCCTTTGTACCCACTCAGGTCATCAAGGAGATACTAAAGAGTTATTAGAGTTTCTGTTTTTGGCATTGATGTTGTGCTTCTACCTCCAAAGGGAAGGTGCACTTTTAAAATGATCCTGTTCAATTAGTTATTGGGGAAATTCTTTCTAGGCAAAGGTTTATTTATATGGGTCTTGAATTCACTTGCTGTTAAATCTACTTGTTCAGGGTTTTTCAAACACTGTTCCCTAGAGTATTTTTAAGCAAAGTCAGGTTTTAGAAATAGGTGTGTGTGTGTGTTATTTATTTGCTTTAGTCCAGTTTCTTTTATAGCTCAAAATTATACTGATTCCCCCATTCCTCCACTCCTGGCTCCCAGCAGATCATTTGTTCCTAAGAACAGTTAAGGATGGTTACAGGTGATGAACAATTTAAATCTTTACCAACTATGCTCAGGAAAAAAAAAAAATCTAAAAATGTATTTATTCATCTTAGGATTGTGCTTTATAACTATATATATATGTGTGTGTGTGTGTGTGTGTGTCACATATTTTTGTGCATGTGCTAAACATTACATAATAAAAGTCTTAAAAGAGTTTTCTCAATAATGCTAAAATAAAAGATTTAAAAAAGAGAAGTTTTATTACAAACCCTTCAGTCTTCATTCCCAAGTATACTACCTCAATATTTATTTATTTTTTTATGCCTCTCTTAACAAAGTGTTATAAATTGTGCTTTGTTGCCTCTTGCCTGATTCTTATTATAACCTCATGGCTTGATCAAAGTTCCTGCAATTTTTTTCCTATTAAGAAGATTTTGTAACTTCAAGAGGTGAGAAAATGCCTATTCATTTTGGAGAGTTGCCTGTCAAGTTACCAGGCTGTGTGTGTGTGTGTGTGTGTGTGTGTGGCATGCCTGACTCTTGGGACAGTGTCTAAAACTTGTGTTCTGTGACATTACTACTCCAGAACTTTTGAGTCATAATGTTTTCTTGGAGATTTGGGGTGGTGTTTAGCCAATACAGGAAGTACTAAAAAAGAGTTAAATAATTCAAAGTTATTTTTATGGGTACAAAAAAAAATTAAAGCCAAGAAGGAAAACTTAATAAGCAGGACCAGAATTACAGCTTACCATACCCAACTGGTGCCTTTTTAATTACAGTACTTTCCCCCAGAACTTTTTAATCCTATTACTTTTATATTTAAAAAGGAGACTAGTTAAGACATAAGCAAAACAGAACTATTGCAAATAATGGGGATAGATGCTGGGTATAACCAGATGTTTTGCCTAAAGTTAAAAGCGTTAAGGAATCTGAACTCTGTCACACCCCCCTGCAGGCCCTCCTCGCTCCCCTTCCCCGATAAGCAGGAGATTTTGAAAGGCTAAAAAATCTTGGATGGCGTTGGAGACAAAAAACCGAAAAAGAACAAAATGTTTAAGGAAGGCTTCTCCTGTCCATTGACCAAATTAACAGCCTGTGGCTTAGTGGCAGGTGTCACTTGGTTTTGAGAGCCTTTGTTTATGTACCACCCAGAGCTATGAATTAAGACTGGGCTCTTTTGCCACCCGTTTCACAGTGCATTGTCAGAGTCAGTGCCAAGACCATGGTTTTGTTTCTCCCTTAACCAACAATTTAATTTCAGCCAAAGTGATGCTGTTCTGAATATGCAGAACAAGTAGTGAATATTTGTGTTTCCTTTTTACTCTTTTAGCTGCACTCTTAACAAACAGAATTCTCTAAGCCTGCTATTCACTTATTCAGAAATTGTTTTTGAGGGCTTACCGTGTACTTCAAGCTAAGAAATCATCCCCTGGCCTCACCCCACACACTGAGTTCCTAGAGGGTGATATTCTTTTATACTTGACACATCTCACAGATTCCGGGGGCGAGAGGGGATTAGTGTGAAATTAAACAGTACTTGAAGGACAGCATGATCAAAGATATACAAAGGATGTGAACAGGCAATTCCTAAGATAAGAGGTACAAATGGTCATAAACATGTGAAAAGATCCTCAACGTACATAATGGTCAGGGAAATGCAAATTAAAAAACAAAGAGATATTAGTTTTCTGTTCAATTAATTCATGTTGTAAAGATTGGTAACATCCTCCATTAGGTGGGTTGGGGGGCAACCCTCAGACTCTTGGGGGGAGTATGAACTGGTGCAGGCTTTAGGGAAAGCAGACAGTTTTGGTGAAAATTTGGAACGTGTATGCCATATGAACCAGCAGTTGCATATTTGGAATCCTTTCTTACAGAAGTAAAAACATCAGCATGTAGGGATCTGTGTGTGAGGATGTTTATTGCAGGATTACTACAGTAAATAAACTAGAAGCAACATGAATGTCCATCAGTAGGATGAATAAAATAGGGTGCAGCTACTCTGGATTGTTTTGTGAAGGATGTCTATGATACATTACATGTAAATAAAATCGAGTTGCTGAGTATCATATGTATCAATAGTATGATCCTATTTCCGATTTAAAAAAGAAGCCCTAGGTGTATGACCTTGGAGAAAGATATGGAAGGACACATAAAACTAAGTATTGTTTAAAATTAGCATTGGGGCCGAGGGGTGATTAACTTGCTCCCCATACACCTTGAATGGTTTACTTGCTCAAACTTGCAGGCGTTTCTGTATGAAAACTCTTTAAAGTATTATTTGGTTAATGAATAGGAAATTTGTCTGGAACCATTTCAGAAACAAATTTGGGCAATATCATGTTTTCTCTGATGCCTTCTGCAGCAATCTCTTGTCTCTTTGGAAACTTTCAGTTAATTATCTTCTAAAATTCTGAGATTTCCCAAGTTTAAGTAAATTCCTTCAGGGTAAGCCATGGCTTCTGGAAGAGCTATTTACCTCTGTCTCCCAGGAGAGTGACAATAAGAGGTCATGAAAGCTCTTAGCAAGCAGTCTCCTTTTCCTTGACTTTCTCTGATCCCATTCTGAAGGTGGAGGGGAGGTCTTCTGGGCAACTGAAGAGTCTTCCTAGAGAGGAGAAGCATCTCCTCAAACTTGCTTTTCCTGAGCCCCAGAGAGTTGCTGTTAGATGACTCTGCTGTCATTTGAACCCTGGTCTCCTTCCACACTATCTTTAGCTTAGCTGATTGCTCTCCCTGTGTACCATTTTCAATCCTGCCCCTTGATGTGATTTTTGAAACTTGATAGTATTTCAGTTCTTGGCAGTCACTACAGAAAAATGAAACTTTCAAAAGCAATGGAATCTCTGTTCACATTTTAAAAAGTACATACCACGTGATTCTGTGAATGCTAGTGGGAGGCTCAGAGTCTCAACTCCCTGGAAGCCAGAGCTGTGCTGCAAATTTGAAAACCATGGTTTAGATTCAGTGGTTTCCAGGAGAGAATGCCTCAGAATCACCTGGAGGACTTGTTAAAACCCACTTTGTTAGGCCACAGTTTCATATTCTGTTAGTCGGGTGGGGACTGATAATTTGCATTTTTACCAGGTTCCCAGGTGATGCTGATCTTGCTGGTCCTGGACCACACTTTGCAAACCACTAGTGTAGAGGAACAGCTTCCTCTGTTTTGCAGCTCTTGTGTTCTTGTCTAGCCAGTGCTCTGCCCTTTCATGGATGAAAGTTAGGGTGCCAATCAAGGCAAGTTAACTCAGTTTTATCAGTTTCACCAAGCTGGGAAAAAGAAATATTTGAGTTATTTTACTTAACTGTTTTCTGTATCTTTTGTAGGTGTTTGGGGATGTAGTGATGTTTCATACATGGTTGTATGTGGTTAATCAACAGTGAACGTCAAAGTTCAGGGATATTTGAAATATTCTGTAATGGTTTCTCATGGGAAAGCAGAGAAGACTATTAGTCTCTGGTTCCTGTCTTTTTGTTTTTCATCATACGTATATACATATTCAAGATTTGATGTCACTGATTGCCTTCAATAAAAAGTTGGCTACATGTGAAGGGTATTGCGAAGAAAATGGTGATCAGATAATAAATGGTGCTTAAATTGTTGTAATCTAGTCATTGGTGCATTTGGGGTGGGGTGGGGATGAAGTACAATAGTCATTAATTTCAACAAGTGTTTATTACAGTGTCTCCAGAGGGGACATATTTCTAACAATGCTTATCAGTGACACATAAGTGCTGGGCTGTACTCGGGGACCCTCACTTGTCTGGATGCCCTCCAGAGGAGTGGCTGACCTGAAGCTCAAGAAGTTTCCCTGAAAGACTCCCCGCTGGCGCATCTCCTAATTCTAAAATTCTTCAGCAGGTAAACACTTGTTCTGTTTTTAGCTGCTTAATTTTAGTGGCTTTCTTCTTTTCTGATGATTTCACATGTAAGTTATAAGCAAAGCAAGATTCGTTGTGATGAGTGGGGTGTATGGAAAGAAGTGAAATAGGAGGGAAATTTTCATGAAGGAGGTCATACTTCAGCTGGGCCTTGGAGAGTGGGCATCTTCTGTAGGGGTCTCCACCCTGGCTTCACACTGGGGTCACCTGGGGATTCTGATTTGATTGGTCTGGGTGGGGCCTGGGCATTGGTGGGTGAGTTTTCCAGGTAATTCTAATGTGTAGCCGGGGTAGAGAACATTCATCTACAGCCCTCTGGGTCACTTTGCCTCATTCTTTTTTCTTTTTTAATTAATTTATTTAATTTATTTATTTTTGGGTGTGTTGGGTCTTCGTTGCTGCACGCGGGGTTTCTCTAGTTGCAGCGAGCGGGGGCTACTCTTCGTTGCGGTGCGCGGGCTTCTCATTGAGGTGGCTTCTCTTGTTGTGGAGCACGGGCTCTAGGCGCCCGGGCTTCAGTAGTTGTTTTGCCTCATTCTTTGAAGATCTTGTTCATCTGGCCCACAGTCCCTCCTCCCATCAACATTTTTGGTAACTTGGACATCTATATAGATTGTCCCCCCGATTCAGTCCTTTGACCAACTCTCTTTTAGTTATCTTTTTCTCTCGCCACTTCAGCCGTCCCTCCCATGGTTATTTCTAGGCTGCTGGTTCTCAGCAGTTTTGCCACCCAGAGGCTATTCGGCAATATCTAGGGGTGCTACGGGCGTCCAGTGAGGGGAGGCCTGAGATGCTGCTAAACACCGTACAGTGCACCAGAGAGCCCTCACCACAGAGAATCACGTGGGCTAAAATGTAAGCAGTGCCATGGTAGAGAAACCGTGCCCTGGTGTCCTGGGGTTTTTTTTTTTTAACCCCGATCCATAGGAGAAATACATCTTATGTGAGACCCAATGCAAATACACATACAACTGAAACAAGTTTCTCGAAACAGTGTTTACCCTTACTAGGTATAATGTAGTTGCATACTTTTTATTCTGTGTCATTAAAAAAAATTGCTGGTCGTGACCCACTAAGTTGATTTTATTACCCACTAAACTTGCAGCCACAGTTGTGGACCTTATCATTACCAGTAACTGTACCTCCACCAAAATCTTGACAAGCATTCCAGTCCGACCCTCACCTTTTCTCTTTTGTCTTATTCCTGTTATTACCCTGTTCCACCTATCCTGCACCCTACATGGGGCTCTGACCTGGTGACCCTTCCACTTCATCGTCCGTCATACTTATTACCTCCTACCACTCTCCCTTCCACCCCTACCCCCAGGTGCTTCCATACACCCTCAACCTCTTTGACCATTTCTCCCTTCGTCTTACTTTCCTGGGAAAACCCCACCCTCTGCCCACTGTGCTCCTGTCTCAGGCTGATGAACCTGGCTGGAGAAGACCAGCCATCTGCATCGTCTTGCTTTTGATTTATGACCATAAACCTCAAGGCCAACTCTTGACACTGCCCAGCCCACTATGTTTCTGTCCCCACCCCACTCTCAGCTGATGACTTGGCTTATTTCATGGAGAAAAAAGAAGCAGTTAGGAACTAGTTTCATCATCTCCTCGTGCTAAATCTGCTAGCCTCCCTGCACCGTAACCACACAGCACTGGAACCACATGTGAACTGGAGCCCGTTCCCTGTTGGCATGCAAGGCTCTCACTCATGCACGAATCTCCTTTCCCTTCTGCATCATTAGTTTTCTCCCTCTGATGGATCATCTCCATGAGAAACATGCTCTAGTATCTCTCGTCTTAAGGGAGAAAGCAGCAACCACAAAACACTCTCAACCCAATATCCTAGTCGGCTGTTCTCCCAGTTCCTCATTCTCCCTTGGAGTAAGTGTTTTCTAAAAAAAACTGTCATACATTTTGCCCCATTTCCCCTCTCATTCTGTCTTGAACCCACCCCAGTTTGGCTTCTGCCCCACCCCCCCTTCACCAAAACCATGCTTCTTCAGGTACCAGTGACACCTAATGGCCAACTCTTAGTTGTCATCGCCTGCAGCCTCTCGGCAGCAGTTAGCCAACTCTCTCTTTGGCTGTCTTCGCTTGGCTTCTGCACTGCAATCCTCACCTGGTTCTCCTCCTGCACTCTGGCCGCTCCAGCTCCTGCTCTGCTGCTGGATCTCCCTCTCCTGGCTGCTGAAGGAGGGGGCTCTTCTCTCACACTTCACTTAACTTAGGAGTCTGCTCCAGTATCACCTCCTTAGAGGCCTGCCTGGCATCCCCCAGCCCCTGCTCTCAGCCTCTTCTTTGTTTTCATATCATTTATTATTCCCTGATACAGGCATACTTGGGAGATATTGTAGCTTCCGTTCCAGAACACGGCAATAAAGTGAATATCAAAATAGAGTCCTACGTATTTTTTGTTTTCCAGTGTATATTTACACTGTACTGTAGTCTACTGAAAGTGTGCAATAGCATTATGTCTAAAAAAAACAATGTACATACCTTAATTAAAAAATACTGAATTGCAAAAAAGTGCTAACCATCCTCTGAGTCTTCAGAGAGTCATGATCTTTTTGCTGGTGGAGGGTTTTGCCTCTATGTTGATGGCTGCTGACCAGTTTGGGAGGTGGTGGCTGAAGGTTGGGGTGCTTGTGGCCACATCTTAAAACAAGACAGCGATGAAGGTTGCCCCATTGATTGACTCTTCCTTTCACGAACAATTTCTCTGTCGCATGCCGTGCTGTTTGATAGCATTTTACCCACAGTAGAGCTTGTTTCAAAATTGGAGTAGTTCTCTCAAACCCTGCAGCTGCTTTATCAGCTAAGTTTATGTGATATTCTAAATCCTTTGTTGTCATTTCAGTAATCGTCACAGCGTCTTCGCCGGGAATACATGCCATCTCAAGAAACCACCTTCTTTGCTCATGCGTGAGAAGCAATTCCTCATTCATTCAGGTTTTCTCATGAGATTGCAGCAATTCAGTCACATCTTCAGGCTCCACTTCTAATTCTAGTCCTCTTGATCTTTCCACCACATCTGCAGTTACTTCCTCCACTGAAATCTTGAACCCCTCAAAGTCATCCATGAGGGTTGGAATCAATATCTTCCAAATTCCTGTTAATGTTGTTATTTTGACGTCTTACCGTGAATCATAAGTGTTCTTAATGGTGTCTAGACTGGTGAATCCTTTCTGGAAGGTTTTCAATTTGCTTTGCCCAGATCTATCAGAGGAGTCACTGTCTATGGCAGCTACAGACTTACAAAATGTATTTCTTAAAGAATAAGACCTGAAAGTTGAAATGACTCCTTGATCCATGGGCTGCAGAATGGATGTTGTGTTAGCAGGCATGGAAAATATTCATCTCATTGTACGTCTCCGTCAGAGCTCTTGGGTGACCAGGTGCATCGTCAATGAGCAGTAGTATTTGGAAAGAAATCTTTTTTTCTGAGTAGTAAGGTCTCAACAGTGGGCTTAAAATATTCAGTAAGCCATGTTGTAAACAGATATGCTGCCATCCAGGCTTTGTTGCTCCATTTACAGAGCACAGGCAGAGTAGATTGAGCATAATTCTTAAGGACCCTAGGATTTTCAGAATGATAAACGAGCACTGGCTTCAATTTAAAGTCACCAGCCGCATTAGCCCCTAACAAGAGAGTCAGCCTGTCCTTTGAAGCCAGGCATTGACTTCTCCTCTCCAGCTATGAAAAGTCTTAGATGGCATCTTCTTGCAGTATAAGGCTGTTTTATCTACATTGAAAATCTGTTGTTTAGTGTAGCCTCCTTCGTTAATGATCTTAGCTAGATCTTCTGGATAACTTGCTGCAGGTTCTGTGGGTTGGCCAAAAAGGTCGTTTGGATTTTTCCGGAAGGTGTTACAGAAAAACCCGAATGAACTTTTTGGCCAACCCAATACATCAGCATTTGTTGCTTTGTCTTGCACTTTTCTGTTATGGAGATGGCTTCTTTCCTTATACCTCACTAACCAACCACCGCTAGCCTCACACTTTTCTTCTGCAGCTTCCTCACCTCTTTCAGCCTTCCTAGAATTGAGGAGACTTAGGGCCTTGCTTTGGATTAGGCTTTAGCTGAAGGGAATGTTGTGGCTGGTTTGATCTTCTATCCAGACCGACAAAACTTTCTCCATATCAGCAATAAAGCTGTTTCCCTTTCATATCGTTTGTGTGTTCACTGAAGTAGTACTTTCAATTTTCTTTAAGAACTTTCCCTTTGCATTCATTCACAGCTTGGCTGTTTGGCACAAGAAACCTAGCTTTTGGCCTGTCTGGGCTTTTGACATGCCTTCCTCACTAACCTTAATCATTTCTAGCTTCTGATTTAAAGTGAGAGATGTGTGACCCTTCCTTTCACTTGGACACTTAGAGGCCTTTGTAGGGTTATTAATTGGCCTAATTTCAGTATTGTGTCTCAGGGAACAGGGAAGCTGGAGGAGAGGGAAAGAGACGGGGAGCTGCAGGTTAGTGTAGCAGTCAGAACACAAGCATTTATTGATTAAGTTCGTCATCTTATATGGGTGCAGTTTGTGGCGCCCCCAAAACAATTACAGTTGTCACATCAAAGATCATTGATCGCACATCACCATAACAAATATAATAATATTGAAAAAGTTTGAAATATTGTGAGAATTACCAAAATGTGACACAGAGACAGGAAATGAGCAAATGCTGATAGAAAAGTGGTCCTGTCAGACTTGTTTGGCGCAGGGTTGCCACAGACGTTCAATTTGTAAAAACAATGGTATCTGCAAAGCGCGATAAAGTGAGGTGCAGTAACATGAGGTCTGCCTGTGTTACATACATGATTCATTTATTGTCTGTCTCATAGCACTAGAATGTAAGCTCATGAGAGAAAACATCCCTGGGACTTGTGTCCCCAAGTGTCTAAAACAACGTCTGGCACATGATAGATAATCAACAAAATTTTTGTTTAATTGAAGTATAGTTGCTTTACAATGTTGTGTTAATTTCTGCTGTACAGCAAAGTGATTCATTTATACATATACATACATTCTTTTTCATATTCTTTTCTATTATGGTTTATCACAGAATACTGAATATAGTTCCCTGTGCTATATAGTAGGACCTTGTTGTTTATCCATCTTATATATGCTAGTTTGCATCTGCTAATCCCAAACTCGCAATCCATCCCTCCCCTACCCCTCTCCCACTTGGCTACCACAAGTCTATTCTCTGTCTGTGAGTCTGATTCTGTTTCATAGATAGGTTCATTCAACAAAAAAATTTTAATGTGAGTAATTGATGAAGAAAACTTGCTGGTTATAGAGTTAGCCTTCCACGAGGTAAAGTCATTGTTTTCCAGATTGGAGCCAAGGAAGAGAGTAATGTTGAGGTGGAAAAGTGTTGTCCCTTGGGGGCAGTGTTTCTTAGGTCATGTGCTGAGAGTTAGGGGTTCAAGCACTGAATGAATGAAGCCTGTCCTTGTTAAATACTTGTTGAGTGGTGGAAGGCACCTGCTGAGGACAGCTAGACAGAGACAAATGGCTGCCTCTCGCTTTTATCTCTGAAGAGGGGCTCTTAAACGTCTGCTTGGTCACTCGCCGCTGGGTTGAAGACGTTAAGTTCACTTGCCTTAAGTGTTTATCACCGACCTCAATGTTCTGGTGAATTGTTGGTGCATCACTTGTCCCCAGAGTCCACTTGACCGCACAGAGAGATGTCTCCTTTTCCTCATACGATGTTTGAGGCCCTGGCTGAGTGAATTCCTGCAGATGGCTGAAGTGTGCCTTGCTGCCCTCTGCACTACTCTCGCAAGCACCCAGGCTCCAAACTTTGTGTGTTTAAATCAAGACCCCTCTCTTTCTGTTTGCATGCTTCACGACTGCCCGTTGAATTACTTGGCATCCGTGTCTGGGACCTAGTTTGATGTAAGTGGAGATATTTCCCGAGTGTGGCCTGAGATCATGTGTGGTACATCTTCCAAGGGGAGTGTAGATTATTCCTGGGTTTGAGAGGTTGCATTGAGGGCACTTTAAGAGGCTTAATTTTCTCCTTGAAGGGCTCTCCATTGGGCTCAGCACCTGTCAGTCCTGGGCCCTTCCCTCGGGGTTAAAGAAGCTCTCCCTCTGGGTAAGGTGTCAGCCACGGGCAGCCTGACGTGCAGCCACAAAGCCGTCGGGTCTGCTACATCCAGGAAGAAAGAGTAGATGTCTTTGTGGGACCTATTTATTTTTATCATCAGTGTTTTATTTCTTTAAAAAGGGAGCCTGAATGGTTCTAGGTCAGCCTCTCCCTTTGACAGGGAAGGAACTGAGTCCCAGAAGGATGAGACTGACTGGAGCCACTTGGCAAAGCTGGCACTGGAGTCCCACTCTCCTGACCACCACTGGGCACTCTCTTCTTTTCCTGGGACGTCTGGGGGGACCCCGACTTTAATTCATGACTATGATTCTAGGCTCTGGGTGTGCATCAGAACCACCAGGGAAGCTCCTTAAACCTGCTGATTGTGTTGGTTCCCAAACCACCCCCTGATTTGGAATCTCTGAGAGCGGGACCTGGACACTGTTTTTTTTAAAATTCCCTAGGGAGGCTCCTAGGAGAAGTTGCCCAGGAAGGGTGCGTAGGGGGTAAAATCAGCCAGGGCACTGGGGACAGTTGCCCAGCAGGGGAGATACTTGCCGGCCTTGCACTCTGGACAGATACGGCTCCTTCCTGATGCTGGACGATCATTTCAACCAGGCCAGTCTGCTCCTCTCTCTCCCACACTCCCTCTGGTTACTGAGTAAGACCCTGCAGGGTTACAGGTTTAATGCATCTTGGAAGGGCTTTGTATTTTCTTCGGGGGCACGTTCCTAGTGTGTTTTGAACTATTTAGGCAAGAATGAAAGCTGAACTCAGTTTGAGAGAATCATCTCCTGAGGGTTTTTATGGGCGCTCTTGATTAGGATCTCTTGGTACCTGCATGTTGAGGGTGACCTACCAGCTCTCAGACCAGCTGGAAGCGAGAAGCTGACCACGGGTGCTGCCCTGACAGAGGAAAAGGGAGAGTGATTGGCTGTGCAGGGCAGGTTTGCACAATTTTATAAGAATGAAAAACCACTTGCTGGCTCTTGCTGGTGAGCTTGCAGATATGTTAGAGCTCTGAGTTTGTGACAGTTGCTACAGGCTCCAGACCGCACGGCAGAGCCAGTAGTGGTGCCCTGTCCCCCCAGAGCTGGCTCTCTGTTGGACCTGACAAATAGGGTATGTGCAGTTTTATGAACATACCTGATGAAGATATGAGAACAAGCCCTGTGGAATCTGAGAAGCATCAGGTGGCCAAATGTCCCTCACAGAAGGGAGTCGGAGAGGGGCACTTTGCTCCTGAATTGGAACCTGACAGATTGAGTTTGTTAGGGCTGCCGCATCACAGTACCACAGGCTGGTGGCTTAAACAGCAGAATTTTACTGCCTCAGTTCTGGAAGCTGAAAGTTCGAGATCAAGGTGTGAGCAAGAGTTGGTTCCTACTGAGAGCTGTGAGGAAGCATCTGTTCCAGGCCTCTCTCCTTGGATTGTCGATGGCCATCTTCTCCCTAGGCAGGTCTGTTTCTGTGTCCAAATTTCCCCTTTTTATAAGGACACCAGTCACAATAGATAAGTGAGGGCCCACTGTAATGTCTTCATTTTAACTTGATTACCTCTGTAAAAACCCTATTTCCAAATAAGGTCACATTCTGAGAGACTGGGAAGTTAGGAGTCCAACATTTCTTTCTTTTTTTGGGGGGGCCACGCCACGCGGCATGTGGGATCTTAGTTCACCAACCAGGGATCGAACCCACGCCCCCTGCAGTGGAAGTGCAGAGTCTTAACCACTGGACTGCCAGAGAAATCCCCAACATTTCTTTTTTGAGGGGACGCAATTCAAGGCATAACATAGATTGTCAAACTGACTTGTTTCTCAGAATCAGCATCTGACATGGAATGCTTGTTACTGAAGTTACCTCTTTAGGCTAAGGGACCCTCGTCCATTATAGTGGCGGAATTCTGCACCTGCCAGTTACACTGACCTACACCTGGGACTTTACATTTTCTTAAGGTCTTGTCTCTATTTTTAGCCATCATAATGATCATGGCAGGCAGGTATTATTTCTACTTTGAGGAAATTGATGTGTATCAAGGTTTACACACTAAATACTGGCTAAGTTTGATTCAAGCTCAGATTTTCTCCTCTGTATCCTAGGTTTCTCCCATAACACTGGTGATATCTCAAGTCTTGATATGCATAAGAATCTCCTGGGAGACTCGTTAAAAATATAGATTTAGGAGACTTTCTGGAATACTACTGAACCAGAAGCTGAGGTTACAACGAAGGAATCTGTATTTTTATCATTTCCTCTGGAAGTTGTGATGCACTCCAACATGTGAGAATGAATGCAGTCTACCATGGACATAATATTTTTTGCAGGGGAACCCAACAATACTGCCAGGTTCCCATTTGATTTTCTGTTGGTGGCTTGCATGGGAGGCCCTAGGAGGCATCCTGGGAAGGTGCTCACTGGAATTGGGGTGCTTTGAGCCCGAGGGGGTCACCTTCTTAGACGGTACCCCTGCCACCAAACTGATGGGGAGGGTCAGCTGCCAGGCTGTGCTCAGTGTCCCTCAGCTAATGAAAAATAAATCTGTCTTGAACTTTCTGTGCTGTACAGATGCACCTTGCACCACCGTGGGGAACAGGTGGGAGATAAGTTGAGGCCGTGTGATGACAAACACGGCATGCTTTATCAAAGCAAAAACAGAATTGGCAAGAGGACAAGACAAGAAAAAATTGTGACTATTAAGTATTTATTGTTATAAAATGTATTTGCGTGAACTAAAATGTGATGGCGCATGCCCAGTGCAAAAGAATCACCTAGAGAAGCTTTTGAGACCTGGATTCCTAGGCTCCACTCCCAGAGATTTTCTAAGGTGGGACTCAAAAATTCTGAGCTGCTGGTCTGGGGACCACATTTAGAACTGGCAAGTGAATATAATAAAAGATTGTCACTGTGTAGTTCATCTGTTGATAGTACAATGATAATCTCTCTGAATAATGACAACATTTCTCATTTCTAAGTCTTGGCCATTAGCCTATAGATTATAACCCATACTCAGGATCAGTGTCCAAGTTAGTTACTTCACCAAGCTGACTTTATTTTTATTTTTAAAAATATTTATTTATTTAAACTATTTATTTGGCCGCGCTGGGTCTTCTTTGCGGTGCATGGGATATTTTTAGTTGCGGTATGCGGAATCTAGTTCACTGACCAGGGATCGAACCCGGGCCCGCTGCATTGGGAGCATGGAGTCTTAACCGCTGGACCACCAGGGAAGTCCCAACTCGATTTTATTTTAGTGACTATATAACAAAACACATGCTCTCTTAGTGCGGGTTGCATTTCCTAGAGTGTGGTCCTTAGGTCAGTACTCTCAGAATTACCCAGGAATAAGGTTAAATACTCTAGCTGCTCAGTCCCCAGATATTCTAATTTGGTATGTCTGTGTGGGGTCCAAGAATAGGGAGTTTTCATAATCAGAAGATTGTTAGGTATACCGAGGTTTGAGTGCCACTGAGCTAGGGCTTGGAAAACAGTTGTGCTTTTTACCAGAAGCTAGCTACATAGTAAGGTTAAAAACAATCTATGTTTACAAACAATCAACATTGGCATTTGTTGCCATTTTCCGGCTTGTAATGCTGTTTGTAGTCTGGAGTTACTAGGACCTTGTTCTGCAGCAGGGATGTAATTTTAACAGATCGTTAGAGTTCTCTCTGAACAATCATCCCCCTCCATTTTGTACATACGCTCATGCAATTCATTTTAAGATACGTCTTAAAACAAAAAGTTATCTTCCTTGTCCAGGTAAATTCCTTTGGAGCATTGATAGTAATGTGAAATTTATTAGAGATTTTTGGAATTAATTCAAGGAAGCTTTGTGGTTTTAAACTGTGCAAGTGGTTAAGGATGACCTTTGGTAGAAATAGGTTTGTGTTCTTGGGCTCTGTTGGTATATTTTAAAAAATTGGTAAATGCTTTCATATGAGAGGGTGTGGGGTTGAGGGGAGGGACTCTCCAATTAGTAAAGGAAATTGAACTGCCTTGACTAATAGATCTTGGTACTCTCTGCTCCTTGCCTTGCAGATGTATCTGCAAATTGATCCCAACCTACCACCCCGCCCCCGACAAGATTTTTACTTCTAGGTTCTTCCTTCTGGCAGAATGAGGACCTTCACTTTTAGAAAGAAGAGCTAAAATTAATTTTGTGTCTTTGGGCCATACGTGCCCTCATCACTTTATATAATGTATTCTTGAAAAGTTAGAGATAATCTATTTTTTAACACTGCAGCAGGAACTGCGTGTGTTTGTCAAAATGGATAGAACTATACACTTAAAAAGAGTGACATTTACTGTACATAATAATACTTAAATGAACCTGACTCAAAAAATGTGTCAGGGGAACTTGTCACTTTAGCCATTCTTTTTGTGAATTAGTTTTCGAATTAAAGATTTCGTTTGTGATACAAATGACTCCCCTAGGTCCGCCTCTGTTCCATACATGTTTGAAAAGCGCACTGTGTGCTTTATCTAGGTTGGTGCTTAGTGGGGTGGGAGGAGTGGAGGTGGCACAGGGCTGTGAGGGATGGGATTGACCTCCCACCATTCTTCTTGATCATCTTCATCTTAGTGCCACATCTAGTACATGGTGGGAGTTCACAAAGGTTTTGGGGATGAATTAAACCATCATGCTGACGGAGAAACTAAGGTACTGAGAGGCCAAGTGGCTTGTCCAGATGTGAGGGTGGAATGGCTGAAGTGGGAGAACAATCCTTCGGGCCTCTGTATCCTTCCTCCAACTTAGGTCTTATAAATTCGTATTTTATCAGTTGGGAGTCTTTTAAACCAAGATGCACCTGTAACCTGGTAGGGTGGAGGCATCTTGTTATCATGGAGGAACCCTGGCTTTGAAGTCATTCATCAGTTTGGCAAATCTTTTTCTGAGTGTCTGTGAGGAGCATGGTGGATATGGCGCAGACCTGAGCCCTGATCTCATGGAAAGCACAGTTTGGGAGGGTATATGTGTGAGCAGGAGGCATTAAAACAAATCAGAAGAGGGTTGATTGTTGCAAAGGGTTACATGTAGGAACCTATTATACAGTGACCGCCATTCATAGTGTGACCTTGGGGGAGTCCTCTAACCATTTTAAGCTTCCGTGTCCTCAATAAAACAGACAAATCAATGATTTGTTGCAAGGATTCAATGAGATAATAAATACAAAGCAGACTGCATGCTCCTGGGCACATGGTAATTAGCTGTAATTTGTTAGGGTGAGTCAATGGAGATGTGTGTGTATTTCTCACCTCTGTGCTGCATTGGCTCTTGTAGACAACCTCAGAATGGGAGTTTGGTATGTTTGTTTTTTCTCCTCTGTGTTGGATCATCTGAAGAACAATGGGGGGATGTATTGGAGGGCTGTGTTGGTTGGTTTTGTTCGTTGACCAATGAAGTTGAGGTGGGAGCAGCGCTTTCTAGCCAGGGAGCATGGTTACGATCATAAGTATGCTGAGATAGTGATGCCACCTGCCCTACCTCAGTCCCGCAGGGGCCGCCAGAGCTCAGGTTGGACAAAGATGATCATTTTCCAGGTGGGCCAAGACTTGGAAAAGTTTGGGAGGGCCTTCAGCTCTAAATGTGCTCTAACCCTAACCCCCGGAAGCAGGAGCTATGTTACTAGATTTTAAGTTAACTGATGAGAACAAGGTAAAGGAAGCAAGGGCCGCCACAGGCTGAGTAGGAGCTTTAAATGAGAGATGCAGATGATCTAGACCAGGGTTCCCAAACTTCTCTGATAATAAGACTCACCTGAGTACTTGCTAAATTGACAGCTCACCCGGCCTGCACTCATCTGGGTCGGGGCCCTAGAATCTGGGTATGTAACAGTTACCCCAAGGTGATTCTTACTGGGGATATTTGAGAAACCCTGGATGAGGTCATAAATCTCTTTGTCCTTGCTATCTAAAGCTTGCTATCCTTCTAAGGATCAGCAACTTCAGCATCACCAGGGAACTCGCTGGAACTCTCGGGCTCCATCCAGACCTGCTGACTCAGAATCAGCATTTTAATAAGATCCTGAGATAAACGTGTATGCACGATAAATTTGGGGCAGGGTTTGCCTAGAGGGCAGGGACACCTGTCAACATTTTACACCCGGGAGGTAGTGGTAACAAGGTCTGATCATCTCTTCTGAGGAACTGGAAGAGATGCTAGGCCAGGGATTTGACCTCAGGTTTCTGACTCCAAATTGAGTGATCACACATCCTCTTGACTGTGGTCCTTACTGACTCTTAGGGTCTGTCTCTAACCTGATGTCAGGGCCCTCACCAGCCTGTTAAATGTTGCATCTGGGAAGAATGACACCTGGGGACAGGAGAGCACTGCTGGGACCACTCAAGTGTGCCATAGTCTTTGGCATCCATTAACTCTGTCAGGACCCCTTCTCACTGTTCCTGGGAGGAGACTTAGGTCCAGATGTCAAAGTCAGCGCCTTTGAGTTCTTGGAGACTGCAGAAGTTTGCATCATACCAGTGGTGGGTCCCTGAAAAAGTTGTTTAATCTCCATCCAAGGACAGGATCAGATGGAGTGCAGTTTTTCTAACGCTCCTCCAGGCTCCTTAATCCTCCTTCTCCAGGCACGATGTCAGAGACAATACCCTGCGAGGCATTTGCCAAATGGCTTCAAATAAGCGTCCACACACATTTCCAAAAAGACAATTAGAAGCTTATTTGATGAACTAAAGGCCTGCTGTGCTAGACATTAGTTGGAGAGAGTCAGTGCCAATTTGGGAAGCTCTCCCGGGGATTCTTTCTTATCACAGCCCCCTCTTGGAGAAGCTGAAGTGGGGAAGTGCAGAGACCGCCAGGGAGAGGGGAGGACTGGGAGGAGGGGCAAGGGGAGTGACTGACCCAGAGAGAAAGGAACAATGGCTCTGTCTCCTCCCAGGAGAATTGGAATCTTTGCAGATAAAATCAAGCGGAAAAGTGAAGGTCATTACAGATTCATCAACAATAGAATCCTATTACTAGTTACCGCTGGTGTGTTGTGGCCAGGAAGACTCTTTAGGAAACTGAGCCCTAGGGAGGTCATGGACTCTGTCCAAGGTCATGCATTGGGTTAGTGGCAAAGCCTGGGTCAGGGTCCAGGGATTGCATCTGTGCTCTGTCCCTGTGCTCTGCTGCCTTCCCTATGGGAGGGAAGATGCTGAGAATGTGAAATTTTATAATGATTGGATCCAGATGTGCTGGCCCTACCCCCCACTTTAAAGCTAACATAGTAGGTTTTCCTTTTCTTTTTTTTTTAAATGAAATAGAATATTTTAATCTGCTGGTTTCACTTGCTTGTCCACCTTACGCATTCAAGGGATAAAGATCAGGAAAGAAAAATCACAAGCCAGTAAGTATCCCTTTGTTGGGGATGTGACACCAGGCTCTTTGTCTTGGCACCAGATTGAGTGACCTACGGCACACAGGACAGGGACAAGCTCTGCGCTGGACGTGGGCAGAATGTTTGTGTTCATAGTTGGAGCATGGATTTATATGCTTTTGCCAAGGACAGATGCATGTTACGTTTTAAAAATTAAACTGTGGGAAGACAAACGTTACGATGGTTCTTTTAGCTTGAGTAGGGGATCCTAAAGGACTCCAGTGCAGAGGCATGGGGAGGATGTAGCCATTTCTGTGATGCCTAATTGCTCATGTGGAAAATCTGAAGCCTATAATATTTATGCCACACAGCTTAGCAATAGGTTACACATTGCCTTGGTTAAAAATAGTATAACGTGTGTGCCCATTTTATTTTGTCCACTAGATTGAGTTTTGAGGGCAATAAAACCCTTCTTTTGTCCAGCGGTCTCGGGACGTGTTAAGTGATTAGAACATCCTGCTGCCGTGGTCAAAGGAGATAGATGCTTTGGCGAAGTGGGACTTGAGCTGGAGGCCAAGTGCACTGAATTTTGGTGTCCTTCCGTGTGGTGTTGGCTGTGTCAGCCAGGCCATTACAACTTCTTATCAACCATATGTCATATTGGTTGAACTCAAGTGTTTTTCTTAATTGAAGTATAGTTGATTTACCATGTTGTGTTAGTTTCAGGTGTACAGCAAAGTGATTCAGTTATGTATATACACACACACACATACATACACACACACATATACATATATACACACATATATACATACATACACACACACACACACACACACACATGCTTTTTCAGATTCTTTTTCCTTATAGGTGATTACAAAATATTGAGTATAGTTCCCTGTGCTATGTAGTAGGTCCTTGTTGCTTATCTATTTTATATATATCAATGAAGTATTAACAAAAATACATAATTTGTTGAGAAATTAAGTCCTTTTAGATTATAACAGAAGCAAGTAGTCATTAGTGCCAGAGGTTTATTAGTTTGCTTTGAAAACTGAGGGGAAATCCCATGCTTTGATTCAGTGGTAGAATACCAGTGTTCCAGGGGCTCTGGGTTTGAGAACCACCGGGCTTGGCCATGCTGCTAGGCCAGTTCGGTAAGAAGCCAGCTCTGTCATTCAGCTGGTGACTGAGGTGCTGTGTTCAGCTGCTCCAAGTGTACTCCTGGGACCAGTAGCCTCAGTTATCACCTGGGAACTGCTTGGGGAAGCAGCGTCCCCAGGCCCTTCCCCCACCTCCTGATTTATAACTCTAGGGCAGGGGCCCAGGAACCTGTGTTGGAACAAGTTCTGCAGGGTATTCTGATGCACACCAAGGTTTGAGAAACACTGCCGTATAGTTCTTAAGCAGTGAAAAACTGGATGTGCAGACTGGTGGGTCCTTTCCCAAAGCATTCACATTGGGCTGGGTTCTCGTTCTGGTAACCCAGGCCAAGTCGATGGGGTAAATAGAGCTAGATTTCCATTAGTGCTCAGAAATATTTAACGACAGCCCACAGTCTGGATGGATAGATCCATCCAACTCACCTCAGACTAGGCTCTGCAAAAAGCACGCTCTGGTGGTGACTGGACAAATCAGTTTCAGAGCATTTCCTCTCAGGGATGCCTTTGACAATGTCCCTGTCAGGGACAGACAGAGATGGACAGGTCTCAGGGAGGAAAGGACGGGAGAGGTGACAAAACTGGCTGAGGGCCTTGCGGAGAGACAGGTTTCCGCTGAGGAAACATCACAGCAAGCGGCAGGGTTAAGACGCGGATGTTTTTCACCTGTGTTTCTGCTGGCTGTGTGATAGCAGAAATGTTTGATGAGCATCCTTCTCTTGAAAGGACGTTTTCATTGCAACAGTTGAAATGGAGCTCTCTGTTTGAGGAACATTTCCTGGTGGAACAAATGTTTCCAGCTGAAACACAGTGTGGAGATAGTATTGACTTGAGGGAAAAGAGGAAGAGTTAAAGGTTTCCATTCATTCATGCCTTCTCTGTGTTGGGGAACGTCCTGGGCAGAGTAAGAAAGGATTCCTGCTCTGCTAGGGGTTACCCAGAGAGAGGGGCAGCTGCCAGAGTGTTTCCTGGCCGAGGGCACAGTCAGTGCTAAGGGTGGGAGTCAGCCAGCTCAGGGGCTCTGGCACCTGCTGGGACTGTTTCCCTGGCTGGAATCTGTGGTCCTTGGGGTGCGTGGGGGCTGATGGAAGAGATTGTCCCCAGACAATGTCTGCGTTCAGAGGACCAAGTTCCAGCTTTTCTTTTAGGATCTCTGAGCGGGTTGTGAGGGTGCCCCTCCCCGTCCGAATGGCCAATCACATCATAAAGCCATAATTGTACCCCGTTTTAGTTTAAGAGAACTACAATGAAAAATAACTTAAAAATAACTTCTAGGAGGTCAGATCTGGGTGGAGGTTGGGGTGATTCTGTGAGGAGTGTTAGAAAAATACAATCAAAACCAAAATCTCCTCCCAACCCAGAACACCTCCCCACAAAGAAAGAAGAGAGAGAAAACAATTTTGTTATTGAATAAACATTAAACCTGAATGTGATGCACATCGCAGCCATCCTGCTGCAAGGACTGCAAAGCTAGAGAGTGCAAAGGTGGAAAGAATTCTTCGTTTTTCATGTAGCTGGGTGGATACACAATGCATTGTATTCCTGTCTTCAAGATAGAATTGCTACCTTTGTCATGTCTTTACCCCTGGAGGTAGGGCTTGCAATTTGGAGTCTGGTGACAACTAAAGTTAAAGTTTAGTTAAACTAAAGTTTCCTGGGTCTTCCTCCTGGGAAACTGGGAGATAGAGCTCTATCTTCCTCGATGATTACATTTCATAGAGGTGGCTCTCAGGCAGGTGTGAGAGAGGCTTATTTAGCATTTGACCTTATGGGAGCTGCCCTGCCCCTTTTCCCTGGTGAGGGGGGCTTGAGTATCCTGGAATGAGGGCTCTCCCTTAGTTCATAGGGGTTCCTAGCTTCTGATGTAGACATTGACCTTAGACAATTATCTCTCCTCTCTGACCTTAGGATCCTCATCTGAAAAAAATGGTTGGACTAAAGCTGTGCTATCCCGTGACTTGGAGGCTCTGCTCCCGTTCCATTTCCCCAAGCTGCCATTTTTTCTCGCTCCAAGCCCAGAGCACCCAGGTCGGACAACAGTTGCAGCCTGGCTCAGAAATCTTAACAATTCATATATTGGTGCAGATCGAGTTACAAGCCAGCCTTTCGAGCTCAAGTTGGGAGTGCCTCAGAGATGGCACCAGGTCTAGGGGCACCCCTTGGCAAAGGCTCCTCCTTTTCCCCCAAGACAGGAAGGTCTCGGGGGATAATTCTGTATCTGACAAAATTTGCCTGACACCGCAGCAAAGTCAGTCTGTTGATACTGGGTTGTGGTAAAGGGAAGTACAGTGTTTATTGTGGGGCGCCAAGCAAGCAGGGGCAGCTTGTGCCCAGAAGACCTGAACTCCCTGATGGCTTTCAGGTAAGGGTTTTTAAAGCCAACATTAGGGGTGAGCCTTGCAGGGTGCGTGATCAGCTCGTGGACCTGCTTCTGATTGGTTGGTGGCGAGGTAACAGGGTGATGTTTCAGGAATCTCAATCATCAACCTTCTGGTTCCAACTGGTCTGGGGTTTTACATGCTTGTGGTCAGCATGTAGTCACCTTCCTCCACCTGGATGGGGGTCTTAGTTTCTGCAGAACAACTCAAAGATATGCATCAGAGTGTTATCTATATCCCTTTGGGAGGAACTAGGAGGCCTGTGACTCTATTGTTCTAATCATTAACTGCCTGAGTCTGCTCTTGGAACTCAGGGAAGCCTAGGAGACTAAAGCTTTTTTTCCCTACAAACAGGAAATGGGGAACATGGAGGGACTTTTGTACCTGGGAAGGCCCCGAAGGGTCCTCCTCAGTTTCAATCTTTGCTGTTGTGTCTGGCTCACCCTGCCTTTATAAATTAATTAAAATCACTTAATTTGTCTCCCTCTTTCCCCGACTTGTTTCCTTCAATACCTTTCTTTCTTTTTTCCCCTCCAATCAGGAAGAATCTTTGTTTCCTCACCAGCTTAGTTTCTGGGCTTTCTCTAAAGGAAGTGGTAAGTCTTTATGTGCCTTTTAGCCCAAGCACGTTACACTTCCTCTAATGCCTGAGGAATCTTAGAAAATTGCTTTGCCTTGAACTTATTAAGGTCTCGCCAAGAAACTTTGAGTTGAATGACAGTGTTCATGTACAGAAATTTCCTCTCAGATGTTGCTTCCGTTACTTGATCATTCTTCAATTACTGGCTCAGAAAATTCTTTTCCCTGCCTGATTTAACCCTACTGTGGGAACCTCAGATTTGGCATCTGGGTTCTGCAAGAGCTCAGTCCAGTCTAGACGGAGATTTGTGACGTTAGAGCTAAGAAAAGCTTCTGAGGGCCCCAAGCCTGGCGGTGGGAATCGGGCACCTGACTCTTGGCCGCGACAGTGCCAGTGGTCAGTGAGGGGGCACCACTGGAGGATTATGTATTTAGTGGGACAAAAATGTAAAAAGTAGCATTTTCAGACCTTTCCCTCCCTTTTATCCTCCTGGTCCCCCTTCCTTCCCCTCCACATTCATTTTCAGACCAATGTGTGGTTTGTCATCTCCGGTTAGCTGCATTCTGGCTTGTCTTGGATTCTCCTGGTATTGAGAGGACACAGCATGCCTCCCCCGCCCTGCCCATCCTTGGATCTTGATGTGGCCTGGGGAGAAAGGAAGGGTCTTTCTGGGAAGTGGTGGGGCCTTGGGCAATTCCCCCACTGTGGCCGATCTCAGATTCCTTATCTGTTAAATCCACTTACTGATATGTCACTCAGAAGATGGTGGGGACCAAATGGGACAGTGGCTATTCCATACTCAGTGCAGTGCTTGGCTTACTGTAGGTGCTCTGGGACTCTGCTTCCACTCCCTTCCTCTTGGAGCTGTCTCTCTCCTGGTTGAAGCTGTGAGACTCCCACTCATCCTTAAGAAAGGATGTTACCTGCATATACTGCTCTAGAATCAAAAAGCTCTTCAGATATTCATGACAACAACAACAAGAAATCCCTCATGCTTTTTCCCTATGAGCAGCCCTCATTCCTTCTGATGATATGAAAAGAAAGCTTTCGGTATGGAGTAATTTGGAAAGAAGACCCCTTAAACCTGTCTGATTATGGTAGCCATTGGCCATATATGGCTGTTGAACACTTGAAATGTGGCTAGTGGGGTTGAGAAACAGAATTTCTGATTTTATATAATTCATTTAAATGTAAATTTAAAACCAGTTTCTCAATTTGGTTATAGGAAAACTTTTAAGTGCGTTTGGAATAACTTGGGTCTGTGAATCAGCCTTTTCAGCTGTGAATGTTATGAAGCTGAAATACAGATCATGCATTTCCAATGAAGATTTAGCATCCAAATTGAGAAGTGTGCAGTAAATATAAAATACACACCAGATTTCAAAGACTTGGCATAAAAGAAAGACTGTAAAATATCTTATTAATGATTTTTTTTATTGATTAAATGTTGAAATGATAATATTTTGGATATATCAGATTAAATAAAATATATTACTAAAAGCAAGTTCACCTATTTCTTTTTACTTTTTTAAATGTGGCTACCGGGAAATTTAAAATCACATGTATGACTCAAATTATATTTCTGTTGGGTGATTGCCGTCTTAGACCTTGGCATATCAGAAGCAGGCTTGAAGGCCGCAAGGAAGCTGCTGGTGCCAGAAGTTCCTGGAGAGACTGATGCTTTCTGGGGTCTTCCTCAGTGACATGCATAAATAAGGAGCAGAGCTGGCCACTTACAAATTCCAAACCATTGGAGCACCGTCCTGATCTTAATACAGTGTCCTCCTGGGGGCAAGATGGGGAGAGCATCCTTTTCGTAAAGTTTACTGTGTTCCAGGAGGAACCCTAAATTCTCTGTTTTCTGACAGCTCCTCATTTCCATCAGGTCTACTTCCCGAAAGATGGGCCTCCCCCAGGGCTCTTTGAGGTTCCTTGTTGATCCAACTTTGCTTCCTTCTGATTTTTTATGTTAGGCCCCCAGTCAAGGAATAATAACACCAATCAACTTTATAAAGCTGGGAAATTCAAAACACTGACACACTTTATAGCAGACATGCTTGAAAGCCATGCGGTCCGGAATTTGATGCATTCATAGTCAAGTTGTGGGCCAGGAAGTACTCTGCCAACTAGTTTTATTGCATTTAAAATTTTTTTAATGCTATACTTTAAGAAGTAATGAAGTTTGAGTTGAATAAATATTTTCAATAGAGTTTCATACCACTTTGGGTGATAATGGTTAACCAATCCTGACTTAAAAATTGGTTGAGTGTATGTTATTCGGTCATTCAGAAAGCATCCTTTGAGCACCCCTATGTGTGGGATGTCCTGCTTGGTGTTTTCTGAACATAGAGATAGGTGTTTAACACCGTCTTGCTGGTTGGGGAGGTTAACACTTACACCTATGCCTACATCTGCATAAAAAGGAAAACAGCATAAGGTTGTATATGAAACTTAGAATGTGTGTTACTCATTTTAGAGTTGTGGAAGAAGGAGTGATCACTGTGGTCAGGGAAGATTTTAGGAACTCATTCTTTGTATGAGACTTGGCTCTCTGGTGGTTTGGGGTTTCTCAAAGTAGAGTCCAAGCATCACCTGCATCAGAGGTGAATCACCTGAGGTGATTAAAGTGCAGACATCTAGGGTGGAGGTGAGGCCCCAGAATTTGAATTTTTAGAACCTTTCCACTCCCCGAATGTACACTCATGAGTGCATGACTTCAGACTGTTTCTTGTCTAGAACATTGAAAGCAGTTAGTTGCTGTTAATTTAAAATCGCAGTTTTTATTTTATTACTGTAATTGTCTTTTCTCTAATTACCTGAGTAGTAGGTCATTTACACTGCAGCTTTTCAGAGCCCGATAACCAGAGTTAAGAGCAGCCCCAGAGATCTCCAAGTTGAAGGCCCCAGGAATTTCTTTTCTTAGGAGTTGTCCTCCCACTGTTGTCTACCCGTTGGTCCTAATCCTGTCCCCTGGCACCCCAGCAGCAATGTAGAAATGCCTTGCACAGGAAAGCCCCCATGTCCCATTCCCACCCTTCAAGCCATCTTTTATCCAGGCTAAATGTAGTCCCTTTTATTCAACCCATCTTCAACAACTCCTCATATGTGTGGTTTCTGGATTGTTTACCTTCTTGTTTCCATCCTTTGGCCACTGGTTCTCAACCCTGGCTGAGAGACTAGTTCTCCACCCAGCTGGAGAACCTTGTAAGCTGGCAGTGCCTGGACCCTCTCCTAGAGATTGGTTTAGAGAGTCTAGTGGAGCGTGGGCACTGGTCTTTAAAATCAATATGGAATAACCGCCCAATCAGTCAGACAAGCCCACAGACAGCTGCCTTAGAGTCCTCCCATGTGGTCCGCCTAGTGCAGAGCAGCGTGGGGCTGGCTTCTCCCCTGAGGAAGAGGTTGTCCTGATGCAGCCCAGAATCACATTAGCTTAGAAGGTCATCAGGAGGGTATGGCCTGTGTGTCTCCATGTCACCAGAGCCCCATCCCTGTATCTGACCTATAATAGGTGCCCTGCAAATATGTATGAATGAATGGATGGTCCCTGAAACCACACATCTTTTCCACATGAGCTGCCAGTAAAAATCAGATATCCCCTGTCTCTACTGATGAAATTTTTTTTTTATTTTTAAAAATTTTATTGAAGTATAGTTGATGTACAATGTTGTATTAATTTCTGCTGTACAGCAAAGTGACTCAGTTATACACACATATATAGGCATATTCTTTTTCATATTCTCTTCCATTATGGTTTATCACAGGATACTGAATATAGTTCCCTGTGCTATATAGTAGGACCTTGTTGTTTATCCATTCTATATATCACAGTTTGCATCTGCTAGTCCCAAACTCTCAATCCATCTGTCCCCCAACCCCTTCTCCCCCTTGGCAACCACAAGTCTGTTCTCTATATCTGTGAGTCTGTTTCTGTTTCATAGATACGTTCATTTGTATCATATTTTAGATTCCACATATAAGTGATATCATATGATATTTGTCTTTCTCTTTCTGACTTACTTCACTTAGTATGATAATCTCTAGGTCCATCCATGTTGCTGCAAATGGCATTCTTTCATTCTTTTTATGGCTGAGTAATATTTCATTGTGTATATGTATATCACATCTTCTTTATCCATTCCTCTGTCAGTGGACATTTACGTTATTTCCATGTCTTGGCTATTATAAATAGTGCTGCTTAGTTCAAAAAGAGTCATGTACCAAAATGTTCATTGCAGCTCTATTTACAATAGCCAGGACATGGAAGCAACCTAAGCGTCCATCATCGGATGAATGGATAAAGAAGATGTGGCACATATATACAATGGAATATTACTCAGCCATAAAAAGAAATGAAATGGAGGTATTTGTAATGAGGTGGATGGAGTTAGAGTCTGTCATACAGAGTGAAGTAAGTCAGAAAGAGAAAAACAAATACAGTATGCTAACACATATATATGGAATCTAAGGGGAAAAAAAAAAAAAGGCCATGAAGAACCTAGTGGCAAGACGGGAATAAAGACACAGACCTACTAGAGAATGGACTTGAGGATATGGGGAGGGGGAGGGGTGAGATGTGACAGGGTGAGAGAGTGTCATGGACATATATACACTACCAAATGTAAAATAGATAGCTAGTGGGAAGCAGCCGCATAGCACAGGGAGATCAGCTCGGTGCTTTGTGACCACCTAGAGGGGTGGGATGGGGAGGGTGGGAGTGGGGGAGATGCAAGAGGGAAGAGATATGGGAACATATGTATATGTATAACTGATTCACTTTGTTATAAAGCAGAAACTAACACACCATTGTAAAGCAATTATACTTCAATAAAGATGTTTAAAAAAAAATAGTGCTGCTACGAACATAGGGGCGCATGTATCTTTTAGAATTATGGTTTTGTCTGGATATATTTTAAGACATCAAATTCAGGGCTGTAATGGGTTCTTTGCTTTCACATGGTAATGTTCCCTCTCTGCCACAGCTGACCTAGATGGTAATTGTAACTAAATGTTGTCTGAGTAGCAGAATGGTTAGAAGCAAAGGCTTAGAGCCCTACCACCTGGATTTGAGCCCTGGTTCTAGTGGCACAACTTGCTGCTTGTTAAGTTCTTACCTGTCCACACCTCACTTTCCTCATCTGTAAAATGGGAATAATAACAGTTACCGGCCTCAGTGGGTTGTGGTGGGATTAAATGAGATGGTGCAGGTAAGGCACTTAGCACGAGGCCTGGCAGAGTAAGTGCTCACTGATTATTTCTCTTAAGCCTAAAGATGGTAGTGCCAGGATGGTGGTGGGGAGCGAACTTATATTGTGGTTTGCTGTGCCCTGCACTCCGTTACTAATTGCTGTGGATTGGGCTTCCCTGGGAGGCGGCTGGAATTGTGAGTGGCTGTAGGACGGATGGGAAGCTAAGTGGTGAGGCCTCAGACAAGCTTGGTCCTGTCTTTTTTGAGTGAGGTCTGCAGCGGGTAGAAGGGGTGGAGTCTGAGGCTGGCAGCAGATGGCAGGAGAGCCGGCCTCGCACCAGCAACCAGGCTGGTAGTTCTCCTCCAGCTGGATAGCTGGCTTCCACTGGCCGGTGCTGGCTTCCACTGGCCAGTGCGTCTCCATTTTGACTGCTTATTAGGCCCACCTGGGAGCTTTTAAACCACGCCAGTGCCCAGCACCCCGCCTACCCCCCTCCCTGACCATTTTCACCTGTAACACCATTGCTGCAGCCCAAGCAGGTGATTTTCATTTAATTATTTTTTATTTCCAATTTTTATTTTTTGGGGGCTGTGCCGCACGGCATGTGGGATCTTAGTTCCCTGACCAGGGATGGAACCCGCTGCCCCTGCAGTAGAAGCGTGGAGTCCTAACCACTGGACCGCCAGGGAAGACTCCACCCACCGCCGCAGGTGATTTTAGTGTGCGGCGAGGGATAAATACCCGTGGGGCTGAGTGAATGCTGAGGGTTTGCGGTGTGGTCTCTTCGTGTGCTCTGAGCTCTCTGCTTGGGATGTGCGTCCACCGAGCAGCCTGGTGAGCCGCCCTCTCTCGTGGGACCCCTTGACCTCACCTCACAGTGGAGGTAAAGTGGCATTGACTGCAGTGGTATCCAGTCTTGCAACAGACCCTTCTCTGCACCCCACAGGCTGGGGGGAGTTTCACAAGGGATGTTTCCTAAGAGGGTTGGAAGATGCTGGCGTCCAGGTGTCTCAGTCCATCAGTCCCATGTTTTAGAGAGTAAGTCTCCCTGCTTTGGCGTCGTCTCCTCCTGTAGTTAGGGCAACATATTTGTGCTTTGTTGTGTAAGCTGTGTGACAGCTTCTGCATGGGCTGTGTCCTTCTTGGGTAGAATGAAGCCTCAGGAAAGTGCTGATACACCAGGGTTGCCTGCCTGCCTTCTTTCTGCAGGACCCATTTGGTAGGTAGCTTTTGCCTCATTGCTTTGAGTGATAGTTGCTGCTGTTACCTTGCCATCCCTGTTTTTGGGGAGAACTCCTCATTGGCCCCCATATAATAAATGATTGTTCGTAGACAGCCTTCAGCCCAGACCTGTGTCAGAACTGCTGGGAGGCATTAAAACCACCAGCTTTTTTTTTTTTTTAATTTATTTATCTTTATTTTTGGCTGCGTTGGATCTTATTTGCTGCGTGCGGGCTTTCTCTAGTTGCCGCAAGTGGGGGCTACTCTTTTTTGCGGTGCACAGGCTTCTCACTACGGTGGCTTCTCTTGTTGAGGAGCACGGGCTCTAGGTGTGCGGGCTTCAGTAGTTGTGGCTCACGGGTTCTAGAGCACAGGCTCAGTAGTTGTGGCGCACGGGCTTAGTTGCTCTGCGGCATGTGGGATCTTCCCAGACCAGGGCTCGAACCTGTGTCCCCTGCATTGGCAGGTGGATTCTTAACCACTGCGCCACCAGGGAAGCCCCAAACCACCAGCTTTTGTTTCTGTCTTGAATTTCCCTCTCAGGCATCCTAACCAGTTAAAACCATGTCTTTACTGGGCAAGGGTGGGTAGAGTTGATTATGGGAATTGCCTTTCTCCAGCACATGGGAAGCCTAGAACATGACCCAGCCAGATGCATTTGCATGGAAGTGTTGGTCCTAGGACCCTGCCTGGTGAAGGCCTGGAGAAGCTGGTGATGTGGTGTCTGAGAAGTGACTCCTGCTGTCACTTGCATGCTCCTTCCAGGCCTTTCTGTGGGGCTGTCAAGTGCCTGTATCACAGGTTAAAGTAAGGGAAAGGTACAGCCTGCAACAGTTCACCTGTCTTCTCCCCTCTTGTGATGTTACCATTTTAGCAAACACTAGGCCCTGTACCTCAGGAGATGCAGAGGAGCAAAGCCGTTGCTGCCCTGTTGGGGCCTCTGGCCCAGCGTGGAGCTGTGCAGGTACTTCCGTGCCTGGCCTCTGACTGGGAGGGAGGCGGGCAGGATCTGGGAGAGTGGAGGACACCCGCTGTGGGCAAGGATTGGGATGGGAGAAGAGGGCATGTGGACAAGAGCCTTTCAGACCCAGATGCACCTCAGTCTGGACTGGCTGGTGAGTTCTTTCCCTGATGATGGGGACTGAGACTCAAAGGTGGACATTTATCTAAACTCACTCTTAGATTTTTGGTGTCACTGGACAGGGGCGCTGGGAGCAAGCTGGTCCTTCAGTCCTGTTATCTGCTGTGGTTTCCCGTTGGTCTGCAGCGCGCGCGCGCGCGTGTGTGTGTGTGTGTGTGTGTGTGTGTGTGAATTCCTTCAGCAGACATTTTTCTGGGAGGCCCTGCCTTGTGGTGAGTGCTGGGGACCCAGAGTAGAGCTCAGTGCCAGCTCTCCAGGGCTGGGGTGGGGGTGTGATTCCAAAGCCTGCTGGGCCACATGTGGTTTGGGAGCATCTGGGTCGGAAGCACCTTGTGTGCTTGGTAAATAGCAGAATCTTCTACCCCATCCCAAGCTACTAAATCCACATTTTAAGCAAGCCTCCCAGACACCACCTCTATATTCCTAGTTTACCGCAAAGTTTGAAAAGCTTAGCTCTGGAAGTGTTGCCACCACTTGGGTGAGAAATATTAGGGACCTGGATTTTATGGTGGCAAAAAGGCTAGAGAGGGGAGAGGAGGGGCTGACTCAGGAGGTCTTCATGAGGCAGAGTGATGGACAAGTGATTGATTGCAGGTGTGCAGCAGGGCCTGAGGCTGTTAGCTAGGTGCTTCCATGGGCATATCAGGGAGGGGAGGGCAGGGTTCCGTGCATGTTAATCTGGAAGGCTATGCATGTTCGCCTGCTGTTGTCCACACGTGTGAGGAGTTATGGGTCTGAGGAGCAGGGCTGGGAAATCCTGGGTTTCCCAGGAACTCTGGCGGGGGGGGCCCTGCTCAGATTTATGTCTGGGCACATGGAAAAGATCTGTGTGGTATTCTCTTGCTTTCATCCTCTTTGGCCAGGCTTCTGCCTTGGCCTTGTTTTAGCCCCCGTTCTGAGATACCATCTACTTCCTGAATGCTTTGGGGGGAGCCCCCCACCCCCATAAGTGGAGCTTGAAGGTGGCAGGAAGAGGCAGCAGAGGGGAAAAATAGGGGTGAGAGGTTGGCAGAGCTTGGCCATTGCCAGGTTGGAGGTGGGTGGGCACCCTGGCCTGCTGCCCCCTGCTCCCCTTTAGCAGGCCCAGCCCTGTGGGTGCCAAGGCCCAGCCTCCCAGGTGTCCCAGAGGTGTTGCCCCACTGCTCACCCTGAACCCTGCCGCCAGTCTTACATCAATTTCATTTAACCCAGGGTTTCTCAACTTTGGCACGATTGACATTTTGAGCTGATTAATTCTATTGGGGACTGGGGGAGGGAGGCTGGTGCATTGGAGGATGTTTAGCAGTGTCCCTGGCCTCAGCTCACTAGATGCTGGTAGCACCCTCTGCCTTCACTATGACAACCAAACTATCTCGACATTATCAGATGTCCCATGGGGGGCAAAATCACCCCAGTTGAGAACCACCAACTTAACCAACATTGAGTCCTTTTTCCATTTTGGGCATCAGGGGTTGAGCAGTGAACAAACCCAGCCCTGCTCACTTGCTGGCGGAAGCTGGAAGTCTGCGGTGCAGAGACAGTGTCAACGAGGAGTATCTTAGTAATGGCTTGGAGTCCTGGTGTAATGGGTGTGGGTCTGTCTGCAGGTGTTGCCTCTGACTGCTCCGTCCTGGAAAGGGATTCGGGGCACGGTGTGGCTGTGGAGCTTGGCTTTTCCCTGCAGCTACCTATGCTACTTTTTCCAAGAACAGCCTTCCTGCTACACTTACAAAATAAGTCTTGTCTCCCTTTTTTCTATGTTCTTTCTTTCCCTTCTTTTTGGTAATGTGGCCAAGTTAAAAATCTGCACCAAACCTTTGTGGGGGGTCTGTCCCAGAAGAAACCTGCCCTTGGTGCCCACCTGCCTTGGGCTTAGCCTTCTTGTACATCAAAGATCCTGCTGCTTCCCTCGGCTGCCTGCTTCATCCCTCAGGCCACAGTTGGAGAGGAGTCTCTGTGACCCACAGATCAGGTCAGACTGCCCTTTGCCTCGGGATAGGGCCCTTGGGATCCAGATCCCCGGTGAGCCCAGCCCTGCCTCTGTACCCAAACCCTGGCAGTTTCCTTTCCCTGCCCTCTTGACCAGCCAGCAGACAAGTAAATTGGATCTCAGCTTGGGGCCTCTTCCTGGAGCAGTCTCCCTGACTCGCTGTCTTGGTGCCCACCCTTCAGTCACTGTTAGAATTTCCTCAAAGCACCTTGAGGATTGTTCCCAGGACTGGGCCCAGTACTGGGTACTTGGAAGGCATCATTAAATCTTTGTGGGATGACTGACATGTGTTACCCCTCACCACTGTTCACACTTGGCTCTCAGAAGGGAGGATCCATGGGGCCCACAAGTGGTTGAGACGTCAGAACCCTCAGCCTCCTTTTCTTGGACATTTATCCACTTCCCATCCTCCTCTCCCCCAGTCCCATTCTGATGGTCTCTGGTTCCCTCAGACCCATTTTCATAAGTCTGTTCCCAAGAAAGGGTGGGAGATTCATTTACTTGTTAGAAGACAAATGATGTTTAATAATTTAGAATGTTACCTTTCCTTGGTAGATTGGCATGTTTACAGAGGATTTCAGGAATTAGGTGGAGGAGTAATGGGAGGGGGATGGAAGAAGAGGGAGTTGCATCTGGCCATGGTAGCTTTAACTCTAGTGACAACTAACCTGCAACTTGAGTTCATGGAACAGTAAAGGTTTACAACTAGAAACACTTTTTGTTTGTTTTCCTTCATGGATGCACAGACATTTCCTTCTTCGTTTGGTTTCTGTGGCCTGTGTTTAATGTAGACAGAATGTTTGTGTCTCTAGGATTTATCTTAAGAACAACAGTAGAAGCAGTGTTGTACACTTAGTTCAAGAAAGAAAGTACAGGAAGCTGACCTGCCTTGACCGCTGGCCATTCCAAGGACAATTTCACCCTCTGCCCGCTATATCCAGAGTGGGCAGCTTCAGCTTGGTTTTCCATATTCACGGCAGAATCTTTTTAGATTCTTTCCCACTACTGAATATGCTTCTCAGAAGAGAAAAAGCTTTTATTTTTTGGCCGTGCACGCAGCATGTGGGAGCTAAGTTCCCCAACCTGGGATTGAACCCATGCCCCCTGCATTGGAAGTGCAGAGTCTTAACTGCCAAACCACCAGGGAAGTCCCAAGAGAAAGCTTTTAAAAAGAGTTAATTGTGTTCCTTTCTCCAAAAGGATGGTGTGTGGTACCTCTGGGAGAGGCATTTGTGTATTGATAACCATGCCAAGTGTCGTATGTCCTGTGTTAAGTTGCAAGTGTGGGAATTCTGAGAGTGCCACTGTGTCCTGTAGGTCAGGTTATAACGTGTTCCGTAAGTTATTAGTAATAGGAATTTAGTATGCATGAATTCCTGATCCTGGCTGATCTTCTAGAATCACCTGGGGGAACTTTGAAAATGCAGACTTAAACCCCACCTGGACTCAGTGAATCAGGTCCTCTTGGGGTGGGACCTGGGACCCTATTTTTGAAAGTCTCCCAGGGGAGACTTCTGTGTGAAGACGGGCACTGGAACAGGTTGCAAATCTTGACAGGTTACCGGGCTCCCTGCCCTTGTTGCTGTGTCCTGGGGATCGGGGTGAGTCCTGAACATCCCATCCCCTCTGGGGGTGCAGTGATTGTGATGGTACCACCTTAGGACGGTGGTGGAGAAGATGCCTGGTAGCAGCAAATTGCGAGGAGGGCTATATGGGTGTGATGGTCTCATCCAGGGTTATCTGATGTGGCTGTACTGGGAAGCCAGGAGAGTGACCTGATTAATCCGTTCAAAAACGCCCAAACCCTTCCCTTCAGTTGCTTTAAAAATCTAGAGTCGTAAGTTTATAAGAAGCACATGTGTTGTAATTGTGTATAGCTTACTCTTCGTTGTGGTTTCTGGCAAACATGGTTTCATTAAGAACGGTTCCTTGCCCCTACTCACTCCAGACCTATCTTGATCGTCCAGGGTTTAGTTATCCTTTAATTTTTGGCTGCCAGATTCATAGTTCAGTGGGAATTTCACTCTGGTCAGTGTATATAAACACCAGTGACTTTCAGAGAAGCCAGGGAAAGGAAGCAGCTTGGAAGTTTTCTTGTGCTCTAACAGTTTGGATTAGTTTTTGGGGTAGAAGCTGGAAGATGTTCTGGCTGTCTCCTGGTTAAAGTGCGCAGGATGATTTGGTCATTTTTATTTTAATTGCAAATTCCTAAAACCTTGGGCACACCAAATATCAGAAACACTAGAAACAATCTAGAAACAAACATAACTAAATGCTGGAATATCTGTACCTCTGTTCAACTTCCTTGGCAAGGATGATGCAGCACAATAATTCTGATATTTTCCCAGGAAGGATCTTATCCTTTCATCTTACAAGTGATCTAAGATCACTGGTTAGGATTTCTACGTAATAGATATAAATGCAGAAATTTCCTGAAACCTGGTCCCAACTGAATAAGGTTTTGGTTTTATAATAATTCTAATTTAATGGTACTCTAAAAAGCTAATTTACTCTGGTCTTTGAGGTTTTATGGAATATTTAAAAGTGTACAGGTTTTTAAAAATTGAAGAATAGTTTATATAATGTATAAATTGTAGGTGTACAATAGTTATTAACAATTTTTAAAGATTATACTCCACTTACAGTTACTATAAAATATTCGCTATGTTCCCTGTGTTGTACAACATATCCTTGTAGCTTATTTTATACCTAATAATTTGTACCTCTTTTAAAAAAATTTATTTATTTTATTTTTAGCTGCGTTGGGTCATTGTTGCTACATGCTGGCTCTCTCTAGTTTTGGTGAGCAGGGGCTACTCTTCCACGCGGTACGTGGGCTTCTCACTGCGGTGGCTTCTCTTGTTGTGGAGCACGGGCTGTAGGTGCGTGGGCTTCAGTAGTTGTGGCACGTGGCCTCAGTAGTTGTGATACACAGGCTTAGCTGCTCCGCGGCATGTGGGATCTTCCTGGACCAGGGCTTGAACCTGTGTCCCCTGCATTGGCACGCGGATTCTTAACCACTGTGCCACCAGGGAAGTCCCTAATTTGTACCTCTTAATCCCCTCCCCCTATATTGCCCCTTCCCCCTTCCTTCTCCCCACTGGTAATTCCTGGTCTGTTCTCTATATCTGTGAGTCAGCTTCTTTGTTGTATTCACTAGTTTGTTGTATTTTTTAGATTCCACATAAGTGATGTCTTAGAAGTATTTGTCTTTCTCTGACTTATTTCACTTAGCATAATGCCCTCCAAGTTTGTCCATGTTGCTGCAAATTGCAAAATTTCATTCTTTTTTCATGGCCGAGTAGTATTCCATTGTATTTATATACCACATTTTCTTTATCCATTCATCTGTTGATGGACACTTAGGTGCTTCCATATCTTGGCATTTGTAAATAATGCTGCGATGAACATAGGGGTGTATGTATCTTTTTAAACTGGTCTTTTTGTTTTTTTTCAGATATATACCCAGGATTGGAATTGCTGGGTTCTATTTTTAGTTTTTTGGGAAACCTCCATACTGTTCTCCACAGTGTCTGTACCAGTTCACATTCCTATCAGCAGTGTACGAGGGGTCCCTTTTCTCTGCATCCTTGACAACATTTATTATTTGTGTTCTAAATGTATACAGGTTTAAAAAAAAAATTAGGTGTCTGTTAGTCACAAGTATTTACACATTCTGAACACTTTTATTAGATTTTCTAGCATAAGCAATAATTGATGCTATTGGTGTTTTAAAGAGAGACAATTCCATTACAGTTTAATTGACTTTGGGGAACATACCATTGTCTGGAAAGTTAAACAACTATTTTGTCTCTTAAGTGGAGAGCAAATTAGTGAGTTTGAAAACAGTATACTTTTTTTATTGGGTCATTCATGGTTCAATTTAAACTATAGAAAAACTAGCAAAACCGACTCTACAGCTGCCATTTCCTGTCCAAGCTCTCCCTGCCTAGAGAATGTTGACCCCAATTAAGACTGTAGCTTTTATTTTCTTTCCTAGACTTTTGTCTTCTGAATAGCACTTAATGTGGGTTACTTGAGGGTAAGCAGTTTGTGTTGGGAAGCTTAGCACTTGTGTGAGTTAATGATTTGCACTCACATTTTTGGGCACAGTGGCTTTGCTTCTGCAGTAGTTTAGATGAGTGCTGGAGAGACCCCATCCCACTGTTGGAGACTCAGTCAACGCAGCTAATAAGTATTCATTGAGTGTATAGTGGTGCCCTGCCTTTTAAACCCATGTGGATTATGAACATAGTATAAACATGGCTCAATACTTACAGTCAAGCAGTGAGATTGTTAGGGGCAGCAATTTCAAGGTAATGAAGGAGGATGAATAATTCAGGGTAAATTGTACCTGTAAACTCTGTACAGTTACTGAGTAATCATCAGTTTTAGCCAGCGGAGAGAGCAGTTTGGTGTGGAAGTCTCGTAGGCTTCCTGGAAGAGATAGGAAAGGCTATAAAGCAGGAGAAAAACATGTTTTCTTTCAACTCTTCCCAAGATGGTGGCTGTAATTTGGATTATCGAGCACAAGAGAGGAGCTGAGAGACTGGCTACCTTGCTCTGGGTTCTTGTTGAGAAATGATGACCTTGAGTTGTCTGTGCCACCCAGGTCCACAAAGTGGCCTTGAACAGGTCGGCATCTCTCTGTGGGGCTCAAGCAGAGGACTGTGCCTACCCAGAGTCTCCCTGAGCCTTGGTTACTCCTGAGGGGACACATGGCAGTGTACGTGCCCTTGGACGAGGGAAGTATGTTTATTTACATGTATGTCTAAAGTGAACATTAAAAAAAGACCTAGTTCAGTAGCATTAGGGTTTCGAATCTGCGATGAGTGCAGCACAGCCCTAGGGGTGAACGCCTAGTTAAGTCCCAACCCTCTCCCCTACGTATTTGCGGATATAATTTGCCTGCACACTGACATATTAAACATGAAATCAGGCAATTACATAATTAGGCAATTGAACCATGTGCCATATCCTCAGGACACCAGAACAGCCCCCTCCGAGGTTAACTACAACTGTGACTGTACTACTTGTTTGGTTTCTCAGGGGTTGTGCCCAGGAGGACCACATGTCGTCTCAGACTCTGGAATTTTGAAACCAAACATTGCCAAGTGGCTTGTTTGCGTTTGGTGGTTCAAGCTTGGATGCTGAAGGGATCTTAAGAACTCAGCAAATAGGAATTTGTGTAGCTTTCTTTAGCTTTCCCCATTTGGAAGATTGTGCGAAGCGGGGAAAGAGGGAATAGTGCATCAGTTGGTCCATAGGTACAGAAATAGAAAAAAACGAGAAACTTCGAGAACGGGAGACCTGAAACTGATGCATATCCAGTTCTATGCCCCTTGTCAATGGATTTGGTATTAATGTTTTCCGGATTTCATTTCTACTGAGCAAAATGTTCGGGATAGGAATGCACAGGGGGTAGACCTATCTAGGCCTCAGGCCCTGAGCATGGCCCCAAGCATATCCCTTGCCATGGGTCAGTGGGACACTTAGGGAGCATCTCCAGGAAGGGGATACATTGCACTTTTAGCTCCAGAAATGCAGATACCAAATTCACCTGTGATTCAGAATCATAGCAGACCTCATCCTGGTGTTAATAGTGGCTGGGCTGTGTTCATTCAGTGTCTGTATACATGTGTGGTTAATTAAAAATTTTTAATACTCTGCCTTTATTAGGTTTTTCATAAGAGAAAATCTCTGGAAAAGAAGTACAGTAAACATTACAGGAAAATAATCCTCCACTTGAAGAGAAAATGACTTGGTGTGACAGTGGGGAAAACGAGGAGCAGTTGCAAGTTTCTAAGAGTCCCTAAAATATTGTTTCTGAGCTGTGGAGGGCTAGGAGCCAATATGTGAATCTGTGAGTGAATTTTGTAATCTAACCGTCTATATGAAAATGAGCATGAGATGTTTCTTTCCTTTCTTGTCTCATGTTTCTGGAAAACTTGTATTTTTCAAAGGTAAATATTACTCCCCCACTATTTATTGAGCAACTACTATACCATGCAACATGCTTCAGCCACACTTACCTTGGGCTAGAAGTATACAGGGTACCATATACACGTACCATATACATATGAGAACATGTGTGAGAGCACTTTGAAAAACTTGCCAAGGCATGCTAATGTGTGTTAGGTGTTTTTATTTTTATTTATTTTTTTACCTTTATATATTTTGAGGTTTAGGTTCTTAGAGGCCAAGAAACTGCAGAAAGTGTTGTATTGAGCTCTGACTAGGTTGCTGGCAACTTCCTAGAAGTCATTTAGCTAATTTGAATACTTAAATTACTCATGGCCAAGTAGTAGTTTTAAATCTAAGTTCCTTTGGTTTATTCACTAAAATGTGTATTTACAAAATTCTTGTGCTTCCTGTGAAAATCGCTGACTCCAGAGATCTTTTACGATTGGCAGGAGACAGAGACACGTGTGCTCTCTAGCTTACTACGCACCAAGGAGGAGCCCTTTCCAGGCAGGATTTTCTCATCCAGATGTGTTTGACATGATTTCTGAAATAGACCACAGCTTAGGTCACTGGGTTTCTATTTTAGAGAGTTGTGTTGAAAGAGGCATTGGGGAACAGGCCCCAAATAGCAGGACAGAAGTGGTGAGACGTGTCCTCCTAGGGTGAGGAACTCAGTGTCTCCACCCAAACACCCAGGGAGTTGAAACTTCAAGGACAAACAGTGCTGTTTTCTGAGAAAAAGACTGCAGCCCTTCTTAGGCTCTGGCTGGGCAGTTCATTCAGCGGCTGTCACCTGTAGCTGTCGGCCACCGGCACCCAGGGGACAACCTGGCACAGAAGCCTGAGACTTTTTACTTTTTTACTTTGTAACGTCTCGTTCTATCTTAAATCAACTCCAGTGCTGTGGTCACCCTCTGGACCGACCTTTTCCTGTGGTCCAGGAGGACCAAGTCTCCCAAATTCTAAAACCTGCCAGGGCCTGCTGAGACCCAGAGGACAGATTCCCTGTACCAAGTACTGTCACCAATGTAACTCTCTGGGGCATGACCTCTATTTCTAGGCTTGGTGTTGGCAAGTCTCAGGTATTTGAGTTTTTTGTTTAAGTCCTCTTGCCTGTGGCCTGTGAGTGTGTGCCCTGCTGGCTTGGGGTCTACTTGTGGGATGGGTCATGTGCTCTGCTTTTGAATCAAGGTTGTCATCCAGCGTCTTTGCTCACCAGTGGCCTCTATACACAAGGGCTCCTGTTCTGGTATGAGGGACATTTTCTCATCATGCCCCTCTTGGTTCCAGCCTGGTTATTTGAATCTTAGTGACTCAGGTCTCCTGTCTAGTTTCTCTTCCCTTCTCAATAATTTGTACTTTAGGGTCATTTGTCTTCCTTCCCTGTTTTTAATATGTTTATTTTTGCAAAGGTAAATATGACATGTGGTGAAAATTTCAAACTGTAGAAAGGGGTATACGATGTAAAGTAAGTCTGCCTCCAGCCCCTGTCCCCTAGAAACCAAGGTCTCTTCCCAAAGAGGACCGCTATTAGCGGTGTCTTGTATATTCCAGAAACAATCTGTGTATGCATGAGTATTTATTATTCCTTCCCTTCTCTGCCTTTTTCTAACCTGTCCATGAATGGAGTATTCTTTGTACTCCTTTGTACCTTACTTTTTAAAAAAACTTACCATTATAAATCATTTTATATCAGACTGTAGATGAGCCTCATTCTGGAACAGCAGTACAGTGTTCCATTGGATCTTCTAACTGGCTTCCTATCAATTGATGTTTAGCTTGTTTCTCATCTTCTGTTCTTTTATATATGCTGTTGATGCAAACACATACACACTGGCATGCAAGTGTGAACACATTTGTGGGATACATTGCTAGAAGTAAAATGGTAGAGTCAGAGAGTGTGTTCATCTTTAATTTGATATTTGCCAAACTGTCCTGCAAAAAGTATCAACTGTCTAATCAACAGTGTATGATTTGCCTGTTTCCCTACATCCTTACGAACACAGTGTGTTATCAAACTTGGTATTTACCACTCTGCTGGGTAAAAATGGTATCTCATGTATTGATGGTATCACAATGGTATCTCACTTATTGTGTGTGAGCTTGAACATTTTTTTCATGTGCTTAAGTCATTTGTATTTTTCTATTAACTGTCTGATTTCTTTGCTCATTTGTCTGTTGTGTTGTTGGATCTCTTATTGATTTGTATTTGCTTTTTACGTAGCACGGAAGTGAGTATTCTGTTACATAATGCAAATACTTCCCCCGTTTGACTTTGTTAGGTTTTCCCTGCAGAAAATTTAATTTTTATATGTAGTCAGACTTAATTCATTTATGACTTGGGGGTTTTGTATCATGCTTCATGATATTGTTTTTTTCTGCCTTCTTTACTCCCTCAGGATCTTCTTGTGCCTAATTCTTTCAAAACTTATAGACACCTCTCTCCTGACTTCCATCATCCTCTGCATCACAGATCTTCTAAACTCCTGTCTGACCTTCAGTTCTAATTAATTCTGCCTTATTGTTTGCTCATGCATTGACATATCGATTCATTGATTCCGTGTTCCCTATAGGTTCCAGGCACTGCTCTGTATGTTGGGGATACAGTGGTAAACACAGCAGGCATCCACCCTGTCCTCACAGAACTAGTTGAAAAGCTTAGCCGGGATGTGGGATTCACTCCAAGAGTCACTGAAACTGGGATGAGGGCTGATGGAGGACTAGGAGTCCTAGCCTGGTCTGGGGTGGGCTGGTCATGAGGATGTTCAGGAGGGCTTCCTTGAGAGCATGTGTCTAAGTGGAAACCTATAGCCTGAGTGGACATTGTCCAGACTCAAGGGAGTGGGTGGCAGGGTTTCAATGGAGTGGGACCACAGGGCCTTCCAAGTCGAGGAAGCTGCCGGGCAAGGCCCCGGGGTGGGAGGGGCTTATTGTGTTAGAGAAACCAGAGAAGGCCAGGGTGGCTGGCGGAAGCCCCTGAGAGAGGAGGCTCAAGGGGTCTGGAGGAGCCTGGTTGCTGGGGGAGGGTCTCATGGGCTGTTTAGGGCTTTGGTCATTTGCTCCACAATTCTTTGATTCTATGATTTCTCTTTCATGTGCACCCTCTAACATTCCAGTAGAATTTCCAACACATTTGTTCAATGGACTTCTGTCACGTTGGCTTTTTGTTATTTGCATACTTCTGTTTTATCTCTTATTGATGATAAGCTGCTTTAGGAAAAATACCATCAAGACCTCTTAAAAGAGCAGCTCCCATGCTGGTGTACAGCCTGTCAGTGGTCCAGGAGTATTTCCTGATCAGTACCTGCATCAACAGCAGCGTTAGGAGTTCAGTGGATACACAGATGGGTTTCATCTTCAGTTTCATATCCTGGTGATTGGAGCCGGCTGCCGAGAGGACTTAGGTGAGAGAGGTCATGAGGCCAAATCAGCTTCTGTGGCCAAGAGTGTGGTGATGGATTAGTAATGTCTGCCATGTTACTGGGAGTGGAAGTTACTGTCATGCTGCTGTTTCTTTTGCCATTTGTGACCTGGAACATTAATTATAAAGACAGGTACTCCTTTGCCCTGCCCCTAGGTGTCTGTTGGCACAAGTAAATTTGGGCAAGGGTCATGGTCATAGCTCTGTTGCTTTGGGGGTATGTGGATCAATCTCCTTACTGACATGCACTTTTACCCAGCCTCTGCCTGAGGGTACCAACACCTCTTGTAGGTGAGGTTGCCTTTTTCCCCCCCATATGACTAGATATTATCAAAAAGCTCCGGGATTTGTGTGTGTTTGTGTCCACCAAATTGGCACAACAGCTTCTGCATCCCTAACTATATTTTCCCCTTGAAATGACCAGAGTTAATAGCAGTGTCTGCAAAAATGTATTGATTAACACAGCTATGAATCATTTATGCTACAACTGTCAGTGCAACGAATTGATTTACAGGCTTGAGGGTGTAGGAGGAGCACCAGACATCTGTAGTCCATCCCCTTTCCCACCGCCGCCTCTGGTGGGAGCTGCCCCGGTCCTGACAGCTCATGGGGAAGGCAGGCATTAGAGAGGATGTAGTGGGATGAGCTCAGGGTCAGAAAGCATTCATCACAAGCCAGCCTTGGTCAGAAAGTCAAAGTTACTTCCAGGATGTCTGGCAGTGAGCCGTTGTTTGCTGCTCTAGAAATAGTCAACAACATAACCTAATCCGGTAGTGGTAGTGGTTATTCATGGAAAACGGGACACTGGGGAGCAGCCAGACCACCTCCTTGCTTTTTTTTTTTTTTTTTTTTTTTTCATTTGCCAGAATATTTAAACAGACTATTCCAGTTTACCCTGTGGAAATAAGTGTATCCTTTCAAGTGAAAGACAACCTTGCCTGTAAAGGAAGGGCTGGAAGGTCCGTATACAAATTCCATTTGGCTCCATTCCCCCCTTTAGGTGGAAGCACAGCTTTACGTGCTAAAGTGTTGCTCTGAACACGTGCCATCCTTTTAAACGTTATGGAGTTGGTGGTCTCCTTACCTCTGGACTCTTGCAGTGTTTATCATTCATTTATCATACACTTGGGTACACAACTGACCAGGCCCGTGGTGTCCAGTGCAGCTGGGGCAAGAGGGAAGTTGGAAGTGAGGTGGAGCCCAGCATTCACTATATGTAGGTCAAAGCTTGGGATTAAGGATGATGACAAGGTAGTTACTGAGACTGTGTAAAGTCCCCCAAACAGTGCCTTGAGCAGTACATGGTGGCTCTGCAAGGGTCAGCCCTCCTTGCCCTGCTGAGTTCACTGTGAAACGCCTGAGCCAAGGCAGGGGCTTGGGTGATCCTGAGGGCGAGAGGAAGTGCCTCCCTGGAGAATCCTCTCTTCATCACGGGACTTCCTGCTCTGGGGAGGGAAAGGGCCCATGGCTGACAGGCCTGCACAGTTGGATCCTCCCAGCAAGGGCTGTGTTAGCACCTGTTGGGCTCGGATTGAAGTCATGCTTCCTACTCTTTCCTTTTTCTTTTGTCCTTAGGCGAATTTAATAATATGGTTGCAACTTAGATGTAGTTGTTTGTAATAAGGCTTTTCTTATTTATTTATTTATTCTTTACATCTAATCAGGGGAACTTACAAATGTGGTATATATTGTTACATGTGTATATATTTTGCATATACATATATAAAATCATATAGTGTAAGTAAACTAGGATCAGGGACAGTAAATATATAGCCCATGGGCTATCGCTTTGTGCCCGTAGCAGATATTGTTAGATCATGATATTTTCCCAGCGATCCTGGGAGAGGCAGCCACTGCCATTCGCTGGGAGTTGGCAGGTGTGACGAAACCTGTTTTTCATCCTGCACACAGATCAGTCCTGAGGCACGAGTTGTTTGACCTATCCTAATCGGTTTTTACAGGATGGGTCAGCCTGCCAGCAGCCTCTGGGAGCCTTCCAGTGGGAATAAACGTTCATTTCTGGTGAATGGCCAGAGTCAGTGACTCTGATTGTAAAAGCCTCTGGCCGGTGTTGGTCTCTTTCCCTTTGGGAGTGAGTTGTCATGTGGGAACATTGAGATTTTGGCCTTGATTCCAGTGAACTTGCCGTTTTAAAAGTTGCTCTGGAATGAAGTCAGGAGCCATTAGTGAGGCAGCAAGAAGGTATTTGGTGTCTCTCTTCCAGCTGTGTCCGGGTTAACCGAGGTCAAGGTCATTCTAGGGACAGGAACTCCTGTATTGGGACAGGAGCGCTGACAGCATGCAAGGCAGGGGTGCAGTGACTGGATTTGCAGTGACTGGATTTGAGACATGGGCAGGATAACCGGGATGGTCTCTTCATTCACTTGGTTCAGACATGTTCATATTTAATCAACACATGTTAGTAAAGAACCCACCGTGTGCCAGACATTGTGCTCTCTGTCCTGGCTTCCTTCTCGCCATCTCCTCAACTTTGTGTGCCTTGCTGTCCTTCAAGTCTCATTTTGGGCTTCTTATGAATTCGATTCTTTCCACTTCCCAGAGGTCACAGGTAACTTAGACTTTAGCATCTAATTATTGCCAAATTAAAACATTAGATTTATGGCACACCTTTGCCTGTTCAAACTCCTTACATCTAAACTTGAGATAGAGACCAAATCATTCTTTTCTTTTAAAATTTATTTATTAAATTTATTTATTTTTGGCTGCATTGGGGCTTTGTTGCTGCTCGTGGGCTTTTCTCTAGTTGCGGCGAGTGGGGGCTGCTCTTCGTTGCGGTGTGTGTGCTTCTCATTGCGGTGGCTTCTCTTGTTGCCGAGCATGGGTGCACGGGCTTCAGTAGTTGTGGCTCGAGGGCTGTAGAGTGCAGGCTCAGTAGTTGTGGTGCACGGGCTTAGTTGCTCCACGGCATGTGGGATCTTCCTGGACCAGGGACTGAACCCATGTCTCCTGCATTGGCAGGTAGATTCTTAACCACTGTGCCATCAGGGAAGTCCCGACCAAATCATTCTTGATTCTTGCGTATCTCCTCTCCTTGCTTATAGGTAGGTTAGGCCTAAAGGTAGGTCCTATTCCTTGGGTGAGGTGCATCTTGAACTTGGCAAGAGCATGGTTCTCTGTGTGGATACATAAATACAGCTGAATGGCAGAACATTTTTTTTCTGGAAGTAGACCCATAGCCTAAAGGTTGGTAGACTGGTGCTTGTGCCCAAGGACAGGGGAGGGCAGTGCTGGCTGTCCTTCTCTGCTTTGGGGAGTGTTTCCATAGCAACCTGATTATCCTCTCCCCCTCTCCCCATCCTGTCCCTATCTTGCCCTTGGCTATGGATTCCTACATCACCATAGCAGGAATTATTGACCACCATCCTTCTGCTTAAGACTGACAACCTCCCTTCTAAAATGGAGCTGTCATGCCAAGCAGCTTGTGATATGGGTGCACAACTGCTATTCTTTCAGCAGTTTAGCTCCTTGAGGCTACTTCAACCTTTTTTGTATCCTCCCATGTGGTGCTTAGCAAATGTTGAAAGCATGAATCAGTGACTATTACAGGTAATACTGTCCTATAAAACAAAGCTATTTCTATCTTTTGGAAAATGGCCCATGAAAACAAAGCTAGGTTCTGGATATAGTCACATTGGTGTAGAATAGATAGCTTGTTCAGCAAGTACTTTTTCAGTTTCTTGCCTCTTTCATATTCATGCTCTAGGACAGCATTTCCTAATGTGTGTGCTCCATTGAACTAGTGCTGTGTCAGAGGTTGGTAAGTGCAAGGAGGTTTCAACACATGTAGGGATGGATTTGCCATGAAACTATGAAGTTGAAGCTTCACAACCCCTCACATAGGGGGTCCCTACCAAGGCCCTGCGCCTAATCTTATATTCTTTCTCCTAAAAAAAAAAAAAAAAAAAAAAAAAAAAAAAGCGGGGGTCTTTCTAACTTGGGTAAGTTTCAAGTGGCCCCACCCCTGAATACAAGTACAAAACACTGAGCTAAACTATGATAACTGGGCTTTTTTTAAAAAACAAAAAAACCCTAAAACTGCAGAACTTGTCAAAGCCTTTAATATATGAATGTCTGAGAAGAGGGATATAGTACTGTTTCCCAAACTTTTATTTATAGAGTACTTTGTTGGCAAAAGAATCTCATGGTACCCCATCAGTTCTCATAATGAAGCACATATTAAGTACTCTGAATTAGAAAATTAGGGAATTAACTGCCCAGCTGTCTCATAACAGCTCACGTGAGCTGACTGCATCTCTTCTGAAGTTGGTGACATTATGTTGGTTGCTCAATCTGGCTCTGGTGAAAGTATTTATACCATGGAGATCTGCAGACCTGCGCACAGGCAGGATCTGACCTCTAACTTAGTTTTATCTGCTCCTTGGGCCAGTTATCAGGAGGTGATTCTTGTTCACACTAAGGGCATAAATGAATTTAGACAAGTTTGAACAACATTCACATGAAAGGCTGGCAAGGTGGACTCATTAAAGTACTTCTGGAATACATCTTATTTCCTAGAGTAAAAGTTAGGGTTTTTTTCTCATTGAAAATGAGCTTAAATATTTCAGATATGTACTCAACCTTGGAAATCAAAACATTTTGCTACTATAACAAATTATCTTAAACTTACTAGTCTTTTTTTTTTTAATTAAAAAAAGGTTTTTTGGCCATGCCAGGCAGCTTGTGGGATCTCAGTTCCTCTACCAGGGATTGAACCCAGGTCATGGCAGTGAAAGCCCGGAATCCTAACCACTAGACCACCAGGGAACTTCCTTAAACTTACTAGTTTAAAGCAACACAAATTTATCTTCTTACAGTTCTGGAGGTCAGAAGTCCTAAAAAGAAGGTGTCAACAGGGCTCTTCTTCGGGAGGCTCTGGGGGAGATTGCATTTCCTTGCCTTTTCTAGCTTCTAAAGGCCTCTGGCATTCCTTGGCTTGTGGCCCCGTCTCCATCTTCAGAGCCAGCAACATAGCATCTTCCAACCTTGCTCTCTGACCTCTACTTCCGACGTCAGTTCTCCTTCCTTCTGACCTTGACCCTTCTTTTAAGGACCTTGTGATTACATTGGGCCCAATTTGGTAATTCAGGATGATCTCCCCTCAAGGTTCTTAATGATGTCTGCATATACTCTTCTGCCACGTAAGGTAACATATTCACAGGTTCTTGGGATTAGGGGGTGGATATCTTTTGGGGGAGGGGCAATATTCAACCTATCACAGTTAATAATGTATTATTTGTTTAAAAGATCAGATTCATAAATGCCTTCTAGAATTTCTTCTGGCTGCAGTGGTTTTTTTTTTTTTTTTTTAATTTTATTTATTTATTTATTTATGGCTGTGTTGGGTCTTCGTTTCTGTGCGAGGGCTTTCTCTAGTTGCGGCAAGCGGGGGCCACTCTTCATCGCGGTGCGCGGGCCTCTCACTATCGCGGCCTCTCTTGTTGCGGAGCACAGGCTCCAGACGCGCAGGCTCTGTAGTTGCGGCTCACGGGCCCAGTTGCTTCGCGGCATGTGGGATCTTCCCAGACCAGGGCTCGAACCCGTGTCCCCTGCATTGGCAGGCAGATTCTCAACCACTGAACCACCAGGGAAGCCCCTGCAGTGGTTTTTTTTTTTTTTGTCCACCCCCTTCCTGCTTAACAGTTTCTAATATAAAACTACAGTTTGTTTTATCACCATTAACAATTTCTTTTGGACAGTGACCTTCATTGGTAAAAGTTCTGCATTCTTTGTTAAAATGTTAAAAAAAACTTGGGCAAAAGGAAAATATGTTGGGTTATGAACAAGCTCTTTATTAAACCTGTAAAGGAGGATTTATTTTCTTCTTCAGCAATTTTTATTCCCAGCTACCTCAAAAAAGACCTAATCAAAATCCTCTCAAGTTCCTAAACCTGAAACAAAAAAATTCAGGAGCATCAGGAGGAGAAGAGAGTAGGGTATGAACCCACAACCCTCATTTTTCCTGTTTGCCTTGCTGGTTGGAGAGGCTGGGGATCATTCTGTAGGGTGCCTGTAACATGGGAATCTGGTTTCCAGTAGTTCATTCGTTAAGTGTGAACAGAATTCACCATTCAGTCAAGAAAGCTTTGAGTGCCTACTGATGTGAGCCTGGGAGGGACCTTCACAGTTAATGGTGTGGCGGAGCAGGGTGAACCTGCAAAGGAGACTAGGAAGGTGTGGCCAGAGAAGGAGGAGGAAAACTTGGGTGGGGGGGTGGTGTTGAGGGGGTGAGTGAGGTTAGGAATCCTAGGTGCTGCTGAGAGGACAGGATGAGGGGGTCTGAGAAATAGCCTTTGTCTTTAATGACATGAGGTCATTGGTTACCTTCACTGTGTCCATGGAGGTGACAAAGCCCACGTGGACTGAGCCTTCAGATGGCCTGGGCCCTGTGGATGGTGTGGTTCTTGACGATAATGTAAGGGGTAAGTTCCACGAGGGAAGCATAGTAATAGTAGTCTTTATTTTTATTATTCATTTTTTTTGGGCTGAGCTGCACGGCTTGCAGGATCTTAGTTCCCCAACCAGGGATTGAACCTGGGCCCCAGCAGTGAAAGCGCTGAGTCCTAACCACTGGACCGCCAGGGAATTCCCTAAGAGTAGTCTTTAGATTTTTATAAGGCCATTGTCCTGGAGCTTTTGTGATTTACCAGATTTGTGAAGACTATTCCCATAGTCAGGAATGTATCCCATTAAATGCAATAAAGTAGACTTTGAAGATTTTGAATCAATTGATATTTCTGTTTTCTAAAGAACCATCATTTTTTAGTCCTTTTTACTTTGTTTCCATTTCTAACACCAGCGTAAGGCTATTAGCGACTAGTTAAGTCAACAGTTCTTAACCCTAGTGTCCTAACTTACTGCTGTGTCATAATCAATTGTGAGCCGTGTTCAAGTGATTTGCTACTAATTACTGGTTAAGGCACTATACTTCTGGATGACCTACTGGAAAGCAAGGTGATTCCTGGAATAAGATTGTTTTCCCTTGTATGGTTTCTAATATGCATTATTGAGTGGGGTGGAGAGGGTAGAAACAGAGCCAGCTCGTGCAGCATTGCCTGTCATCTGCAGTGCATCGGCTGAGAATGGCTGGGCCCTAGTGAGGAATTAAAAAGTACAAAGAAGCACAATGAATGCTTTAACAAAATTACAGTTACATGTATCATGGCCTTACCAGGAGAATGCTCACTGTCAGCTGTACAGGTCAAGTACTGAGAGATTCTGGGACAGGAGAGAGAATGGTGGGCTTGGGGAAGCCAGGGGTCAGGGAGGCTTTGCTGGAGGAATTGACCTTTAGGAGTAGAACTGGATGTGTTGAAATGCCCATGGGGCAGGCAGTCCCTGCAAATGAGACAGCTGACCCCAGGCCTCCAGAGCTGTAGTTCTTATCTGTATCTGTGGGTCAGCATCACCTGTGGCTTTCTAAAGTGCTGAGACTTCCACCTTTGGAGGTCTTGATTCTGCATTAGCAGATAATACCCTTCCCCTCAGCCTCTCAAGTGGTTCCGATATATATACACACACACACATACATATACATATATATATGATATATGCTAGGGTTGAATCCATGTTACTTTGAGGCTAGTGGGGGATTGAGAGGTGTCACGATTTCATCACTGGACATCTTTAGGAACAAGTACACGTGCACAAGACACAAACACACTCTTACACCCTTAAGTAGCTTTTGTCTGAATATAATCAGGCCTTACATGTATAAAGGTAGCTCTGTAAGAAGTAAACGTTGAAATGCTTAATGTGATGTTCCAGTAGACGACAGTCAAGTGTCTTATTTAGCTCTACAAATTGCAAATGTCATAGTCGTTCTTCATACTCTTGATACTGAACTCTGAAGGCTTAAACTTCGAATAAGCATTGTGGAATCTTCCAAGAGTGCTTAACTTCTATTTAGCACCTCTGGTATTTCTCGAATTTTTTTTTTTTTTAAACATCATCATTGGAGTATAATTGCTTTACAATGGTGTGTTAATTTCTGCTGTATAACAAAGTGAATCAGCTATACGTATACATATATCCCCATATCCCCTCCCTCTTGCATCTCCCTCCCACCCTCCCTATCCCACCCCTCTAGGTGGTCACAAAGCATGAGCTGATCTCCCTGTGCTATGCGACTGCTTCCCACTATCTATTTTACGTTTGGTAGGGTATATATGTCCATGCCACTCTCTCACTTCGTCTCAGCTTACCCTCCCCCCTCCCCATGTCCTCAAGTCCATTCTCTACTTCTGTGTCTTTATTCCTGTCCTGTCCCTAGGTTCTTCAGAACCATGTTTTTGTTTTTGTTTTTTTTTTGATTCCATGTATATGTGTTAGCATATGGCATTTGTTTTTGTCTTTCTGGCTTACTTCACTCTTTATGACAGACTCTAGGTCCATCCACCTCACTACAAATAACTCTATTTTGTTTTTTTTTTAATGGCTGAGTAACATTCCATTGTATACATGTGCCACGTCTTCTTTATCCATTCGTCTGTCCATGGACACTTAGGTTGCTTCCATGACCTGGCTATAGTAAATAGAGCTGCAATGAACATTTTGGTACATGACTCTTTTTGAATTACGGTTTTCTCAGGGTATATGCCCAGTAGTGGGATTGCTGGGTCTTATGGTAGTTCTATTTTTAGTTTTTTAAGGAACCTCCATACTGTTCTCCATAGTGGCTGTATCAATTTACATTCCCACCAACAGTGCAAGAGGGTTCCCTTTTCTCCACACCCTCTCCAGCATGTATTGTTTGTAGATTTTTTGATGATGGCCATTCTGACTGGTGTGAGAGAATACCTCATTGTAGTTTTTTTTTTTTTTATGAAGTTGTCTTTTGCTATTTTTTTTAATTTTTAATTTTTATTTATTTATTTATTTATTTATTTATGGCTGTGTTGGGTCTTCGTTTCTGTGCGAGGGCTTTCTCTAGTTGCGGCGAGCGGGGGCCACTCTTCATCGTGGTACGCAGGCCTCTCACTATCGCGGCCTCTCTTGTCGCGGAGCACAGGCTCCAGACGCGCAGGCTCAGTAGTTGTGGCTCACGGGCCTAGTTGCTCCGCTGCATGTGGGATCTTCCCAGACCAGGGCTCGAACCCGTGTCCCCTTCATTGGCAGGCAGATTCTCAACCACTGTGCCACCAGGGAAGCCCCCTCATTGTAGTTTTGATTTGCATTTCTCTAATGATTAGTGATGTTGAGCATCCTTTCATGTGTTTGTTGGCAATCTGTATGTCTTCTTTGGAGAAATGTCTGTTTAGTTCTTCTCCCCATTTTTGGATTGGGCTGTTTGTTTTTTTGATATTGAACTGCATGTGCTGCTTGTATATTTTGCAGATTAATCCTTTGTCAGTTGCTTCATTTGCAAATATTTTCTCCCATTCTGAGGGTTGTCTTTTCATTTTGTTTATGGTTTCCTTTGCTGTGCAAAAGTTTTTAAGTTTCATTACGACCCATTTGTTTATTTTTGTTTTTATTTCCATTTCTCTGGGAGGTGGGTCAAAAAGGATCTTGCTGCGATTTATGTCATAGAGTGTTCTGCCTATGTTTTCCTCTAAGAGTTTGATAGTGTCTGGCCTTACATTTAGGTCTTTAATCCATTTTGAGTTTCTTTTTGTGTATGGTGTTAGGGAGTGTTCTAACTTCATTCTTTTACATGTAGCTGTCCTGTTTTCCCATCACCACTTATTGAAGAGGCTGTCTTTTCTCCATTGTAATATTCTGGCCTCCTTTATAAAAAATAAGGTGACCATATGTGCGTGGGTTTATCTCTGGGCTTTCTATCCTGTTCCACTGATCTGTATTTCTGTTTCTGTCCCAGTACCGTACTGTCTTGATCACTGTAGCTTTGTAGTACACTGTGAAGTCAGGGAGCCTGATTCCTCCAACTCTGTTTTTCTTTCTCAAGATTGCTTTGGCTATTTGGGGTCTTTTGTGTTTCCATACAAATTGTGAAATTTTTTGTTCTAGTTCTGTGAAAAATGCAATTGGTAGTTTGATAGGGATTACATTGAATCTGTAGATTGCTTTGGGTAGTATAGTCATTTTCACAATGTTCATTCTTCCAATCCAAGAACATGGTATATCTCTCTATCTGTTTGTATCATCTTTAATTTTTCTTTCATCAGTGTCTTATAGTTTGCTGCATACAGGTCTTTTGTCTCCTTAGGTAGGTTTATTCCTAGGTATTTTATTCTTTTTGTTGCATTGGTAAATGGGAGTGTTTCCTTAATTTCTCTTTCAGGTTTTTCATCATTAGTGTATAGAATACAAGAGATTTCTGTGCATTAATTTTGTATCCTGCAACCTTACCAAATTCATTGATTAGTTCTAGTAGTTTTCTGGTGGCATCTTTAGGATTTTCTATGTGTAGTATCATGTCATCTGCAAACAGTGACAGTTTTACTTCTTCTTTTCCAATTGTATTCCTTTTATTTATTTTTCTTCTCTGCTTGCTGTGGCTAAAACTTCCAAAACTATGTTGAATAATAGTGGTGAGAGTGGGTGACCTTGTCTTGTTCCTGATCTTAGTGGAAATGGTTTCAGTTTTTCACCATTGAGAATGATGTTGGCTGTGGGTTTGTCATATATGGCCTTTATTATGTTGAGGTAAATGTTTGGTCTATGCTTACTTTCTGGAGGGTTTTTATCATAAATGGTATTGAATTTTGTCAAAAGCTTTTTCTGCACCTATTGAGATGATCATATGGTTTTTCTCCTTCAATTTGTTAATTTGGTGTTTCACATTTATTGATTTGCATATATTGAAGAATCCTTGCATTCCTGAGAAACCCCACTTGATCATGGTGTATGATCCTTTCAATATGCTGCTGGATTCTGTTTGCTAGTATTTTGTTGAGGATTTTTGCATCTATGTTCATCAGTGATATTGGCCTGTAGTTTTCTTTCTTTGTGACATCTTTGTCTGGTTTTGGTATCAGGGTGATGGTGGCCTCGTAGAATGAGTTTGGGAGTGTCCCTCCCTCTGGTATATTTTGGAAGAGTTTGAGAAGGATGGGTGTTAGCTCTTCTCTAAATGTTTGATAGAATTTGCCTGTGAAGCCATCTGGTCCTGGGCTTTTGTTTGTTGGAAGAGTTTTAATCACAGTTTCAATTTCAGCGCTTGTGATTGGTCTGTTTATATTTTCTATTTCTTCCTGGTTCAGTCTTGGCAGGTTGTGCATTTCTAAGAATTTGTCCATTTCTTCCAGGTTGCCCATTTTATTGGCATAGAGTTGCTTGTAGTAATCTCTCATGATCCTTTGTATTTCTGCAGTGTCAGTTGTTACCTCTCCTTTTTCATTTCTAATTCTGTTGATTTGAGTCTTCTCCCTTTTTTTTCTTGATGAGTCTGGCTAATGGTTTATCAATTTTGTTTATCTTCTCAAAGAACCAGCTTTTAGTTTTATTGATCTTTGCTATCGTTTCCTTCATTTCTTTTCATTTATTTCTGATCTGATCTTTCTGATTTCTTTCCTTCTGCTAAGTTTGGGGTTTTTTTGTTCTTTCTCTAATTGCTTTAGGTGTAAGGTTAGGTTGTTTGAGATTTTTCTTATTTCTTGAGGTAGGATTGTATTGCTATAAACTTCCCTCTTAGAACTGCTTTTGCTGTATCCCATATGTTTTGGGTTGTCGTGTTTTCATTGTCATTTGTTTCTAGGTATTTTTTGATTTCCTCTTTGATTTCTTCAGTGATCTCTTGGTTATTTAGTACCGTATTGTTTAGCCTCCATATGTTTGTATTTTTTACAGATTTTTTCCTGTAATTGAATGTAGTCTCATAACGTTGTGGTTGGAAAAGATACTTGATATGATTTCAATTTTCTTAAATTTACCAAGGCATGATTTGTGTCCCAAGATATGATCTATCCTGGAGAATGTTCCATGAGCACTTGAGAAGAAAGTATATTCTATTGTTGTTGGATGTAATGTCCTATAAATATCAATGAAGTCCATCTTGTTTAATGTGTCATTTAAAGTTTGTGTTTCCTTATTTACTTTCATTTTGGATGATCTGTCCATTGGTGAAAGTGGGGTGTTAAAGTCCCTTACTATTATTGTGTTACTGTCGATTTCCCCTTTTATGGCTTTTAGCATTTGCCTTATGTATTGAGGTGCTCCTATGTTGGGTGCATAAATATCTACAATTGTCATATCTTCTTCTTGGATTGATCCCTTGATCATTATGTAGTGTCCTTCTTTGTCTCTTGTAACAGTCTTTATTTTAAAGTCTATTTTGTCTGATATGAGAATTGCTACTCCAGCTTTCTTTTGATTTCCATTTGCATGGAATATCTTTTTCCATCCCTTCACTTTCAGTCTGTATGTGTCCCTGGGTCTCTCATGGACAGCATATATATGGGTCTTGTTTTGTATCCATTCAGCCAGTCTGCGTCTTTTGGTTGGAGCATTTAATCCATTTACCTTTAAGGTAACTATTGATATGTATGTTCCTATTACCATTTTCTTAATTGTGTTGGGTTTGTTATTTTAGGTCTTTTCCTTCTGTTGTGTTTCCTGCGTAGAGAAGTTCCTTTAGCATTTGTTGTAAAGCTGGTTTGGTGGTGCTGAATTCTCTTAACTTTTGCTTGTCTGTAAAGTTTTAATTTCTCCATCCAATCTGAATGAGATCCTTGCTGGGTAGAGTAATCTTGGTTGTAGGTTTTTGCCTTTCATCACTTTAAATATGTCCTGCCAGTCCCTTCTGGCTTGCAGAATTCCTGCTGAAAGATCAGCTGTTAACCTTATGGGGGTTGTCTTGTATGTTATTTGTTGCTTTTCCCTTGCTGCTTTTAATATTTTTTTCTTTGTATTTAATTTTTGACAGTTTGATTAATATGGCTTGTTTCTCCTTGGATTTAGACTGTATGGGACTCTCTGTACTTCCTGGACTTGATTGGCTATTTCCTTTCCCATATTAGGGAAGTTTTCAACTATAATCTCTTCAGATATTTTCTCAGTCCCTTTCTTTCTCTCTTCTTCTTCTGGGACCCCTATAATTCAAATGTTGGTGCGTTTACTGTTGTCTCAGAGGTCTCTGGGACTGTCCTCAATTCTTTTCATTCTTTCTTCTTTATTCTGCTCTGCAGTAGTTATTTCCACTATTTTATCTTCCAGGTCACTTATCCTTTCTTCTGCCTCCGTTATCCTGCTATTGATTCCTTCTAGAGAATTTTTAATTTCATTTATTATGTTGTCCATCATTGTTTGTTTGCTCTTTAGTTCTTCTAGGTCCTTGTTAAACGTTTCTTGTATTTTCTCCATTCTATTTCCAAGATTTTGGATCATCTTTACTATCATTACTCTGAATTCTTTTTCAGGTAGACTGCCTATTTCCTCTTCATTTGTTTCATCTGGTGGGTTTTTACCTTGCTCCCTCATCTGCTGTGTGTTTCTCTGTCTTCTCATTTTGCTTAACTTACTGTGTTTGAGGTCTCCTTTTCACAGGCTGCAGGTTCATAGTTCCCATTGTTTTTGGTGTCTGCCCCCTGTGGGTAAGGTTGTTTTAGTGGGTTGTGTAAGCTTCCTGGTGGAGGGAACTGGTGCCTGTGTTCTGGTGGATGAGGCTGGATCTCGTCTTTCTGGTGGGCAGGACCGCATCTGGTGGTGTGTTTGGGGTGTCTGTGAACTTAGTATGATTTTAGGCAGCCTCTCTGCTAATGGGTGGAGTTGTGTTCCTCTCTTGCTAGTTGTTTGGCATGGGGTGTCCAGCACTGGAACTTGTTGAGTGAGTTGGGTCTTAGCATTGAGACGGAGATCTCTGGGTGAGCTCTCGCCGATTGATATTACGTGGGGCCAGGAGGTCTCTGGTGGACCAATGTCCTGAACTTGGCTCTCCCACCTCAGAGGCTCAGGCCTGACACCCGGCCGGAGTACTAAGACCCTGTCAGCCACGCAGCTTCAAGGAAGGACTTGTCTCAGCTTCTGGGAGTGCTATCTGCGATAGCCTCAAGCTGTCACCTCCTTCAGAGTCCTCCTCAGCTGTACAGAGCCTCTCGGATCTTGTTTGCTTTAGTTCTTTTATACTTGGTATGTTTGTGTCATGCATCCTGGGGTATTCATATCACTGGAATACCCTTTATTCATTTACCTGCTGGAAAACCAGCTGGATCCTGGAAGGTTAAGGCTTCTTGAAATTACAGAAGGTAGACTAGCTAAGGAGTTGGAAGACCTGGGTTCTTGTCATGGTTCTTTGATTAACTTTTTATGACTTTGGACAATCCTTTTTAAATCTGTGGGCTTTAGTATACATATACATATATGTATACATATACATATATAAGTGGAACCTCGATTTGAGGTTTTAAAAATTGTGTATTCTATGACACATGTGGTTTATAACATCAGGTGTAATACTTTAAAGAATTTCTTGAGGGTATCTCTACTATACAGGGGGTGGACTGGGGGCTGCTGGAAATTCAAGACATGTAAGACATGATCCTAGCTCAAATGAACGTTCTATTTAAGATAATACCCAAACGCATACAGAGCTAAGTAACAAAAGATTAAATAACCATTCAAGTCAGTTAAATAGCAAAGTATAAGATGTGATGTAATTAGTTACTGGAGGAATGGGATAGCTCAGCATTTCCCAACATCTTCTTAGATCTTCAGTTTTGCAAGATGGTAATAGGTTTTCCTCGACAAATAGGTTCCTAGGTCAGTTGCATTTAGAATAGGTCAAATAAAATTAAACAGTTTCTTAAAGACCTCAGAATCATAATCTCCATAATGAATACACATCTGCATAATCTTTGGTTTCCCAGACTTTATTGTCCAAGAAGCCCTTCATTTTCTTTGAAGATTATGGACTATTCACTAATGGAATGGAATGCAATCTGGGAAGTTGTATTAACGATGTACATTAGGAGTTTAAAGTGGGCAGAGGTGGCTTCAAGCTGGATGGCCAGGGAAATACATGGAAAAAGCCTATGGTTGAGTTGTCAAGCCAAGTGACTGGAAGGACAAAGGACCCCTAACCCTTTCTTCAAAGTCTCTCAGGCTTAGTCGTCCTTCTTGGAAGTGCTCCTTTGACAGAATTAACTCCTCTCAAGTTCCAAATCCCCTGAGGGTATTGGGAGAAACTCACTTCCTACCACCCCTCACTCCAGTGCCTTTCTATTTTTGTTCCAGTTATATCCAATAGCAACAAGCTGATTTCCAGCTTCATACTTTGCCAATGTGCTATTGTGAGGGACTCCTGGCACAAAAATAGAGCTTGGCTACTGCTTATTCACAGTGAGCCAGGATTGAACTGAGGCTGGCCCAGGGACTGGCTGTACTGAGTCACCCAGGGCTGCCCCTCCCCAGGGCTACTGATGTAGAATCCTCCAGAGGGGCCCAGGAATCTGTACTTTTAGCCTGCCCCAAGGCCATGGATTTAGGAGTTGAACTTGGGCGCCTGTCTGTGGTTGGGCCCACTGAGCCTATATATTCACCTTACATTAGATTCTATTAGACCCTTTGGGTCCAGAGATGCCCTGGGGAGGGCTTGGGAGACCCCAGTGCTATAGACTACAGGCTCACAGCAGTGAAGAACAACAGAGTTCCTAGTTGTTAAAGCTCTAATTCCATGTAGCTTCCCTCAAACAAGTACATCCCAAGTCTTGATAGAATTAGGTAGCAGTTATTGAATTGAGTCACTCATTTGCAAATGTAGTTACAGGAATGCATGATCATATTAGAGCGATCCAGGGAGGGAAGAATGAGACTTGCAGTGGGCAGGCTGGGAGGGGCCTCTCCTCTTCATTTGGTTTATTCTGTTGTGTGTCTGCTCTTCCCTCTAGTGCCTTCTCTGTCATGAGTTTCTTGCCTAAAACCTATGAGGAATTATTCGTTACAATGAGATGAGAGGTTGACCACTTCTGATTAAAGGCTAAAACACTTGAAATCCATTGGAGGAAAAGACGTTTATGTTTCAATCATATGGTGCAGCTTATTTTTAATCACAGATTTTTTTTTTAATTTTTTTTTTTTTTTAAGGGCAGCAGACTCTGTAACTGAGATACAAAATATTAGAAATAAGCTTTGGTTGTTAGGAGTAATAATTCAACGAGGAGTCTCTAGACTCACCAATCTGTTATTCCAAATATGAAACAAGAAAGTACTTTAAAAGCCCAATACAAGAACCCAAGTTCTGACCTAATTTGAAATGTTAACATGCAACTTATCCTATTAACAGACGACTAAGATGGAGCATTCTCTTCCGGTTTCTTCTCCTTTATTTGTCTAGGGGGCTTCTTTCTCTCTCCAGGGAGAGAGGGTATTATTGGCATAATTTTACAGGGCAACTGGCTGCTTCTTTTTGCATCCCTTGGTGTGGGGTCTCAGCTTTGCAGTTTTAGGGGGGAACTGGCTTTTGATGTGTAGCAAAAATAACCGATTTTAATATGAATACTGAATGCTGGGTATTAAATTCTTTGACAGTAGGAAAAATAGTGTGTCACTGAGCATTGGTTTTCAAGGCCTGAAATAAAGTGGCTTAACTTGCCAAGAGAAGCTTTAGAGATAGATCAGCTCTTAAAGGAGGCAGGCCACATGGATGGTTATAAGTGGAGGTGCCTGGTACTGTAGTTTCTTATGAAGGGGTCTGTGGAAGTCTTGTGCGCAGCTGGAATCCTTTGCTTCTGAAGGATGGTCTGTGCCAGACTTTGGTCCTGATGCTGGCATCTTCCTTTTCACTCGTCCCTCCCATTCCAGGAGCTGAGGTAGATGCTTGAATAGCAGGTGAGCTGGCAGAAAGTAGGGGAGTTTAGAAATCACAGTTACTGCTGTTTCAGGACCAGTCCCAGTTCCCTTCAAAAAACAAAGAGAAAAAGAACCTCTGTCACGGTTATGCATAGTAAGGACAAGAGAAAGTTGGGAGGTGGCTGGGTTTCCAGGCTTAATATTCATAGTCAAAGGATGATTGTTGGTCTACATTTTCTGATTTAATCACTACTCCCCTCCCCCCCTCCCCCCCACCCCCCTCATTTCCTTCTTGCTGTTTCTTCCCTGTCCTGGTTGTAAAAGGATTTGGATTCCCTGTCAAGTTCTCTCACACAGTTAATTGTGTGTTGCGGCTCCAGTGCTGCTCAAGTGGCCCCAGTTGCATCTGTAGCTGGACCCCAACTCACCTTTCTAATGTTATTTTCTACTGTCTCCTGCAGAATCTCTGCTTTGGCCAGGCAGCTTCCCAGCAGACCTCTCAGGGTGTCTTTGTAACCCTCACCCTTCAGCTCTGAATCTGAAAAGACCCCTGGCCTGGAACCCTCTTCTCCCAACTAACCACTCTCTTCCCTTCGAATCCAGATCCTACTCTCAGATGGTGAGGAGACAGGAAACTGGCATCGCTCAGGGGCACTGGAATATTATGAGCACAGCTGAGTTAGCAGGCAAATTCAGAAGTTGATAGTATCTCAAAATCACCATCTTTATAGAAGAAAGACTTATTATTCCTTAGTTAACTTGGGAACAAGTTCAATATGTATATAAATATTCAACTTACACCCCCAGGATACGAAGTTGAGTGTTCAGCTTTTTTTTTTCCCACCTAACATTATATTGTGAGCATTCTCATGTATCAGTATATAGTCCTCCTAACATTTATTTTTTAAAGCTCAAATCTTGCCTCTGTGTTTTGTGTGTGGTCTGAGGATTCCCTTCCTTTGGAATTGCCTGGGGTACTTGCCAAACCTGGTGATCCCTGGGCCCTGCAGTAGGTGGAGAGTGGAATCTGGATGGGGTGGGGTAGAGCGGGAATCCCTGGTGTGATTCCGAGGCTCAGGTAGGTAAGAGAACCCCTGCTTCAAACCCACCCATGTGTGCCTCCGTCTGTCCCGGAGTCTGGTGTGTGGTGTGAGGGGTCATTGTGGCTGCTTAGCCGTCTGGCCAGGTCAGGGTCAGATGGGGGCGAGTAAGAGCTGAGGAGAATCCGGGTTCCTGGGGGGAAAAGTCTACACAGCCCTGATGACCGGGCCAGGGACTGAGCAGGGCTGAGCGAGGGTCACTGCTGTCTCCAGCCAACCTTTGGACCCTTTCATAGGTTTGTGGGCTTCAAGAATACTTTCTCACCCTTGACTCTGTCTGGGTTTTACTTTTTAACTGTACATGTCAGAGCCATTTCTGAAGTCCCCGAATCTCTTTGTCTAACCTCTCCAAGGCAGGTGACCTGCAACTTTACACCAGGTGGTTGTTTGAAGTGACCGCTGGTCTGGAGCCTCCAGAGTCGAGATGCATGCGTGTGTGACATCACTGTGAGCGGATGGGAAAGAACCCTTTCTCAAAGGAATCAAACTTGGTTTTTCTCCCTTCATTGGCCTTCACGCATTGTTTGGCTTTTTCATTCCCCTGAAGGCGAGTTCAGGGCCCCGGGACTGATTGCTCTCTCAGAAAAGAGAAGTGTTCCAACTGCAGAGATGGTGTGAGGCCTAAATCCCCTGCTTCCCCCAGCCCGGAGGCCTCCCTGATGCCCGTGGAGATGAGCTTTCTTGACTCTCTTGAGTTCTGTTCCTGGAAGATTTCTAAAGCCTGTTGAAGGCCGAGTGTAGGACGATGACAAGGCCCGTAGAACACAGAGGGAGAAGGACAAGTCTGCGGGGACTTGGGAGGCCTGGGTGGATGGGACCAGATGGGTGTAAGGACCAGCATCCCCCCCGGTCTTGATTTTCATCCGTGTCTGGCTGATGTGATTTCCTCGTACACTGTGAGATTCTTAGCAGCGAATACCTATTGCATGAAGTTAGAGATGAATTAGACATAAAGGAGGAAAAAACCTAGCTAAACTGGAAACAAGGAGAAAATTGGCTAGTTAAAAAAAAAAAAAAAGTTGTAAAATATACATAACATTTAAATGTACAGTTCAGCGGCAGCAAGTACATTCACGTAGTCACACAACCATCGCCGCTATCCATCTCCAGAACTTTTTCATCAAACTGGAACTCCTCCGTACCCATTACACAGTAACTCCTCATTCTCCCCCCCTCCCCTTAGCCCCTGGCAACCACCATTCTACTTCCTGTGTTTACGAATCTATGTACCTCATAAGTAGAATGATAAAATGTTTGTCCTTTTGTGTCTGGCTTGTGTGTTTTAAGTTCCCATTTTTCTATGTTGATATTTTCAGTAAGTCCTGCCAGTAGAGGAGAATGGTCTTGACTTGTCTCTCCTGTAGAGACTGTCTCCCCGCCCATCCCCCCCGGCTTTTCCTTGTTGTCCAGAGTGGCAAGGCCAGTGTACCGCTTCAGCTAATCCTCTGTGCGGAATGAGCCGACAGCTGGGGGCTCCCAAAGTTTGCTTCCAGCTGTTCTCAGGCTTCAGCGTTTTCTCTAGAATGTTGAACTAGGGTTGCCAGGTACAATACAGGCTGCCAAGTTGAATTTATGTCTCAGATAAACAGTGAATAATTTTATTAGTAGTCTGTCGTGAATGTTGCACGGGACATACTTGTATTAAGGAATTATTTGGTTTCCCTGCAATTCACATTTAACCAAGTATCCTGTATTTTTGTTAGCCAAATCTGGGCAACCCAGCGGTGAACACAAAGTGGTTCTTGGGTAAAAGGCCAGATAGTTGGGTAGGAAGATCTCAGGAGATGGGCCGATTTGATGGGAGGGCAGAGGTGATTTGGCATTGGCAACTTACTTTTGATAGAATATTAGAAACTTGAATCCTCAATGTAGGATTTTTATAGTAATAGCATAGGCTCCTGTCTATTCTGTCTGTAGGTAAAGAGGCAGAAAGTACCTGTTGCTGATCAAAATACAACCTCTGCATGGCAGGTGCCAAAAGTAGGAGCTCTAATCTATGGTTGTCTATTATTCCTGTGCAGGTGTTAGGATACCTGACAGTTTGCAGGGATCCAGGGAGAGTGTGTCATGAGGGATTCTCCAGGGCCCGCTGCATGCCTGTCCTGGGCTGTGGTTTCTGTTGCTGACGGATGGAGCCAGCTGTGGAGAGGTGGTTTTATATAGTGTGAAAAATGGAAACTTGACTCTAAGTCTCCCTCTTGTCCCTTCCTGTTTAACAGTCAACTGTCCTCAGGTTGCTTCTCTTTGGCGGTACTTGGAGTCCGCCTTCTGTGTAAGAATTCAACAGAGACGCCACTGATGCTGACTGCTCTGAGTAAGTCAGGCTGGCGCTGAGTCCTTCTCTCTCCGTGTTTGCTGTGTGGCTGTTTGCACTTATCCCCTCCCTCTGGGATTTAGATTCCTGGGGCTGGTTTGCTTTCTAGCCAGTGTGGCTAGAGGACAGAAAATAATAGTCTTCAGGGTTTACAAACAGTGAGCCCTTCCTGAGCTGCTGGTGGGTAGGTGGAGAAAATCAGTGTTTGGTGCTGTTCTCCACGGGGCCAGGCCCTCCCACAGGTGTGATCACAGGCCTCACGGGCGAGCTGAGGGGGCTGCCTGCTGAAGAGGCCTCCTGAGACTTCCAAGACACGGGGTACGTGATAACTTTGTTCACGGCAAAGGCCATATGCGCTTTATTTTGGGGTTTTGAAACCCTAGCAATTTGTGGCTCATTTTCGCCTTTTTTATTTCCCGAGGGGCTACGCCATAGTCGATGACTCTACTGTGATTGTAGTCCGCATGTTTCCTTTCCACTGATGTCAGTTTATAGAGCAGTCCTCAAGCAAATGTTGGTGCCCAAGGGAGGCCTCTGGGACCCCAAGAGTGGGCTTCAACTGCTGCCCTCACACATGGGGGAGACCAGGCCTTGACATTTTCTTTTTTTTTTTTAAATGCTTCCATTTTTAAATGTTTTATTTTATTTATTTATTTTTGGCTGTGTTGGGTCTTCGTTGCTGAGCATGGGCTTTCTCTAGTTGCGGTGAGCGGGGGCTACCTCTTTCTTGCGGTGCGTGGGCTTCTCATTGCGGTGCGTGGGCTTCTCATTGCGGTGGCTTCTCTTGTTGCGGAGCATGGGCTCTAGGCGCGCGGGCTTCAGTAGTTGTGGTGTGTGGGCTCAGTAGTTGTGGCTCGTGGGCTCTAGAGCGCAGGCTCAGTAGTTGTGGCGCGTGGGCTTAGTTGCTCTGCGGCATGTGGGATCTTCCCGGACCAGGGCTCGAACCTGTGTGCCCTGCACTGGCAGGCAGATTCTTAACCACTGCACCACCAGGGAAGCCCCGTGTTGACATTTTCATGTGCTGTACTTGCAGCTTCTAGGCTTATTGGAGGAGTGTGGTTAGCTGGGGTTATAGTGGCACCTGGAGGGGGTGCTTGTCTCCTGCAGGGCTGCTGGTTCTCTGGCCAGGAGCCTGGGTGGGAACTTGGGGACCCCAGGTGGGGATACCTTCATGGGGTGTGGGATCAATTTTAGGTCTGGTGGTTAGGGTTGGGGCCCCTGGCAGCTCAGGGCAAGTGCTTCAGATGTTGGGTGCTGTATCTGGCCCACTGGCTCCTCCTGGCTCACTTCCGTGGGACCTCATCTTGACCCTGGGAGGGCAGGGCTTGGGCAGGAAAGGGGTTTTGTTCTGAGCATTTAAGTCCAGGTCTTTAGTTTAGCTCAGACTCTGGAAGGCTGGCTTCCTTTATTTCAGCCCTTCAGAGAAAGAATGACCCGGGGTAGCCTAGTAAGGACTGAACTCCTTGGGATAAAGGTTTGAAGAGATGCTTCCAGAGCATTCTTCCCAAGGCCCTGGCTTCCTCTGACCATGTGGGATGGGGTGGGGGGCTTGGGAAAGAGAAGAGAGAAACTCTAACATCTTGTCTTCTCTCCCTCCACCCCCCATGCCCCCCTTATATTCACTGCCCGATTCTGTTCTTCCAGAGGGGCTGACAGAATCAAACATGCTGGGGAAATATTTGACATCAGAACGGTGTGTGAGCAGTTATGTCTGTTACTAAGCACAAAGAATCGATCGAAGGAGGGAGAAAAAGAACTGGTTTTAAAGAAAACAGTCTTATTTACTGTTCTTTTTGGAGGGTCTCTCATGGGCAAAGGATTATGGCACCTGCTGAGAGAAATATGGAAGCAGTGAGACCTTGACTGCCTTCAGGAGTTTGTGATGAGAGGGGGACACACAGTCACTGCCATTTGTAGATCAGGAGAATGGTACCCAACAGGGAGTGGAAGTGATGGGGGGCTGGGGAGCTTAGAAGGGTTCCTGGGGGCGCAGCCTCAGCTGAGCCTTGGAAGTTCTGTAAGACGTTGGAAAGCAGATGGGAGGGCATCCTGGATGGGGAGGGATGGAAGGAACTAAGAGGAGTAGCACAAAGGTTGTTAAAAGGCTGGAGCTGTAAACTGATGGGGTGTGATTATTTTTCTTTTCACCACTAGCATAGTGTCAAGTTAGATGTCAGTTGGCAAACTTTAGAAAAGAATAACCTATACTTCTTGCCCCTGCTCCTCAATTTCCACAGCTACCACTGAGCAGAACACCGTTCTGGAAGACCTCCGCCAACCCTTTGGGGGCCAATTCTCGCAGCTCCATCCCGGGCTGCCCTTCACATTTTGCTGTTTATTCTCCTTCTGTCTTAACACCCTCTCTCCCTTTCCTCTCTGAACACCGCCTTTTCCTTCTGGGCCATCACTCCTGTTTCCTATGTGTACGTGTATCTACATCCCTGGGCTTCTATCCTCCCAGCTCAGTCCCTTCCCCGCACCTGCTCCCCGTGCCGAGGGCTTGATCTCTCACCCAATCCAGGGGCCTGGCTGGCTTTCTGCTCTTTGGCAAGCTCCCTTATCTGTGCCAGTGCAGCCATCCCAGCTCCTGGGGGGTAGGATTCTGCAGTTGTGAACCCCTGAAAGCCCCCAAACTGAAGGTCATTCCACAGACATGTACTAAGCATACTCTGGATGCCAGGTGCAGGGAGACAGTAACCACCTAGGGTCATCCAGTCAATACCTGCTTCCCCTCCAGTCTTCTGTTTACAAGGGCCTCATTTCTTAAAGGCTCTGAGTGAGATTTAAATATGTAAGAAGGCTGAAACCCTACTTGTCTTTATCTATAACTTCAAACTACTTATGTCCCCGAGTCTCATACTTCCGAGCCACTTGACAAGAGGTGAAGAGCATCTCATCGGATTTCTAGAGGGGTGGTGGCGGCAGTGGTATCAGCCACACGGGAGTGGCTCTGCTGGGGGGATCCTCCCCGTGGTTTAGAAGGCAGGATATTGTGTGTCCTCTGGGTCTGCGTCTTGCACAGGCGACTTTGAATCTGACACCCCTGTCGCACAGCCAGTGCCTGGAAACCCTGAAACTATTCCTGGTATTCATAATTCACATCAGGTCGGCTTAGGTGGTATTTATAGCACTCCCCGAGACAAGTCATTGCCAGAGGGGGAGGGTAGCGACACTTATCAGGTGCAGTGGCTGGGGGTGGTGGTGGTGCTGAGTGCATGCTTTTTCAGGCTAATTTTAGATTCCCAGTGGTTGGGGATGGGTACAAGGGTTTATCACATAGTATGTTTTCAGAGGCTCTGATCTCCCTAGGAGACTGGAAGTACAGACACGTATGGCCATTTCTGTTCCTGGGGCTTGGCATTGCCCCAGGGTACTGTCTGGAACAGAGTCTCACTGCCCAGGTTCTCCCTAGCTCTGTCCCCTCCTGCTGCCCTCTGGCAGGAAAGAAAGGCATACAGGGCTCCTTGGCCTCCTAGCGTTAGGCTATGGGATGGGGGTTCGGGCAGGAGAGGATTTGACGATAGGACATCATGCTTACGAACTCAGTCTTAAAACCTGTGAGTGTTTGACACGCTGCTTAGGTTGCCCATGCGCTGTCTGCCCTTAGTAAAGGGGGATCACGTTGGGGTTTCCAGGGGACTTTTGAGCTGCAAATTCTTTAAGGCAGGGGCGGATCACTGTGCAGGGGAGCTGGGCCCCATCTTACTCGGGGGTCCAGCCGTACTGGTAGACTAGCCTTTCCAAATGACCCGCTTCCTTGGGAGAGTTGGCCCTGCCCAGGGAGGGATCGTGCTGGGACTGAGGGGTAGGGGATATGGAGGGGCAGGAAGCTGGCCGGTGTGTGTGTTGGCCCTTTTGCCACCTCTAGCTGGTAAGGCCATGACAAGCTTGAGGGACTTGACAAAGGGAAGGTGTGTGGGGACAGGCAAAGGTAAATGCTTGACTGCTCCTTTTGTGGGGGCCAGTTACCAGGTGGAGGAGCCCTGGGTGGGTTGCAGGGAGGGTGGCCAAGTCCCACTGGGCCCCCTTCTCTGCTCGCCTTTAGCCCGTCTCTCACTTGTCACCTCCTGCTCTGCCCACCCAGGACAGAGTCCCTGTTGCTCTGTGCTTTCACGTGGCCTGTCTTGACCTGAGCTACCTGTCCTGGTGTAAAGAGCCATCGTGGGGAGGTAGGTTTGCCAGACGACCGGTAACATGTTTCCTCAGATGATGGTGACGAGACAGGTCAGACCCGCTGCTCCTCCCCGACAGTTGTCGGGCCTTAGCTTCTGTTTTTTGGGCTTTGGAAACCTCACAGGAGGCAACAATGGGGTCTTTATTCCCAGCAGCTCCCGGACCAGCTATGTTGTGACTGCTGGCATCACCGCTGGGCAAGGGCTCATGTGGGGACGGCGATGGGGGACAAAGCTTGCTCTTGTGCCCGGGCCTCCTTCCCCTTTCTCTCCGCGCCTCCCCTCATTCCTTAAGACGGGAATTAGAACTGGCAAGTTTGCAGTCCCTGTCACCTTGGGGCCCTGGGTCCTTCTGTGATTCTGATTTCTCCTCCTGAGCTGGGCCTAATGAGAAATGGCACATGGATTCATTGTCAATAAAGAGCCGTGTCTGGCTGGTCCTGGGTCGTCTGTACCATTCCTGGAGCATCTCGCAGACCTCCAGGTGGGGGAGGGGTTCCACAGGATGAAGAAAGGTGAGTTTGATGCAGGGTCAAATGCCTGGACTTACTCAGCCAGGCGGTTTCTTACTGCCCCCCTCACCCACTCCAACTTCCGAGTGACGAGTGGACCTGAGCGGGGGCCGTGGTAGTGAAACCCCCATCCCAGGGGTCAGCTCATTCACATGGCACAGGCTACGTTTGGAAACCAGTGGGTCTGGTTTAAAAAAAAAAAAGTTAAAATGGAGATCAATTGATCTGTTCTTTCTACCTTTCCAGGGCAGACACACAGATAGGATGACAAAATAGGAATGTACTTCATTCAAAAAGGGGAAGTATTTTATAAATCAGTAACTGTACACTATTCCTCAAGGCTGGAATATCTGGTGAGATTAATTTTCAGCAGAGGGAAGTTTATTCGAGTTGAGGCGGGGGTGTGTGCGCGCATGTGTGGATGTGTATGAGTGAATGTGCACACGTATGCCGGACAAGTAGAGTGTGAACTGTTTTGCAGGTTGGCAGTAGGACCATGATCCGACTAATATTTGTGGTTTGGGCCCTTGAATATGGAGACCTGTCACTGACTGTGGGTTGAGTCTCAGTAGATGTCCTGGGTGGGCTCAGTTCTCTCTTCTCCCTCTGATCCTGTCCTAGCCGTGTGTCCTCCTGATCATAGTAGGCCTGGGTCCATTTAGCTGTTTCCCTCCTAAGCTTTGGACTGAGCCAGGAGGCGACTACTTTGTTACTCATTGGCGGTTTTTTTCCTGCCTGAGGGGAGTTTCCCTCGAATGATCAATTTTCATGAAACACTTTAAAAAGAGGAAATTACTAGAAAGACAGCAGGTGACCCATGTTTATTGTTCTTCTGGCGTGACCCAGGGCCTCAGGTCATTGGGTTTTGAGCAGAGTTGTGGCCTCACGTGCCTGCCCACATGCTGTAACTGTCGGGGAATGTGTCTTAGTCCATTTGGGCTGCTCTAACAGTACCACAGACTGGGTGGCTTATAAACAACAGAAATTTGTGTCACTGTTCTGGAGGCTGGGAAGTCTAAGATCAAGGCGCCAACAGATTCAGTGTCTGGTGAGAGCCGCTTCTTGGTTCATAGACAGATGGCTGTCTTCTTGCTGAGTCCTCATATGGTAGAAGGAGATAGGGAGCTCTCTGGGGCCCCTTTTATAAGGGTGCTAATCCCATTCACAAGGGCTCCATCTTCATGACCTAACCACCTCCCAAATGCCCTACCTCCTGATACCATCACACTGGGGGTTAGGATTAGAACATACGGATTTTGGGGGAGGGACACAAACATTCAGTCTGTGACTTCCCTGGTGGTGCAGTGGTTAAGAATCCGCCTGCCAGTGCAGGTGACACGGGTTCAATCCCTGGTCTGGGATGATCCCACATGCCATGGAGCAACTAAGCCTGTGGCACCACAACTACTTGAGCCTGTGCTCTGGAGCCTGCGAGTCACAACTCCTGAAGCCCACGTGCTCTAGGGCCTGTGCGCTGCAACAAGAGAAGCCACTGCAATGAGAAGCCCGTGCACCGCAGCAAAGAGTAGTCCCCACTCACCGCAACTAGGGAGAAGCCTGAGCGCAGCAATGAGGACCCAACGCAGCCAAAAAAAAAAAAAAAAAAAAAAAAAATTCAGTCTGTGCAGGCGGTGATTCCTGTCACCTGTTTCCATCTAAAGTCACTAATATTAGGACCCAGTCTTGCATTTCTGGAACTACGAGGAGGGAGAATATTGTAGCAGATAGCAGTGTGTCCTAGTGGGTTTGAGCCTCAGGAAGGCTTAGATGCATTCACACGGCACCTGGACAGTGTACCAGGTGTGTGTAGAGGGCGGCTGGTGTTGCACACCCATAGCACCCCGTCTGAGGAAGACCGGGTATAGGATGCTGGGCCTTGTGACAGAACAGTCTTTAGTTGGCTCTTTTAAGAAAAAAAATCCCATGTTTATTTCAGATGTTATCTTGATGAAGTTTTGTTCATCAAACAGAAGTACACAAATCATAAATGTACAACTTGATGAATTTTCATAAACTGAGCACACCTGTGTAACCTGCATCCAGATCTGGAAAGAATGGAGCCAGAATCCCAGATGCCCCTGATGGTGACTTTACCTCCTCCTTGTAGTCACTATGTCGACTTGACTTTTCCTGTCTTTGAACTTTCTATAAATGGAATCTGCAAACGTGTCCTTGTTTCTGGTTGCTCTTGTTCAGCGCGATGGTTGTGAGATGCTTCCACGCTGTCATGTGAGTTGCAGGCCTATCATTCCCAGTGTTGTCTAGTATTTATTCCTTTTATTCATAGCGTCTTTCCTTCTGTTCACGGACATTTCGGTAGTTTCGAGATTCTGGCTCTTATAAACAAGCCGATGTGAATATTCTTGTACGTGCATTTTGACACGGATGGATTTATTCTGAGGAGTGAGAGTTCAGATGTGGTTTTGATTAACTTTTCCCAGGCATTCAATCATGGAGTAGATTGTGCCTGGGAGTCCACTGTGGGCCAAGCTCCGCACCAGACCTGGACCAACAACTGGGAGCAAGAGGAGCCAGGCCTAGTAAGGGGAGAGCCGAGGGGTGGGAGGTAGTTATTTTGGATGAGTCTCTAGAGAGGTGACATTTAAGCTAAGACTTGAGGGATGAATGTTTGCCAGCCAGGTGAGCCACCTGGGCCAGAATCCTCCATGCAGGGGGAAGAACACAAGGAAAAGCTCCGAGGGAGATTACTGCTGGCTCAAGAATGGCCTGGTCAGCACAGAAAAGTCCAAATGTTAGCCAGACCGTATCCAAGCTGATGAGGTAATGGCCTGGGACACTCTTTGTAGGAGTTAGGAGGAGGAGGAGGGCTGGATTTTTGGTTTCACAGAAGCCCCCAGGAGAGGGACGGGTGGCATGCATCGCCTGTCCACAGCTGGCCCTTGGCCTCAGTCTGCAAGGCCCGTGGGCAGTCCAGTTAAGGGAAGCCATGGAGTTGGCTGGTTACTCCATGAGTTGTTAGGGCCGTCTGTTTTGGAAACCAGCACTACCTGTTGGGTTCCTGGTGTTGAGCCAGTGACTCATCTTCCTGGACCCTCACGGTCCAGATTCCCAGCCTGGGAGTTTGCCAGGCATGGATGATAGAGGTATCACCTGTCGGGGATGCTGGGGAAGTCTGCTTAGCCACAGGGGACACTCTGTTTTTGGGAGAAGAGTGGGCTACTGCAGTAGGCTGAATAATGAGAGAGCCAGCCGCAGGAAATGACCCTGAGCTGTGGGTGTGGCTCTCGCCAGCTGGTGCAGGCCTCCCGTCCAGGTCCAGGATGATCAAATATGAAGCCAGCTTGGTACGAGGCCCTGGTGGGAATGGGAACCACATGGAGGCTGCAGGCTGGACAGCCTCCCCTGCTGACGGCTCTTTCCCTGTTGCATCGCCTTGCGTCTCATCTTTAATTAAAATGCCCTTGTTAGGAAATCTAGCTCTGGTGAAAAGCTATCCTGACCGCAGAGCAGCCCCCCACACAAGGAGGAGGATGTGGAAGGAGACGCGGAGACGCTCAACAGCTTCAGGCTCCCAAGAATTCCCTTTGTGTTGTTCAGTTCGGCTGATGGCTGCGACAAGAGCCCCCTGGCTCACTGGAGTATTTATTCCCCTTCAGAACAGGGGTGCTCTTGCCTTCCCCCCCAGCCCCACGGCTCTGGTAACCCTTTTTTGAGCTTGTGTTAATATTTTTCTAGTGTTTCTTTCCACCCTCCAATATTGTTAGTGAGTAAAGAAGATAAAAGCCCCTTCTGCATTTAATAAACTACTTAAAACTGTCCTTCTTATGGAAGGAGGCTAAAGCCACCCACTGACATCCCCTTTTTCTGACCCCCTCCTCTGGCAGCGTAGGAATTGTGAGGTGCTCTCTGGTGTTCCCCCCGGATCCCTCCCTTCCACCCTTCCTTTCTTTAAAAAAAAAAAAAAAAAAAAAAAATCAAATTTCAGTTGTGTGTTTTGGATATGGATGCTGAGAACCAGGGTTATTAATTTACAGGTCCTGTGAGTAGTAGTGGTCCCCTTCCTGGCCGGGGGGTGGTGGGGCGTGGTGGGGGGCTCTCATGGGTTTCCCCTGCCACTGGGCCCAGCTGCCTCGATCCTCCTCCAGCACCCGATCCTTCTCACTGTGGGCGTTCAATACTTAGTTGCTTAAGAAAAAATGCCTTCCACTTTCCTAATGGTTTTTCCTTTAGTTTTCATACAAACCTTTGTTTCTTTGATACTACTTTCCTTGTAAATGTGAAAATATATAGAAAGTAAGGTTTGATTCATGGGGAGTTTAGTCACCAGGAAGGTACTTTTTATCCTTGTTACTTTTTGGTAATGTGATTTGACTGTACTTTAAGAGTTGTCTATATTTGACTATATTTTAAGAGTTGTCTGTATTTGACTATATTTTAAGTTACACCTGGCTTGGAAGATGTAATTAGCTTCAAGTGTTCTTTAGTCTACCCGGGAACCCAGATACTTTATTTGCAATTAAATAATTAGAAATCTGGTGTTTTGGAGGACCACTTTTATTCTTCTTAGCAGCCAAATATCAAGCATTCTTGGAAGCTCTGATGAAATGCTCATTTTAAATGCAAATGCTTTGCACAGTTAGAAAGAAAATGAAATGTTCTGGCTTCTAACGCTTACTCTGCATTTTTGCCATTCCTTCTGATGGCCGAGGGGAGGGCTCATGACTAAATCCTTCAGCATCTTTATTATGATTTCGGATTTGTACTTGCTGAGGGGAAGCCTTGCCCCAAGACATTAACCCTCTGTTGCCATCTGTAGAGTTTTCACTAGTTTTTGTTTTTCCTCTTAAATGATTTTTGGATTTCTTCTGGTTTGCTTTATGGGTGATGGATGTACTGGGAAACTTGTGGTGAGTGTTGGTTTGTTGGTTTTTTGAGGCAAATGAAATGTGTCAAAACCCTTCAGCTTTTTAGCCGGGGTGTGTGCCATTGCTTTTTAGTCTTAGAAGTTCCATATCCCCTCTTTTCTCTTCTGGATGTCTTCTCCCACTTTTCCCATTAATCCAGCTACTGTGTCCCAGCTTGGGATCTGGAGAATCCTTGGCTTTGAGCATAATGGAGACAAAGGAATTCCTAAGGAGCATGATTGGACAAGTGGTGCACTCTTTTGCCCTCTTTGAGAGAGAGAGCAATGATGAACTCATGGAGGCAGTTTAAGATGTTAATCCTCTCCCCTCAGTCAGACAAGTTATATTCGTTTTCCTGAAAGTGAGAATTTTACTTGTAAAACAACCCCTGTATTCTGTGGTTTTAGTTACCATTGGATTATGAATGGAGGGGCTCAGCCTCTTGGCTAAGCTGGTCTCTTTCATGGGAGTGTGTATACAGCTGGAGCCACTAGAGACGGTCTTGGGAATGGGAAGGTGGTCGCATGTTTCCTCTCTTCACAAAACAATGACTTAATACTGAGTCTGCCCCTTAAGCTGGGGTGGTGGGCTGGTTGATGGTTGCCAAGTATTATGAAAATGCAAAAAAACCTTTTAAATCATTGAATGCAGTTGCAGCCATGCTTTTAATTTTATGATAAAACTTTTTTCTCCCCTTTTGTGCTTAGGCATTTTTGGAAAGCAGAATATAGAACTCAAAATGAAGCTTACGTGTCTGTCCTTAGTTTACTGACTGTGTAGAATGGTTTTATTTATTTAAAAAAATTTTTTTTAATTTTTAAATTTATTTATTTTTGGCTGTGTTGGGTCTTTGTTGCTGCGCGTGGGCTTTCTCTAGTTGCGGCGAGCGGAGGCTACTCTTCGTTGTGGTGCATGGGCTTCTCATTGCGGTGGCTTCTCTTGTTGCAGAGCACGGGCTCTAGGCATGCGGCCTTCAGTAGTTGTGGTGCGTGGCCTCAGTAGTTGTGGCTCACGGGTTCTAGAGCACAGGCTCAGTAGTTGTGGTACACGGGCCTGAGAGAAGCCTGGTGGGAAATGCCCCTGATCAAGCATATTAGGGTGAGAGACAGTAGCTGCGGGCTTGGCGAACTGCCATGCTGGAAGGCTCCTGAGTCCAGTGTTGAGGTTGCAAAGTCTCTGAAACAGGCCAACCTCTGTGTTTAGTGACAATGAGCCAGAGACCCAGAAATTCAGGTGCTATGTCCAGATCAAGCAGCCCACTGGGGAAGAAGCAGGACTCATGACTTCGCCCTAGTATTCTTCTGTATTTTAGGTAGGTGTGCTCAACCTTGGCACCGTTCACATTTTGGTTGGGTGATTCTTTGTGTGGGGACTGTCCTGTGCATTATAGGGTGTTTAGTCCCATCCCTGGCCTCTACCCACTAGAGAGTAGTAGCACCACCCCCTCCCGCTTAAATTGTGACAGCCAAAAGTGTCCCCAGATACCCCCAAATGTCCCCCTGAGGGGGTAAAATTGCTCCCTGTGGAGAACCATTGCTTTAGATTTTTGGCTGCGTTGGGTATTCATTGCTGTGTGCGGGTTTTCTCTGGTTGAGGTGAGCAGGGGCTACTTTTCGTTGCGGTGCTGGGCTTCTCATTGCGGTGACTTCTCTTGTTGCGGAGCACGGGCTCTAGGCACACGGGCTCAGTAGTCGTGGCACACGAGCTCTAGAGCGCAGGCTCAGTAGTTGTGGTGCACGGGCTTAGTTGCTCCGCGGCATGTGGGATCTTCCTGGGCCAGGGTTCGAACTCATGTCCCCTGCATTGGCAGGCGGATTCTTAACCACTGCACCACCAGTGATGCTCCTTGGAATTCATAGATACAACTTTATGTTGGCATGGCCCCTTTCCCCTTTTGCTTTTTTTTTTTTTCAAGTTTAATTTTATTTATTTATTTATTTATTTATGGCTGTGTTGGGTCTTCGTTTCTCTGCAAGGGCTTTCTCCAGTTGTGGCAAGTGGGAGCCACTCTTCATCGCAGTGCGCGGGCCTCTCACTATCGCGGCCTCTCTTGTTGCGGAGCACAGGCTCCAGACGCGCAGGCTCAGTAATTGTGGCTCACGGGCCCAGTTGCTTCGCGGCATGTGGGATCTTCCCAGACCAGGGCTCGAACCCGTGTGCCCTGCATTGGCAGGCAGACTCTCAACCACTGCGCCACCAGGGAAGCCCCTCCCCTTTTGCTTTGAAATGTGAAATACACAGCTAAAGTGTTTTCTCCAGCTCTGACAGTGGATAACACTGGCTCCAAGGCCATTTACAGGAAAGAGGTCAGCATGGTTCTGAAATGAACTGCATTGTGTCTGGGATGACACTTTTCCCTTGAGTTGATTTGATCTGGTTTTAGTTGTAGATTTTTTTTTAAATTTATTTTATTTATTTTGTTTTTGGCTGCATTGGGTCTTCGTTGCTGTGGGCGGGCTTTTCTCTGGTTGCGGTGAACGGGGGCTACTCTTTGTAGTGCGCAGACTTCTCATTGCGGTGGCTTCTCTTGTTGTGGAGCATGGGCTCTAGGTGCGCGGGCTTCAGTAGCTGTGGCACGGGGGCTCAGTAGTTGTGGCTCACGGGCTCTAGAGCGCAGGCGCAGTAGCTCAGTAGTTGTGGCGCACGGGCTTCGTTGCTCCGCAACATGTGGGATCTTCCCGGACCAGGGCTCGAACCCATGTCCCCTGCATCAGCAGGCGGATTCTTAACCAGTGCGCCACCAGGGAAGCCCTCGTTTTAGATTTTGAACGCCAATGACTTGTCTACACTAAGCAGCTTGTACTTTTAATTTTAGCCAATGGGTGTCGATGGGAACAACATGTCCTGTGAGCTGGCGAGAAGTCAAAGTATGCCAAAGGCCAAGGAGGTTTTGGCAATCTGAAACCCATGAAAAATCAGGCTTCCATTTTGTGAGCCTTGGGGTAAGCTAAGAAGAGAACACTCACCAACTTAAACCTGCCTGAATACAGAGCAGATGTATGGGCAGATTTTACAGTGGACCATGACCTTATGAGTTAAGGATTGGCTTTGGGTGGCTATGAATCGTTGGATGCAAAGGGGTGAAGAGCCCGAGACCGAGAGGCTGGAGACCTGGGATCTGTACTTGGGGCTGCCCAGACTCTCTTCATCAGGTTGTCAGATATTCGGGCAGCAGTTTCCTCCTCATCTGCAAGAGGAAGGGCAGAGCCATGATTCGTGCTTCCTGGGCCACTGGGAAGTGCAGGGTGGTGAACTTAACCTGGGTGTATGAAACCCCAGGATAAACCTAAGACTCTTATTGGAGGCTTAATTTTACTTGGGAATTTGGAAGACGAGGTATCTTAGCATGCACATACTGAATAAGTGGAAAATCTGTATGATAAGAATTGAAGCTAGGATATAGAACTTGAACGAAATGAACACAATCTCATGCTTGCTGGGACTGGCTTCCCAGTGTTGGTGGCCCACCCTCTTCTGTCTGGTGGAATTCTGGCAGGAGAGTTTGATAAGCCGTGGGCCCAGGAATCTCCAAGGTTCCTTCTACATCTAAAATTTCTGGTTGGAATAAAAAAGATAGAACTTTGGTGTAGAATCTTGGGTAAGATTTACTAATCTAGATTCTGCTAGTAAGATTACCTCAGAAAAGGGTCTTTTTGGAATGGCATGCTCTTGCTCAAGTTATTAGGCAAGGAGCATACTTTCCTTATTTGGTACTAATCACCAGAGAGGTCCTTGGGAAGAAAAGACAATAATAATAAAGGTTGTCTAGCCTTTAAGAAATCAGGTACTTCACATTTTCCTTCCTTCCTTTTTGGTTTAAATGGGAAAGCTTTGGCTTCCATTCTGGAGTGTGAGCCTGTAACCCAAACTGTGAAAAGGATGGGTCTGGTGCTGTTGTGGGACCCTCAGAGTTTAACACTTAAGAGTTTAGTTAATCTAAGAAATATGCCAGAGAAGATAGCGTGCTGTTTGAATTTCTTTGAAATGCCTCTACCTGAATGGTGACAAGGGAGTTGGCCTGTGGGCTCTAGGTAGAAATTAAAACTACTGACCTCCCCTCTCACAGCTGGGATTGACTTAGCTGGGTTAAGTTGGACTATTAGGTCACTCTGTTCATTCAACTTTTGTTGCTGAAATTATCTAATGTTACACAGAAGTTGTTTTTTTGTGTTGATGTTCATGACAGTCCTTTAGAAATGAACGTCAGGGCTTCGCTGGTGGCGCAGTGGTTGAGAGTCTGCCTGCCAGTGCAGGGGACATGGGTTCAAGCCCTGGTCTGGGAGGATCCCGCGTGCCGCGGAGCGACTGGGCCCGTGGGCCACAACTGCTGAGCCTGCGCGTCTGGAGCCTGTGCTCCGCAATGGGAGAGGCCGCGATGGTGGGGGGCCTGTGCACCACGGTGAAGAGTGGCCCCCGCTTGCCACAGCTAGAGAAAGCCCTCGCACAGAAACAAAGACCCAACACAGCCAAAAATAAATAATTAAATAATAAAGAAGTATTAAAAAAAAAAAACAAACTTTATAAAAAAAAAAAAAAAATGAACGTCAAAGGCTTCAGACAGGACCCACGTCCCCATGCTGTCTGTTTTCTGGAAAGGAAAAAGGCCACTGCAGGGCAGACAAGCAGGAGAACACCTATGAACAAAGCAGTTCTTGAGAAAGCTTTGGCTCCTGTAACCATTTGTCAACATTACCTTATGCGAGGCCACTTTACTATATGACGTAATAAGGATAATTTATACTGTTTTCATGAAAGCAGGAGTGGGTGGTAGTGGGTTTTTCTTTGTCTTTTCTTGGCATGTAATTGAAACAGAGCTTGGACCAAATGAGAAACATTTGTGTTAGGTGGGGAAAAGATTCCAGAGCCTTCTCAACTGGGTCAAATACTGCTTCCTTTATTTGGAGCATGTAAGCAGACTTCTCATCTGAGACCAGCATTAAGAACATTGCCATTGGGAGTTCCCTGGTGGCGCAGTGGTTAAGAATCCGCCTGCCAATGCAGGGGACACAGGTTCGAGCCCTGGTCTGGGAAGATCCCACATGCCGTGGAGCAACTAAGCCCGTGCGCCACAACTACTGAAGCCCGCATGCCTAGAAACCCGTGCTCTGCAACAAGAGAAGCCACCGCAATGAGAAGCCAGTGCACCGCAACGAAGAGTAGCCCCTGCTCGCTGCAACTAGAGAAAGCCCGCGCACGGCAACGAAGACCCAATGCAGCCAAAAATAAATTAAAAAAAAAAAAGAACATTGCCGTTTCTATCTGTTCACAAGCAAATGGATTTTCTGACCTAGGGAACTGTCTGAATTCTAGACCCGCATAACACATTCAGTGAATCAGAAGAAAAAGCGTGTGGGTTGATCTGTCTCAAAAGAAATCTATGCCCTGAGAGTGAGTTTATAAATTCAGTTCCTTTAATAATGCTACTTATCGAGAAGATGTGTCCTTTATAAATAACAGTTGGCCTGTGCATTTCGAAGTGGCAGGCTTTTTTGGTAGGTCCCAGAGGAACAGACACTTGAGTTTGCTGAGGAAGTCTAGTTGTTTGGCCCTTTGGGAAATAGAGCCTAAACTTATGGCCTAATGTGATTGAGTAGTTGAGTTACTGGAGTATGCCCAAACAACCCCCAAGACCCTCGTTCAGGCTGTTTGTGTGCTTGGTTTGATTCTAGAATTGGCATCCTGAAACCCACAAGAATCCTTAACACTAAGGCATATATGGCGTTTCATAGATATCCGAGTCTTGACTGTTTGCCAAGAGTCTTCACTGTTTGCATCACCTTTATCTTTGTTCCCTACCTAGCATTCTTGCCTGCCAGGAACTTGGTCGAGGGGGTGTGAAAGGTACACAGAAGGTAACCCTCTGGTTATGAGGTGTCTCACAGCGGGACAACAGCCTCTGGCATGTACGGGGAAGGAAAGACTAATTTTGATTGGGAGGCTCAGGGGGGTCATCTTGGAGGCTTGGGGACATGTGATTAGGTTTTGGGGGGAGGTAGATTGATATCGGACGAGGGGATTGGGCTTTCCTGGAAGGAATGGCTTGGGGACAGACCCCAAAGTGGGTGAGTAGAAGGCAGGATGTGTTGGGGTGAGGAGAATCTCAGACCCCAGACGCACTCTCGGCACTGGTTTGTGGCTCCAGGGCTGGGGGTGTCTCTGGGCGGCACCTGAGTCAAGGGGTCTGCGTGTGTGGGACCTCTTTCCAGGGTGAGAGATTTGAAGTGCATCCTGGAATCAGTGGAGAACTTGAAGCGCAGGAGAGAAGGGAGAAAGGTGGAAAAGCAGCTCTGCAAGCAGGGCAGGAGGGCACGAGGAAGTGGACAATGAGAGCCTTCCCGTCTAGTTCTCTCCGCTGCTGTCAGACTGATTGATGGGGAAGCCGGGCTGCTCACGTGGGCTGGGCCTCTGGGAAGACTATCAAATGTTTTTTCTTGTGTCTTTATTATAGTCCTGAGTTTTCAAACTCGAATGTGAAATGACTGAGTTATGCTGGACTCAGAGAGAACGGTCCACTCATACCCGTCCTCCTCCCCAAACTCTATTATTGTTTATCTTAGTTACCTACAAGAGGCCTCTCTAACACATCATCTTTCTCCCTCTTCCCTCAGGTTCCTTACTATTAATCTACTGGGTGCCCTGTGCAAGGTGCTAGGGGTGCCAGCAGGAGAGGGCAGCCCATGCGCTCATGGAGCTCCAGGTCAAGACAGACCAGAGATGAGATGATCTGGAACCCAATACAAAGTGCAGGGGTGGGGTCCCTGCAGAGGGAACTGCAGGAGGGCTGTGCACGGGGCGCAGGTTGGGGGCTGTGCGCTGGAGAAGACCACCCAGCTGTGGGTGGCGATGCCGGTTATGGCTGGTTCCAAAAAGAGTTCCTGCCTTCACATGTGACCTAAAGTTTCTTCCAAACAGCATAGTCTCTAAGTATGGCAGATGTTTGGGGATGTTTTTTTGGTGGTTTTTTTACTCCGTCCCAACCCTTACCCCAGCACCACTTTAAAGCAGAACACAGGCTATCTTATTGTGTTGTGGAAGTTATTCAAGGGATCCTTAATCCTTATGTGTCAAGTATTTGCCTATAGAATAAATTAATGATGCCTTGGAATTATTCTTTGGTGTTTTAAAATGCACGTAGGGGCTCTTGGGTTGAATTAAAAATTGATTTAAGAGCACTTATGTCTTGATATTTCCTCTCTCCAAGGGAACCAGAAGTACAACTCTGGTGTATTTGGGGGTGGGGGGCATCTGCAGAACTTTTTGACTTTAAAAGGTACCACCTCCTTCTCTTCCTCTCCCAGCACTTAGCACAGTGCCTTGGTGTGTAGTAAATCCAGAGCACGCTCACGCTTTTCACCCGTCCCTTTTAGTCTGCATGCCACTCCTGCCTGGGCAGCAGGTGTGATAATGGCGGGGGAGGCAGCAGGGGGCCCGCGAGTGTGGTCTTTTCCTGCCTGTGTTCTCCAAGGCGTGAGAGAATCATGAGGACTTAAAGTGTAAGCCCACTCTAGGGCCCCAGAGATGCCAGCCTGTTATTGGAGGGTCCACTGTCATTCCTGGCCCAGGCCCTTGATTTAAAGGAACTAGCTGTTGGACGTAGTGACTAATGCCCCGAGGATAAGGTCTCGAGCCTCACTGAGCGCTCCAGCCCCCTCCTTGGCTGAGGAGACCCCGTCTGCAGGTTGTCTGGGTTAAACATCAAAAAGCTACCTCTGGAATCTGTTTCCTGGCTCGGCCATCCTCCCATGGGTTCCCCTAGGGTGGAAACAGTGACTCTGTGAGTGAGCACTTCAGGTTTGAGAAGGATCCCACTTAGGCACAGGCTCAGTGGGAAAGGGGCATGAGATCATTTTGTTCCCATTTTAGTTGCTGAAACCCTTTGTTTTTCTGGAATTGGCTGGCCTTTACTTTTCCTGAGCGCCGGGCGATAGTTTCCCTGTAAGCTGTTGTTTTGAGTCTATCAAGAATGTTGGGCTTGCATGCATGTGTGTCCTCGTGTGCATATTTACACACACACTTTTTAAATTGCAGACTTGAGCTAGTAGGGGAGGAGCAGAAGAGACATAGCAAGAGATGAGGGACTACAGTATTTCCTTTCTTAGGCACGTGCTACTGTGAGTCCGTCCTGCACGGTGTACGGGTGCAGGCTCTCCCAAACCGGGTTAAAATGTTGTTTGATGTCCTGGTGTCAATGTTTGGCGGTTGTAACTAAAAAATGATAGCTTTGTCTGCTAGTAAGATTACCTCAGAAAAGGGTCTTTTTGGAATGGCATGCTCTTGCTCAAGTTATTAGGCAAGGAGCATACTTTCCTTATTTGGTCAAGATGGTATTGGTAAGTGTGTGGGAAGGGCTAGGACCTGAGATGCACTGCTCATGGCTGCATACGCTGTCCACCTCTTTTTGTGGCCAGTGGATGTCTTGACCGCTCACTGAATGAGCAGAGTTCTCACAAGGAGGGTAGAGTAATGAGGCACCTGAAGGAGAAGATGTGAGGCACCCGGGCCTCTGTATCCAGCTGAGGAAGGAGGTGGCCAGACGTTCCTCTGAGTTCTGCACACGTGTCTGGGCTTCGCTTCTTTCTCAGCAGTTCAGGAAGACTTACTGAGATTGTTCACCGTAACAGAATGTGCCCCAGGAAATAGGCCTGCCAAGCATGGAAGAGGAAAGACCAATGAGTTCGCAGAAACCCAACACCAGCTTTTCCCAGAGTGACGGGCAGCGTTGGAGGTCAGTGCGGCCTCACAGGGCTCTCCCAGGGCGTGGACTTTTTTTTTTTTTTTTTTTGAAAACAAGATGTATTTATAGATGGTGCCCCAGGGGCCAGAGCTGGTAACTATTCCCTGGCAGGCAGGCCCCACCCTCAGACAAGCACTGGGCTCGCTGCACAGTTTCACTGCTGTCTTGAGCTGGGTCTGAGATGACAAGTCCTGGAGGTCCTTGTCACTGACCTGAATCTCTCTGTAAGGAAGATTGCTTTACTCTGTGACATACATAGAGAAGAATATGTGAAACGTATGGGAATAGTTTGAACATCTGGGAAACGAACAACCAGGCTAAGAAATCAACATTACGAATATCTTAAATGTCTTAGACGCTCCCCCATCGCCTCAGAGTTTGTGATAAGCATCTCAATTTTTCATTTTAACTGAGCCTTGGTACCTATGTATGCGTTCCTAAACAATGCAGATGTTTGATATCTTTTTCGTTTTGAAAAGCTGAGTACCAAGCACAAACACAGCTTTGGGAAAGGTCCCTGTTGAAACTGGCGAAGGCTCCCAGGCGCAGCCTGGGGCTCTAGAACAGTTATTAACATTGCTGGCTGCAGAGTCATACTCTCCACCATAAGAGCTACATGAAGCCAATTTTCTCGCTGGTCCTTGCCCTTGTGTATCTCTTTGTAAATGGCATTGCCACTCACGACCCTCTTCACCAAGGGCTTGTAGAAAGTTCAGAGAGAAAGATAAAAAGGGACTCCTTATATTAATTAAGCCGGGGTCCTTAACCAGAGGTACGGAGAGATTTCAGGGGACTCTGAACCCTCTGAAACTGAATCTAGTATGTTCTTCTGGGGGAGAGGGTCCATCATATTTCCAGAGGGGTTTATGGACCCTCCTTCCCTGTAAGGATAAGGAAAAATGTGGCCAATATGGTAGGTTGTGTTTTTTTGTTTATTTTTTAAAATGAATCCTGGGACTGTTAAATTCCTTGAAATGTGTGTGAGTCCGCTTGTGTGCAAGTCTGCGCTGGCTTTTTACCTGTGAGCATGCCTAACTTTGGAAAGGGAAAGTTGTGCCCTGGACTGTCCGGGGCAGAATCCTTGACCATTCTGTGGGTGGCCTAGCAGGCTTTGCATTTTCTCTGAAATCTGCATCTTTTACTCTTGACCCAGAGTAACTGAAATGCTAAAACGGGGGAAAAAAACTGGAATGGTTGCTGTAGTTTCAAAACAAATGACCTCACTGCCTAAATTCCACTTCATGCAAAAGAAACCCTAACTTTTCCCCCTTATAAATAATAATGGACCTTTGGGGAAACAGATCCAAATACCCATTTAGCACGGGTGGGGGCAGATTTGTCACTGCTGAAGGAAACTCCCTAGAAACAGAATATGACTATTGTTACACCAACTTTGTAGTTACTTCCTAAGAGATGGCAATTTAAATTTATCATGACTGACATTCACTTCTTCAAAGTAGGCGAGTAATTACGCTTTGTATAAGCTGACTTAACGGGAGGTACTTTCAGCTTGTTCCAGCAATGTATGGGAATTTCGGAATTCTCTAGCTGAAGAGTTGAGTCTTATTCCATCTCTGCTCTTTTCATGGATGAGTTGATGGAAGACGTGCAAGGTTAGGTGTGATCTGACCAAGGTTGCATTGATTTGTCAGGGTCAGCTGGAACTAGAACCCCAGGGGAAGAGGTAACTATTTACATGATTATGGGTTAAATATATAATTAGATGACGATTCATTAAAAAAAAATAATAACCAGAAGGGTCATTTTCTAAAGACTCAGCATCTTGATCATCCATTTCATTTTAACAAAATGACCAATGACAAGTCTTAGCCCCCCTCATCTTTGAAATGTACCACTTCTTGTGGTTCCCCAGGCATTTCCCTGGAGGGTTCTGGTCTCTTGGGTCTGTAAACCTGATGTATGGAAAAGGTGCTTTTGTTTTGGTTCTGTGCTGTTTATGTCTCATAAATTCAGAATTTTTAGGTCTTGAGGTTTTTCTCCACAGTTTGTAGATTTTTCTTCTTGTACTCAAATGTGAACAGTCCTGAGGTTTTTTTCTTTCTCTCTCTCTTTTTCTTTTGTCTTTGAAGAAAACCAGGAGTTTCAGTTTGGCTGTTCAAAGTCCTTGGGGATTAAGGAGAGAGAACTAGGGGAACGATTAAGATTTGTCTCTTCTCCTCTGTTAAGAGCCAGAATGAATAAGAATAACATTTATTTAGAACCTGAGTTTCTTGAAGGAAGGTAATTTACAGGTAAACTTAAGCTCTTTATAGACTTGATTCTGGCATTCCTTTCCTGGACTCGCCATTACACGCTGCTGATTTTGGACAAGGCCTGTCTTTTCTGAGTCTTGGCTTTTCTCATCTGTAAAGGGAGGGGTTGGGCCTGATTATCTCCAAGGGCGCTTTGCAGCCGTACGTCTGGACTCCACACTGGGGGATTTGCAGAGAGGCTGTTCTGGAGCTGCTGCTGGTGACATGGTGCTTCTCCCGACATTGTGGGCAGAGGAGTTGCCATCTGTGTCAATACACAGTGCTCTGAGACCACTGGCTCTGCGTGGCGTTTTCCTTTTCTGCTCGCTTTAGAATCTGAAGCCCGTCGGTGTCATTCAATGCTGGGACAATGTTGCTTCCCTGCTCACGTGGCCGCCTGCACTGACTCGTGTCATTTGCCTCTTTTTTTGCCAGTGCGCTGCTGCAGGGTAACATCTGGACTGGGCTCCCGGACCCTTGGATGTTCGGCTGCCCGCAAGTTCCTGGATCGACTTGGCGAAAACAGTGAGTAATCTCCATGTTTCAACTTTGGAATCCGAGGGCTGGAGGGGTAGTGGCTAGGGAACAAAGTCTAGCTGATGGACCACCTCCCTCTGCAGACCTCCTTTGGCACGCCCACCTTCAGGAGCCTTAGAGATGGCAGCTGTGACTCCAGACACAGCCTTTCTGCCCCAACGGTCATATGGTCGGGGGCCTTCTGAATCTGCTTCCTGAGAGCTGCTTTGTTCCACCACCAGAGCCCAACTTACCAGTCTTGATTCTCTATCCCCGCTGGCTTACAGGCCGAAACTCTTTATGGTGGCAAGTGCAGGTGCTGAACTGCGCGGCTGACATCCTCTTCCCCAGGGTGTGTCTCCTCATCCATCACACCTGAGCCTCACACCACCCCTGGTGCGAACCCCTTTTATTTTATTTTTTATTTATTTTTTTGGCTGCACCATGCGGCTTGCGGGATCTTCCCCGACCAGGGATTGAACCTGGGCCACCACAGTGAAAGCCCGGAATCCTTACCACTAGGCCACCGGGGAAGTCTGCAAACCCCTTTTAGAGAGGCCTCCTCTGACCACCTCGTTATAGACTCCTTCTCCCCACCCCCAGGCGTTCTGTCTCTTTCTCTCTCAGGCCCTTGCTTGCACCTTTCTTTGCACTTAACACAGGATAGGCCTCTTCAATCACTTGGTAGACCACCCATTCATCCGTTCATTCATTCAACAAATATTGATTATCTACTATGTGCCGGTGGCTAAGGCTGGCACAGTCTGTGCTCTCATGGAACTTCCATGAAGAAAGAAAAAGACCAAGTGAAAACCTAAGTAAGTGATCACAGTGCTGTCTGGGTAGACTGCTTTGTTCTAAATACTCTCAAGCACTGGCACCTGGGGATCTAGTTAAACTGCAGACCCTGATGGGGTAGGTCTGGGTGGGGCCTGCGAGCCTGTGCTTCTGTCAAGGTCCAGGTTGATGCCGAAGCTGCTGGTTTGTAGCTCACACTTGGAGAAGTAAGGTCTAAGGATCCCGATGCCCATGAGACTTGTCCTCGAGTGTGACTCTTGGCGAACTGCCTGAGGTGTGTGCCTGTAGAGCCCCCAGAGACCCGGCGGGAGTTTGTCTGGTACGTCTGTCTCCCTCAGCCGTGGGAGGCTGAGTGGTTTGAAATACGAGCCCGACCAGAGAGTATGGGAGCCTGTTACCCTCCCCAGCGTCTGTGAGCTCGTACCTTGTTATTGTGTGTTGCGGTGTTGTCAATGAAATCCTCCCTTAAATACGATGCTTTTCAGATTCTTGAGGTGGAATCCTGTGAGGTCTCCGCAGTGTGCCTGTTTTGAAGTCAGCATTTCTGAAAATACTGAGGCTGTTTCTTGTTTTTAAGAGCAGACTGCCTCAGCTGGGCTAATGTGGCACTTTAAGTGGGTTGTTGAGAAGCAAGACTATATTGGAAGCAGAGAACTGACCACAGAAAGAGCAGGCAGAGCGAGGGTTCGAGGGGCTGGCAGGGGGGCTTAGGGCACTGCTGCCAGAGGGGGCGTCTTGAGTCCAGCTGGTGAATTGGCCCCTGGGGTGTTCTCTCGAGATGCCGGTGTGGTGTTGCCGGCTCAGCACTGCTGTACTGCCGCAGTCAAGCCTTTCGGAAGTCATGTTTAGTTTTTACAAGGAGCCAGATTGATTCTCCACTAGTTAATAGTTCTAGTGGCCATTTATGGAGCACTTACGATATACTAGGTTTTGGGCAAAGCACTTGGCACATGGTCTGGTGCCTTTAACCTTCCCGATGGCTCACGAGGCAGGTAGTCACCTTTTTACAGAGGACAGGATTGAGGTCAGGGGTGACGAACTTGCCTGGGGTCACACAGCAAGTAGGCTCAGGATCCGGCCTGGTCTGTCGGCCTTTGGGCAGGGCCTTTTCTCCTCTTGCTTTTACCACCTGGATCATGACTAGAAAGGATTTTACTACTGGTGGCAAGAATGGTTTGCTGATTATTTGTGTTACTTTTCTTCCGTCTTGCCCTCATCATACCCCTGGGTATGGTGCTTCCCTGTGTTGTCATCTTTAAAGTATTGCTTCTGTAGCACTTTCTTCCCTTGAGTTAGAGGAGGAGCTTGGCCAATGTGGGGCAGAAATGAACAGGGAAGAGAAGGGTACATTTTGGAGGCCGACTTTTCGCCCCACCCTCGCTGGCTTCTCCCAGCCTCCCTGGGGACAGGTCTCTAGGGGCCCTGCAATGGCTGCCTGTGACCCCGAGAGTCAGGGCTACAACTTAGTCCTTGGTGGTTCACAGCTGGAGGCAGAAGGTGAGGAGTAGTCAGGTTGATGGCATTGTTTTTGAAGACCATTTTCTGGCCACTTTATGGGATTCCTGTATCTGACCATTTCCAAATAACCTTGTTCTGCTCAGGGTTATTTTGTCTACTCTGTATCAGATACACAATTCTAGAGCTTTATGGGTTTTAAGTTTTGAATTAGGTTCCTTGATTGTAGTTTCATATATATGCTGAGTGCATGTATATACTGAGCCACTCACCAAATGCAGAATTAATTTGAATCCATATAACTAGGCTTCCGAGGCAAGGTGTGCACTCTGATTCTCACGTTTTAGGCAACGCAGGAACCGTACTATTAGGCGTGTGTTGCAAACTCTGTGTTACTAAGCCCGTGCGCATCCCTCCCCACTGGAGTGGTAGGGTGGGCCCACCCATGGAAACATGGAATTGGATCTTAAAAGCAGCGCCTTTTCACTTCTTTAGGCTTTTGCATCCAGAGTTAAGGATCTGGAGCTGGTGGGAACTGGATTCACCTCCCAGATCCGTAGTGAGTAAACTTGTGCCCCTATATGTTTACCTGGGCCTCAGTTACTCATACAGGCACCAGTGTCTAGTGGGTTCTGTTTTCTGGGCCTGATTCCTCAACAGTGAAAGGAAGGAGGTGACTTTTACTTGGCAGGGAGAATGGTTTTAGATATGATGTTCTTGGAGCACTGTGAACCTCATCCTGGCCATTCTGTCTTCAAGGACTGGCTGAAGTGCCCCTTTCCCCCTGTGTCTGGCTGCATTCCCTCCAGTTGAGCTCTTTGCCCATGTCTGAAGCCAATTTCTTGGTCTGTAAAAATGAGCCCCTTGAGCACAGGGATTATGCTTCATCCAGCCTGTATCCTGGGGCCCAGCGCTCAGCCTTGGGCTCAATAAACGTTTGTTAAATGAACCCAACAGTGTAATTTCCTTCTTCCATTGGCTTATCTAAAGCCAGTGTATCAGAAGAGCAGTGACTTAATAAGTACTGCTGATGAATCCCTGAGCAAACAGGGTGGTGATAACAGTGGTCAAATGGGTCTCTGGTAATTATAGGCCTTCGCAGGTAAACACAACGGTAGGTGTTTCCTTGCCTTTTGTGGACTTCAGAAGGCCTCCTCTCTGGGGTCTCCAATTGTTTTCAGTAATGGGAGAGAGCAAACGGGGTGGAAGAGGCTGAATGTGTGTCTTAAAAAAGTACTCTCCTGTAACAGCTTTTGTTTGTAAAGTAAAAATATATTTTAAAGAGATACAACGTTACAAGACTAACTTTGCAACCTGTTGATATTAAAGAAGAAAAGGAAAAGATGTATAAGAAGGGAAGAGAGTAGCTTCCCCCACAGAGTCTTTGCCAGTCAAAGTGTCCAGCCTTTTGGGCCTGTGTTTCATGCTATAGGGTTACCAGACTTGGGACTGTCTCCCCTGATTGTGAATTTTTCTTTTTAAAGTACATCTGGTACAATGTGACAAATTTTAGGATGCTAGGGGATGGAGATGCAGGCCCCTCCCTGCTTCAAATGCAGGGATAAACAGTATTCGGATACTTTGTGATTTGCCATCCTTGCTTCTTGCCTCTGCTTCAATGCAGGAGTCTGTCAATCCCTGTCATTCAAAACATCCCAGCCTTAGAGCCACTATTGCTCACAGGGCACTTGGGGTTGGGGGGCACAGAAGGATTTTGCCTGCAGCCTATGGCTGAGTACCCCTACCCAGCAAACCGGGATGTTCTAATCCATTGTATTACCTTGTCTGAAATTGTGGGTCCATGGTGACATCCGATCCCAACCCTTTTCCTCACTTGGGACCCTCAGAGGCATGTTTCTCTTTATTACAAAAAGAGAAGCCTAAAAAGCAAGGTTTCTAATTAAAGGAATGACTGACTGGGGATTTGGCAGTTTTTACACCTTTTCCCTCCTCACAGACAGAGCTCTTACCTGGTTTAAGAACAGTAAAGGATACTGTTGACATCGTTTAGTTTTTGTGAGAAGGGACAATATTTTCAAGGTGGTAGCAGGACTCTCTATAATGTACTCATGACCCTTTGTGTGTGAGAAAGCATATTTTTTAAAAACAAAATTAGTATCGTGTAATAATGTTCTGTGTAATGTATTTTAAAAACTAACATCGTGGACAATTGATCCCCTGCTAAAAAGAAATCTATCCCATATTGAAAGACCGCATATTATTTCTTTCTGTTAATTGTTACATACTTTTTACATGAAGAGTTAAGTTGTATGACCTTTCATCCTCCTGTTGCTGGCTGGGCTTCCTACCCGCCCTCTCCCCACTTTTTTTCTTTTGGGTAATATCGCAATGAGCATTTTTGTAACATTTATTTATAGACCATATGGGCACTTCTGTAGAATTTTGAGGTCAGAAGATATGCACCTTTAAAAATTCACCTTTATTTATTTATTTATTTATTTATTTGAACCCAGGAAGCTGGCAGTTTATTTTAAACAAGTTAAGATTTGGAGTCACAAGTCCCAGTCCTGCCTCAAACAATTTGTACTTGACGTTTCTGGGCACCATATGTCTTTCAAGTAAATGAGCTTCTGAGGTAACAGAGAAGCAATAGAGAAAACCAAGCATAAAAATTCACCTTTTAAGAAGATGATATACTTAGGTTCCCAATGACCTAAGGGCTGTCACTAGTACAGAATGTTGTTAATCTTAAATTTTTGTCATTTTGAAAGCTAAATATATAGAAGACTCCAAAAAAATATGGCCATGGCAGGTCTGGGGAGTTCATAGGGCTTCAAACAAAGTCTTAACTAGCAGGGGTTGCCAGGATGTCCTCTCTGGTTCTGGGTTTCAGCCTCCGAGGCCTCGTCTCTGGACTTACCCTGTCCTCTCCGCGGGCTCCTTTTCTCTGCATCCCTCCCATTCTTGATTATGCCCAGTGGTGCCGAGTGTTGATAGATGGCTCAGGAGCATGTGTTCAAGCACGTGGGAGAGGGAAGATGTGGGTCAGGCTGGAGGTGGCTTCTTGCTGCCCAGGCAGCTGTGGCCTCACTTCCTTCTCCAGTTCCCCACCTCTGTTCCTGCTCAGAGGGAAGCTCCTTGGCACTCTTACTGTCGACGGCCATGCCGGGCTGTCTGCAGCCGGGGTCTCCCAGGCACCCAGAATTGCTCTGTGACATTTCAGGGGCACATTTCTCCAACCCAGTCATGGTTCCTCTTTGTCATTCAGCAGGCATCTGTGGCAGATCTTGTATTTAACAGGAGTGGATGATGACAGGATGATAAAAGGCTGATAAAATTCCCTGTAGGTGAGCTTTGCTGGTCTTCCCACCCTAGAACAGGCTTCTTCCTTTTGTATAGCAGCCGGCACCCTGTCTAGCTGATTCCTGCACCCTGATGCTTAGGACAGACTCCCTTTTGGGCCAGAGCCATTTCCAGTACAAGTCCCTGGTACCTAAATGCTCTTTGCTTTAGAGGTGACGCTCTCTACCTCTGGATAGCTCTCCTGGGCAGCCCACCTGGTGGGCTTCAGTTTTGAGTAGATGCAACGAAGATCGTCAAAAGGAATGACAGCTCTTTTCTCCTGGGTCTGTCTGTCTTGGTTGGCTTTGACCTCTTGCCCCTGGAACTGCACTTGCACGGGGCACACACACTCTCCAGCTGTTGATAGAAGGAAGAAGTGGAAGCTCCAAATAGTCTCTGCTCAAAAACCTACCATCTTAACAGCCACGAGCCTCGGCACGGGCCTTACTAGTGAGACTGAATCATAGTTAGGACAGTAGCTGTTTTCCCCAGATGTTTTTTTCAATGGAAATATTTCAGTGGTAAACAAAATACCCTCACACGTCCTCCTGAGAGCAGAGGCAGTCAGTTAAGTAGCTCCCATGATGTAGCTGGAGCGCATCACTGCACCCATGGATCACACTTGGCGGCGGTGTGTCCTTCGGCCAGCTGCATGGCTCCCAGGAGATGGAAGGGGCAGTTGCGTGGGGAAGATGTTAGGGAGGAGGGCAGGGGGGGTGATCCTTGTGCAGCAGCTGAATTTCCAGGGCTGGGTTTGGGCTTTGCTGCCTTGAGGTCACAATCCACCTGCTGCTGCTTGGACCTGCAGTGGTGAGCATGACTCAGAAATCTGGAAGGGGGCCGTGGTGACCTCACTGCTGGATCCGAGGCAGCGCGAAAGCCCTCCGGGGTGGGCGTGGTTGCTGGAGGAGCCTTCACTGATGAAGTGGATGTGATGTAGATGCTGGTATTCTGGATCACTGGGGTTTGCCAATTACTTAGTAACTCGGGAGACATTTTTATTACTAAAAAAAGAAAGAGCTGTGGTGGCAAAGTACTGTCCAAAACAAGGGCGGATGATACTAAATGAGTTCAGTCTGACATGGAGGTCGTTGGTTTTGTGAATTACTTACCTTTAGAGATCTCATGGTCCAGGGCCAAGCTTTTTCCAGGGGGTGCCCCAGGGGCTTCTAGGAGTTTAAGAGGTGGACCGTAGGCTCCACTAATCCCACTTCTCAGAAAGGATGAAAACCCACTCATTTCCAGATGAGGGAAATAAGGTCTGAATTAGTTTTCTATTGCCACTGACACAAATGACCGCAAACACAGTGACTTAAAATACCATAAATCTGTTTTATCTTATGATTCTGTAGATAAGAAGCCTGATATGAGGCTCAGGGAACTAGAATCAAGGGCTGTGTTCCTTCTGGGGGCTCTGGAGGAGAATCCATCTCTTTGCCTTTTCCAGGTTCTAGAGGCCACCCGCTTTCCTTGGCTGGTTTCCTCCGTCTTCAAATCCAGCTACATTGTCATCTCCCTCTGACCACAGCTGGGAAAGGTTCTCTGCTTTTAAGGACCTTTTTTTTTTTCCATTGGACCCACCTGGATAATCCAGGCAAACTCTCCATCTCGAGATCCTTAAATTAATCCCACATGCAAAGTCCATTTTACCATGTAATGTAGCATATGCATAGGTTCTGGAGATGAGGACATAGACAACTTTGGGTACCATTATTCTATCTACACACAGGTCAGACGAGTGTGGTAATTTATCAGGTTTGCGTGGAGGTTAGTGGCACAAGTCAGCCCAAGGATCCAGGTTTCCTGACTGGTCAGGGCCCGAGTCTTTTCCTTCCCGCCGTTTGCCACATTGCATTATGCCTGGCAGAGGTTGAGTGGTCTCTGTCACAGGCTGTAATCTTCACTGCAGGCAGTCTGTCCCTGGATAAGAGGCGGTGGGCATGAGGAGAACAGAAGGAGCCACCGTTTCCTATGGGGAAACGGGGCAGCGCATGGGAGCAAGGGGTGGGTGGCTATGCTCTCCATGTTACCTTTGTGGGTAGGAGTTCGTGGGGACTCTTAATCCCGTTGTGTTGGTAGTCTGTTCTTGTCAAGGCTTCTGTGCCAAGGAACAGAGACACAGGTGAGGTGGCTAAAATGAAGCAGGTGCGGTCTGTGGAGCTGTTCAATACGGCTGCTGGCTGCCGCCAACCTTTACTGAGGACTTGGTGCGTGCCTGAGAGGTACCCACCAATGCACTCGTTCATGCTCTGAGAAGCTGCTCTGGGATGTTTCTGTCCAGGGCCACCATATTCCTCCTTATCACAGACCAGATCTGCTCCTCTGTCCACACTTCCTATGGAGACCTCATACCTGAAGCTTCCCTCTGTTCTGCTCAGCGCCTCACAGCTTCCTGGCTCAGTTTGTGTGTCTCAATTTCTGATTCCTGGGAGATGAATCTGAAGGGCTGAGCTCGGCCAGGTGTTGACTTGGAGGTGGAAGAGGGGCACGGTCACCTGGGTCTGTGGGTGAGTAGATGGTGACAGGTGAGTTTACTATGCAGTGGGGGCCTTGCCTTATTCAGCCGATGTTACTGTGCAAATGCTTTGCAAGTTGAATTTGAATTCGTTTTAAAAGACTTTATTTTAAAATAATCTCGAACATACAGAAAAGTTGCCGGAATACAAAGAACTCCTATATAGCCTAAGCTTAATTCATCAATTATGAATATTTTGCCACATTTGCTTTATCGTTCTCCATTGCATATTATCTTTTTTGAACCATTTGGAAGTTACACACATCATGCCACTTGACCCCTAAATAGCTTCAGCATGTCTTTCCTAAGAACAAGGACATTCCTCCTTGTAATTACAGTTTAATTAGTAAAAACAGGACATATGACATCGACTTACTATTATTGAATATACAATTCATACCCAAATTTTGCCACTTATGACAGTAACGTCCTGTACAGCCATTCTTCCCCTGACCTAGGACTCAATCCAGGATCATGCACATTGTATTCAGTTGTCACGTCTCTGTCATCCCCTTTAACTGGGAATGGTCCCTCTGCCTTTTTTCTTTTTTTGTCTCTGATGACATTGGCTTATATGCTTAAAAAATGTCCAGTACTTCCTAGCAATTTGGATTTGTATGATAATTCCTCACTAGGAGATTCCTCATGATTGGATGAGTTTCTGTCAGAATGCTTATAAATGATGTTTTGCATCTTTCTGGGTGTATCACATCAGGAAGTGCATGATGTCATTTTGTCCCCACACTGGTGACCTTAGCTTTGACCCTTTGGTTAATGTGGTGTTGAGCTTGTATAACTTAATCTACGTGTCGCAGAGGAGGTGAGCATTTAAAGAGGACCACCTCCTCCTTTAAAGTTACGTATGGTTTGCAAGTGCTTTTTGTACATGGGACTTTCCTGAAGCGGGCACCCTTGTTCTCTTCAGGGTGTGCTCCTGAATGTAGGTGGAAGGGCTGATGTCCTCAGAGCCCACGGAGAGGAACAACTTGCCTGAGGTAGGAACAGAGCGTCATCTCTGCCCTTGTGGCAAGAGTAAGGTCTACCCTGGAGACAGAAGTACAAGAGCCTGTGAACACTGAGGTCCCTTTGACTACATCTGGCTGTCCTGGCTGCCTCCTAATTATCTAGCAAAAGAAAAGACAGATGAGGATGTGGAGAAATCTCTTCTCTGCATGTGCTTGCCAGTTCTCTAAATGCAAAAGATGATTGTCCAGGCTGCTGTCACTGCATTTCTCTTTTGACAGTCTCTTCTCTTCTGACATTGAGCTGCTTGGGTTTGGTCAGCTTGCATGATGTTTGCATATCGGGCGTGAAAGCTCCCGGACTGATTATGAGATTCCTAAGACCTAGATGGTTGCTCCTGGACCGTTATGGGATTATGGGATTCCTTTGTAGATGTGATTCTCAAGACTCAGGAGGCTGCCATATGGGAAAGATGTGCTGTTTAGAGCTCTGGACATTTTCAGTTTGATTGTGGCCAGTATTACCTTGATTTAAGCTTCTCAAACTTGTACTTTATGAACTGTTTCATATTGGACACTTGACCTTGCTGACCCCTAGAACTGTTGTTCCCACTTCTTATTCGGAAGCAAACAACATGACCACATGCAATCTATTTTAGGGACAGTAAAATGAAATAAAAAATAGGGGAAAGGTACTTTTAAAAATGAAATATAATAAATGATCACAAATACTCATGAGTAACAGTACATCTTGACTCTCCTACCTAGTATGCTGCTAAAATTTGGGGGGAACATATACAGGGGTATGACACAGCCCCTGACCTCAAGGATGTGGCCTTTCTTTTAAAAGGAGTGTTATAAAGATTAAACTGATTTGTGGATTCATTTTTTTTCTCAAATAGTGTTTTGATTTGTTCTGGGTAGTTGTAATGCCTGAACTTATTTGTGGGGTTATCTCTGCATGACTTGGGACACATTTGTCCATGTCATCAGAGGAATTGTGACGGCAGGCTTTCACCACATCCCAGAGACAGCTGGTTGGAAAAATAAATATGTCTGGCCATATATTCCCAGAGGTTGTGCTTATGCCTGAATTTAAGTAAAAATTATAGGCAGCCTTAGGACAACTAGATTTGGAGACATTCCATCTTCCCCAAAAGAATGTTAATAATGTAATTCCTTATCCTGTGCCTTGGTATCAGCAAAAACTTCTTAGAGTTGTGTATGTTCTTAAGTTTTAAAGACACTGATAGATGTCATTTGCTTTTCTACCTATGGAATTTTTGCTTGAGGAAGGGGCTTTGGCCAGGTATGCATCACCTTTTTCACACTGAGTCCTCTGCGGCTGATACTGAAATGCTAGATAAATGTGGTCTGGTGGTGGTCGTGTTGGGGAATAGGTGTTGGGGAGAGTATGGGAAGGGAAGCTGAGGTTGATGGACGAGGACTAAGATGTCCAGGAAATGGGAAGAGTAAGGTTTTGAGAAGAGCTAGAACGAATTAAAACTAATATGCTGAAAAAGCAGTGGTGCCTCATTTACTTTGGTATCTTCCAGGAAGGAGGAATTCAGTATGAGCAAGTTAGCTAAATAATTGACGTTTCCCCCAGTTACAGGTGAAACTATTCTGTTTTTCTTGCAAATGTCTGAAGTACATTATAAACTTTCCCTCTTAAGAAGTAGTAGATAAGTATCATCATTTTATCTTTTTCCCCTTGTGACTCGGAATTCTGTGCTGACTTCAAATACTAGCTACTCTACAGCCTGTTAGGGTACGTGGGTTGCTCCCCTCTCTCTGATATGTCGTCTCTCATTTGACCGTCTGCCTCAGGAACCCCTGTCTCTGCACTGTTCTGATAGTACCATGGCTTCAGGCAGGACTGAAAGGACCCAGGATGTACCCAGTAACCAAGGTGGTATCAGTAGATTCTGGCTCCTAGGAACTGCTCTCTTCCGTGACCTCAATCAAGCAGATGGGCTTAGCGATGGTTTTTAGTTTCTGCTTGGAGGCTTTTTCTCATTGCCCAGGGTTGATGGATGGCTGTTCTGTTCCTGGGTCCTAACTTACAGAGGCATGATGATATGGAGAGGCCAAGGCCATTGAAAGATGATTTTTGTTACGTAAATTTCCTGAGAAGAGGGACCATGCCACATAGGAGGCATCAGGGTAGTCAGGAGGCAGAAGACAGGAGGGAGGAGAAAGCCTTGGCCAGAGCCTTTATCGGGGTTTCCACAGGAAAAGCAAGGCAGGGCAGAGTAAACAGTTTCAAACTGGCTAGTTTGAATAATCCTGGTGGGCTTTGGGCAATAGGGGTGGTCTCTAGGTTCCTGGTACCTGGCCCTTGGTGTGTGAGAGTTGGATAAAGGAAGTGACGGGGGGGATGTAGACTGTGGATTGGTTGGCTTGTATATGAACCATGCTCCTGGCTGAGACTTCGCTGTCTTCTAAGAAGCGGCCGGCCCTGGGAGGGGTGGTCTCCCCCGAGGACTGTAAAGCCCCAAATGCCAGAGCATCAAGAATATGGAAAAGAGGAAAATAGTTAATGTACTTGACCCTGTGATGAACGGATGCCACGTAGACAAATCCAGAATCTAAGACAACACAGTGATAACAGTGGCCTTGTAATAGATGGATCACGGCTGCCAACTGCCCGACTTCCAGATGGCTGTCAGATTACTTTGGGGTCATTGCCACCCTTGGCTTTAATTCTGTAGTGCGTGGAGCTTTATGACACCGGGAGCCTCACTTCTCCTTTCTGCTAGAAAGTGGGGTCTCCATCATCAGTTGAGAGTGTATCCTGTGTTCTTGTTCGGGAATGTACTTCAAGGTAGATGAAGCCTCATTTCACGAGGGGGAAATAAATAAATAACCAGCCTCTGAGAATTGGGGTAGGGGAAAGCTGTGTTGGTGGGGAATTTGTTTTCCCTTTAATTTCTGGTATATATGTATATATTTCAATAAATGGCTAAATGTCTAACACATTGCCATTTTATGAGCAAGCTAAGTTATCCAAATGCATCTTTCAACTTTTATTTACTATGTAAGTAATTGGTGCTATTACAGATACATTAGAAAATTCAGATCAGTAAAAGAAAATAAAATTGCCCTCATAATCGTGCTATCTGGAGATATCCTCTGTTTTATTTTTTTATCTTACTTCATTTTTTAAATAAATTTATTTATTTATTTATTTTTGGGCACGTTGGGTCTTTGTTGCTGCGCGTAGGCTTTCTCTAGTTGCGGCGAGCGGGGGTTACTCTTCGGTGCACAGGCTTCTCATTGTTGTGGCTTCTCTTTGTTGCAGAGCACAGGCTCTAGGCATGCGGGCTTCAGTAGTTGTGGCTTGCGTGCTCAGTAGTTGTGGCTCACGGGCTTTAGAGCACAGGCTCAGTAGTTGTGGCCCACGGGCTCAGTTGCTCCTCCACATGTGAGATTTTCCCGGACCAGGGCTCAAACCCCTGTCCCCTGCACTGGCAGGCGGATTCTTAACCACTGCACCACCAGGGAAGTCCCATCTCTGTTTTAAAAGTAATTAATTCTTCAGTATATAACTTTCCTTTTGTAATTTTTCCCAAACATTTTCCTTCATTGCTTCCAGAAATTTTGAAATTCTAAATTGTGAAATTTCCAAAAATTGTGAAATTCATAAATGAAAATGTGCAAATAAGGTTTTATTTTGCTTTGATCTATCCCAAATAATTGCCTTCTGTTATGGTGGAATTCTTGTAATCACAGAGAACTTTGTCACTTCTGAAGTCTGTGATGACCCTTGGCAGGTGATCTGAGGTGGTGCTTTGGAAAGTGCAATAGCCCAGGACGATGTTCTGGCCACCTTCTAACTGTGTTACACTGGAGCACTCAGAGTGCTGGTGCGGCCTTCCTGTTGGGGTGGAAGAAGGATTGGAAATCTGGAAATAACTACTTGCATTTGCCTGTGTTCCCTTCTGCCTTCTTTGGAACACTGGGTTAGGATGTTTGTAGCTGGAGAGCCAGTTAATGGGTATAAATCACGATCTGGGAAGTCTGGTTCCTGAGCAGCTGTTGGCCAGCTGCAGCACTGGTAACTCAGCAAACAGTAAACTTTCATCTGAGAATCTTCACTTGTGACAGAAACGGCAGAGACACGCTGCCCGACACTTGTCACCCAGATCTGGGTTCAAACGTTGCCTCACCATCTAATGGCTGCGTGAGTGCAGGCCAGTTAGAAAGCTCCTGAGTTTCATTTTCCTCACCTGTAAAATGCTGGTAACCTACCCACCTGGTAGGGTTGCTGTGAGAAGGGCACTAAACAAGGTAATGCAGGTGAAGCATCTGTCCCCACGCCTGGCCCATAATAATCGTGTAGTAAGTTACTGTCTTCCCATCCTCCCTTGGTATGTTTTTTGTTTTTTGTTTTTAAACAAGTGTAGGATGAATTTGAGCATGTTACTGTCAGGAGTGAATCTGTTCTAAGCTTACCTTACAAAAATTTCTCCCAAATCTACCCAGCGTCGCCCCTCTTACTCTCCCAGGTAATAAGCTGGTCCATCACAAGGTGGGCGAAGTCTAATGTAAGGAAACAGCACTGAACCTCCTTGTCTACAAGAAGAGAGGATGCTGGTGAGGAAGGCTGTTTTTAGATCTGTCTGAATTAGCCCTGCCCACCCCCGTCAGGGTGATGCTGCCATTCCTTTATTGCCAGGAGGACAAATGGTGGGAGGCCAGAGGGAAGCAGACCAGCCAGTAGGTGTCACGGGCACTTTTATCCTCAGTGCTTTTAGCATCTTCAGTTATCCCAGGGGGTCCTGAGACCCCTGAGCTGGTGTGTTCCCTCAGAGCTGGGGTGGGCGTGGCCGGGGGGGGTGCCTGGCCCTGGAGCCTTCATTCAGTGCTGACCCTCCCTAGGGCTGAGGTCCCGGGCTCTTGGCAAAATTGAATTACAGCCTCTGCTTATGGCTGGACCTCAGCTGGCAGGGTCTTGGGGGTTTTAAACAAAAGCATGAGCCTCTCCAGAAGTGGATTAGGGAGATGTCCATTCAAGCAGGGGATTTGTACACGTTAATTCTCAGAGCAGATATCTGACTGTGAAAAGGACCTTGTGACCTTATTTAGAAAAAAGGCTGCACTTTGTTAACCTTTATTCCCGTAAGAAGGAAAAATCATTACATGGCAGAGGTTCAGGCACCATAGGAGATTTTTCTGGATGATTCTCCATTTTAAGAGTTATGCTTCTACAGATAGGATAAAATTCTCAGGACTTCTGACTGTCCCCACTGCATATTCTTTTTGTTGGGGGAAAAAAATCCATATTTCTTTCCTATCCTAGGCTTTTGTCCCTTCCTTCCCAGTCGTAGCAGATAAGAATTAAAAAATTTTTTTAAAGGAAGAGGAAAAAAGACAAACATTTGAAAAGACATTGCCCTGTCTCCCACTGCTCCCCATCCCCCCACCCCCATGCTTATTCAATACAGGTACGTGGTGAGTAGATTATGAGCAGATTCGCAGAAAGGTAGGTGCACGAGTGATGTGGGCCCCTGACGTTCAGGCAGCTCAGCTCCTCTGAGCCTGCCTCAGATGCCACTCCCTCCTGACGCCTTCCCCAGTCACCCCACCCCCAGCTGGACTCTCCTCCCTCTCTGTTCCTGTAAGGCTGTTGACATCTATTTCCAAGAAGGCAATATGGGGTAAAGGAGAGCGCAGCAACATGGAATTGGAAGACCTGAGTCCAGATGTGGGCTTCACCACCTCCTAACTGCAACTCTGAGCTTCTGAGCCTGAACTTCCTTCACTGCACTTGAATTATACTGTGCCGGCTCATCTCCCAGCTAGAAAACGGAAGCCCTGGAGGACAGGATGTTGTTCATCCTGTTATTTCCAGTCATTTATTTAGTCATTCATTTCTTTATACAATTACCCTCTTAGGACCCAAGAATAGAGAGATGAACATAGTGCATGTGGCACATGGTAGGAATTACAAGCTGCTCCTTCCCCCGCCCCTTCTTTTTCCTTGAGTGACGTGATCCACGTATAGTTGAGGGAGCTTTGGATATTTCTTCCCAGAGCATTAAGTAGAGAGGAGCAGAACATGGCCTGCTTGTTGACCCTGACAACACCACTTCCCTTTTTTTTTTTTTGTTAATTGCATGAGAGATTCTTTAAATTCTGTAGTGCTTTACAGTTTTCCGAAGTTTCACGCACACGATTTCATATAATTGCGTAATAACCCTTCCCCCAACCTCTGCAGTGCACCTTGCCTCCACCACCACTGGTAACCACTAGTTTGTTCTCTGTATCTGTGAGTCTACTTTTTTGTTTTATTCACTAGTTTGTTATATTTTTTAGATTCCACATATAAGTGATATCATACAGTATTTGTCTTTTTCTGTCTAACTTATTTCATTAGCGTAATGCCCTCCAAGTCTATCTATGTTGCCACAAATGGCAAATTTCTTTCCTTTTCATGGCTGAGTAGTATTCCATTGTATGTATGTATGTGTGTGTGTGTGTGTGTGTGTGTGTATATATATATATATATATATATATATATACCATGTCTTAAAAATATATATATATACACACATTATTTTCCATGTTCTTTTCCATTATGGTTTATCATGGGATATTGAATATAGTTCCCTGTGCTATACAGTACGACCTGTTGTTTATCCATTTTGTATGTAATAGTTTGCATCTGCTAACCCCAAACTCCTAATCCACTTCTCCCCCCGACCCCGGCAACCAGAAGTCTGTTCTCTGTGTCCGTGAGTCTGTTTCTGTTTTGTAGATAAGTTCATTTGTGTCATATTTTAGATTCCACATATAAGTGATATCATATAATATTTGTCTTTCTCTTTCTGACTTACTTCACTTGGTGTGATAATCTCTAGGTCCATCCATGTTGCTGCAAATGGCATTATTTCATTCTCTTTTATGGCTGAGTAGTATTCCATTGTATATATGTACCACATCTTCTTTATCCCTTCATATATTGATGGACATTTAGGTTGCTTGCATGTCTTGGCTATTGTGAATAGTGCAGCTATGAATATAGGGGTGCATGCATCTTTTTGGATTATCATTTTGTCTGGATATATGCCCAGGAGTGGGATTGCTGGATCATAGGGCAAGTCTATTTTTAGTTTTTTGAGGAACCTCCGTACTGTTTTCCATAGTGGCTGCACCAGTTTACATTCTCAGCAGCAGTGTAGGACGGTTCCCTTTTCTCCACATGCTCTCTAGTATTTGTTATTTGTAGACTTAATGATGGCCATTCTGACTGGTGTGAGGTATATACCACATCTTCTTTATTCATTCATCTGTTGATGGACATTTAGGTTGTTTTCAATTTACAATTGTCAAGGTATGGAAGCAGTCTTGGAAATGCCATTCCCATAGGAGGCTTTCCTACATTTAGTGGTAAAGTGAGACTTCCCAGTTGAAAATTTTCCTGCCCTCTGCCAGGGTAAGTAAGGGTGAGAAGGGGATCAGGGCTTACAACTTTTAATGAGATGGGTACAAATCGGGAGCAAGAGGCTGAATGCATGGAGCAGAATTTGAAGTGCCTCCTTAAATAGAAAGTGGACGTAGAGAAATATGAAATGCTGGGGTTTCAGACGGACACAGCTCTATCACCTATTCCACTGGAGAGGGTAAACTATTATTACTTTTCCTTTTTCCAGAAGCCATTTTGTGTGTGAAAGCCCTGAAGGACCACATTCCACTTAATCCCTTTTATTACCAAAATTGTACTTTGCAGTGAGGGGGTGTGTGGCTGGGGAGCCCTTTCAAGATTGGAGTCTGGAGGCATCGGGCTGGTTAATTGCATGTTTGTCTTTTGGCTTCTTTCCAGTCTTTCATCACGGATGACCCCTTATCTATAATTTTTAGGTTAAAAAAAAAAGTCCTTTTCCTCTTTTGTGTGTTTTATGAAGCTAAACAGATGGTGATAATGATCTAAGCACTAGCTTTGGAAATCAATTACAGTGGATGAAAAGGGTCAAGATAGATCCTACCACAGATGTCAGCCCATGGAGGCTGTGATTCCAGGTATCACCATGGTCAAGTTGACCAGCCTGGCCAGCTTAGCTGGGCCTCCTCTTCCTGACTGACTATCCCTATGGATGTCTTCCACAGCTGCTGGTGTTATCTGTGTACAGAGAGAACTGCCCCATTTCCTGGGGTGAGGTATATGGGAGGCTTACTTCTCAGAAGGTCTACATGACTGTGGTTCACAAGTCTGGTGGTACCTGAGAACCACATGTACAGCTTAGAGAGAAATAACAGGGAACCCCATCTCCTAAGATTCTGGCTCACTAGGTTTCAGATGAGGATTGGAATTTGTCTTGTTAAAGAGTCCCCTGTGTGTCTAGGATGCTCAATCAGGACTGCGCATCACTGACCCTCCTCACCCTCACTGCTCGGAGTGGGCCATGGGTCCAGCCGCATCTGCATCACCTGGGAGCTAATTAGAAATGCGTACTCTCAGGCTCCACCCCACCTTCCAGCATCAGAACCTACTGTTTAACAAGGTCCCCAGGAGATGCTTGTGCATATTAAGGTTTGAGAAGCTCCGCTCCCGTATGGTCATGTGATATGATCACAGCTTGATTGTTCCTGGTGATGGAATATTGATTCTATACATTTATGTCTTCAGTTTACCAATGCCTTCCCTCTTGAGGATTGGGCTATGATTTGCATAATCTAATTTTTAAAAATTATGTGAATCACCTCTATGCATTATAACTAAGTTTTAGTTGTTTTGCCTTTTATTGTCGAGTATACACACACATACTGTTTCATTTAAATATACTTAACCTGTAAAATGAACTATGTTCTGTAGCCAAAGAAGAAAGATTCTTTGTGCTCTACTTTCATTATTCCTGCCTCTCTTCCCTGTTCTGTGAAGCAGCCTCTGGCTGTTCACATGGAGGTGATTTGCTCCTCCTTTGGGCTATGATTTTCCCCTAGTGTCTGACTATTATTGCACTTGCCTCAGTGTGCTGGAATTTTTGTTTACAAAAATGAGACCCTACTTTTATTCGTGGCTGCATCCCCTTTGTCTAGGGCATACCTGATGCATACTAGGGATTCAGTAAAAGTTCATTGGCGGTGTGGGGGGTGAGTGAATGAGTGCCATCGAGGATGGAGGGCTTCTGGTGTACTTGTGAGTGTGGATGGTATTAGTGCCCTTGTGTTTCCTCTCTTGCTCCCTTCCCAAAATATCTGGGCATCGACAGTGAGGGTTACTTGGTTTTCTATTGGAGATTGTAGTACTTGATTCAAGAAGATTAAACCTATGGAGGTGAAAATTAGGCTCCATGGGTGGATCTTTAATTAGGTTGTTAGGATGGCCGTTTAGAACATCTCCGGGCGACTTGTATGCCTATTGGTGTTTTTCTCAGCTCCTTCTGGAAGTGCCCTGCTATGAATTGATGGTTCCTGCTTCCTTAGATGGGAAGAAATCTATTTCTAGGTCCAGCTGTATCTTTGGGTTGATGACCTTTGTAAATGGTTCCACAGAGTTCTGTCCTGAAGTTGCAGCCACCCAGAACTCAACTAGCCTTGGGTCACTTAGGGATAGCAAGAGCCTCATTACAATATGATTTTTTTTCTCCTGAGGATGGTTTTATGCCAAGAGACCCCACAGTCAGCTTACTATAACCTTAAGCTACTCAATTGAGAAGATACATTTATTGTTGAAAATTGTAAGAAAAGGAATGCATCCCGGTATCCTGGTGTCGGTATAAGTTCTTCTTTTGGTGATGGCTTGTGGCTTCTTCTCTGTATTCCACAGCACCTGGCCCCTCTCTGCTGATGCCCGAGAACTGTTGGCCTTTCACTTGCTATTTGAAACTAAGGATGTCCTAAGCTTTGTGTCTTAATTGAGAAATTAAAAGTGTAGAATTTTATACCTGTTGTAAATGTAAGTAAGAATTAGATTTTTGTTTTTAAAGTAAATGCTCTGGTTCTTCTATCTAACCTGAATTTGCTTTTCTTAATGTCTCTTGTGTACATTTATGATTTTGTTTGCATTTTTTCGTCACAGTGGAGCAGCCCCTAGCATCGCCCACTGACCTGTGAGATTTATGTTAAGAAGACTATGTCTTTGAGGTCATTAAAACAGGCTATTTATTTTTTATACCCTCAGTAACTATTTGAAATTTCTTACAAGCTCGTGCACAAACCCTGCGTGGTTGAGGTGAATGAAAGGCGTCTTTGGCTTTCCAAGGATCTGGGATAATGAGAAGCGGTAATACCGGGTAAAACTACTGTGAAGGGTTAACTATTGAACATGAAACCAGCAAGCCGTCTCAAACAAGCATCCCCCTTTTATCCAGCTTCATTGTGGAATGAGGTATTTCACATTGTGTGAACATTTCAGAGAACAGTTTCTTACAATTGAAAGCTCTTGAACTTAATTCATTTAAAACACTCTGGAAATCTGTCTAAATATTTCTTGTATTTATTTGTTTCAAAGGGTGTGCTAGAACAACGTTTTTCCTGATAATTCAGAATCATCGTCATTTTATAACTACTGTGGTACACCAGTAAGCGATTTGAGTAGAACTGTTGAATCCTGCAAAGCAGGTCCCCAAACCTCTTGTGCAGTTTTAGTGCTGAACCTTTGCGTCTTTTAAGCTCCCTCGTGGTTAGCGCTCACCTCTCTCACTGTCACCGTGCCTGTCCTTTCTTGCCTTCTTAGTGGCTGCTTACCATCTGGCAGAAGGGCCACTTGGCAAGTGTTTTGGAATTAAGCATATGCAATGGTCAAAATTTTTGAGTTCAGGTAAGAGGGACTTGCTTTCATTAGAAAGTGTGTTGAGCTATTGGATAATGTCTTCATCTGCCTGAAGAAATTTTTTTAGATGTGCTTCTGGGTTGCGGGCTCTATACTGGAGAGCTGGGATGGCCACACCTCTGACCTGTGTCTGAATATATGTCACAGGGATCCAAGATAGGTCCTGGTGTCAAATGATCCCCAACACCTGGTGAGATGTTTTCTGCAGAACTTACTTTCTAAGAGGATTTTTTTTTTCCCCCTAAAGTTGAGGTTTTTTTATGGATAAATATTCGTTACTGATCCATTAGATTTCAGGAAGAGTAGGGGGAGTATGTGGAGGGCATGAAAAATTGTTAAAAGAAATTTGGCCAAACCATTCAAGGAATTAATAGACTCTGGAAATAGCTGTGTAAAGGTTACTGTTAAACAGAGTAGAGATCTGTTGATGGAATATAGTGGACTCTTAAGTCATTGATGATTAAATGACCAGTGAGAGACAGAGAAGATTGGATCTTTGCTGCTAGTACCTATTAAGACAGAATTACAGACATGCCATGCCGACTTTATGGAAGAGTCTAGGAATAACTTGATGACAGTTTTTTTTCCTGGGCCTACGTTTATATTTGCAGTCTGATCTTTCTGCTCCCAGAGACATTATTTTTACTTATTACAAAAAATTGAATAGAGAAATGGCCTGGATATGACTTTGAAACCAGGCTTCCATTTAGCAAACATATTTTGAAATTGAGAAAAAGGTGATCCCAAAGTGCAAGTCATTAAGTGTAGTTTGCTAAAATTTGCCATTCCTTTAACATTCTTTCCTCAAATTCTTTCAAAATTGCAGTTCAGGTGAGAGTAAGAGGAATGAATGTCCAAATGGATGGTAGCCATTGGTGGTTTTTTTATGTCTAAAATGAGTGCAGCAGGACATTCCTGGCTAAAGTGGCTCCACAGACCACATTGGGGAACCAAATATTCAATGTCTCTCATGTGCTCAAAAAATAGGGAGGTGCGTCGTGGTTGGCCTCCATACCATGAAACAAGAGGACACCTTTGCTGTGGATTTACACAGGGATCCAGTTGGGCAAGGGCAGTCTGACTTGCCTTTGGACTCGTGGTGCTGAAACATAACCAGGCTCACAGCAGGCAAACCTAAAACGAGGCAAAGGGAGAAAGATTATGTTACACAAAACATGCTTAGAAATGGTTTAGAAAGACCTGGAATTTCTGCTGTGGCTATCCAAAGTTCTCACTTGGAGTTGGGCACAATGTAACATTCCTTCTTGAGGGAGTACTGTTGGGAAAGGAATTTTTGCCTCAGTTGAGTAACTTTGCCCGGCTATTTAACATGCATGGTCTTCTTGAGCAGTTAAAGATGCAGAAGAAAGATAGCATTGTTTCAAGACAGTTCTCACAGGCCATTCTTGGCCATCTTTTCTGAACCTGCAGGCCCTACCATGGTCCGTATTTCAACACGATTTTGATCATCAGAATTCGGGAACCTGAGGCGGCTTGCAGTCTTGGCAAAGCACTTCTGTTGCTCACTGATAGTGCCACTGAAAAAGGCATTTTGTGTATGTTTGGAAGTTTAGATATATTCTGCTTAATTAAAGGTACAATGTGCCATGGGCATGTTAGAGAGCATCCCAGTGAGCAGACTGTGACCTTTTTCAAAAGGCAGAGAGAGACTGGGGTAGGTAAGCCTCCCTCCGTGCATTGTTTAAGAAAAGATTTGTCTCTACTCCTTGCTTCCATTTGGCCGAAGGACGTGGGTTGGGCCATCTGTTGGCATACTCAGAGCTATACAAAGTCCCTTTTGTTCCCCTTCCTCCTGAGCCAGTCACATGTGTCTCTTGGCCTGGGTTTGTCAAACAAGCCTTTGGCTGAGGCCACGGGGAAGGCCGGGGTGGACACCCATGACTGGCCATTGAGAACTTCTGTCAGTTCCGTCCCTGCTAGGCTTGTACTGAAGGGGCCACCCTTCCATGAGGTTGCTTGAATACGACCCTGAGTTTTTGATTGGATCCTTCCAAAATGAAGCTTGTACTTGCACTGCCCTGGGAAAACCTTAATTCTTGGTTAGAGCTTTTCATGATTTGGTCACCCTCTGAATTGTAAGGTCACCTGCTGCAGTGCAGGATATCTAAGTGACAGAACTGACTGCAAGTTATCCTTGGGAAAGAAAAGACACAGTGAGAGGGATCCATCCACACTGGCGCGAGTGGACCTCTGGAAGTAGTTGTCTTTTCTTTAATTGCATGTAGCTTATACCAGCAGGATTTTAAAGTGGTAAATGATTTTATGCTGTACCTAATGAAGGCATACTGATCTTTCTACAGTTATAGTTTTTAAAGGTCTATTTTGAAGAATCTCGTGAATCTTGCAACTGATTTTGGAGAAGTTGATTTCCAAGGTCGATGACTAATAAATGGGCATCATGTCTGTGTAGGGTCAAGTAGTAAGACACTAGCTGAAAAGCACTGAAGCGTAGTTTGGACAGAGTAGGGTCAGTGGGATGCAGACAGCATGGCATGCGGTGAGGCTTTGTGGTCTGTTTTGCTCTGTTTATCCTAGGCCTCTCATGGGCCCAGTGGGTGGCCTGGTGACAGTTGGCTCCGCCTTCAAGAATGGGACAGTCTAGGGAATTCCCTGGTGGTCCAGTGGTTAGGACTGCACACTCTCAACTGCCGAGGGCCTGGGTTCAATCCCTGGCTGGGGAACTAAGATCCCACAAACCGTGCAGTACAGCCAAAAAAAAAAAAAATAGAATGGGATGGTCTAATGCATGGATTGGAAGGCATCATCACAGCTTTCCTCAGCTGCATGAAGCTTTACAGAATTAGGGGTCTACTCCCCCAGACAAGGCTGTTTACTTCCTTATTTTCTTTTAAAAACAAGGCCTGTTTTTCCTGGAAGACACTGTAGTTTGAATTTTCTAAATTGACAGCTTTTCTTAAGTGCTTTTAGAACATGGAGTTGCCAAAAACAAATGCTAGGATTCCTGGCTTCCTCTTCAGGGGACATAAATTGAGTTTTTAGGCTTTGAAGTTTCTGAGGAAGGTTGTCTTTTTGACATAATGGGAAAAGCAGTGGGTAGGGGGTCAGCCAAGATGGCAAGCCTGTGTCACCGACTGGTGCCTGACCTTGGACGAGTCACTCCAGGCTCTGGGCATCAGGTTCGTTGCCAGGAACACTGTGCCTGCGATGGCTGGGCTCTCCTGAAATGATGAATTTCAGAAAGGAATCCACTGCACTCCGGACACTAAAGTTGGTTATCACAACTCTGTTGATCCATAAAGACTCATGTTGTGTCATCTGTTGCTTGGCTTCCAGCTCAGCTGGAGGACAAGAGAGAGGGCTGTGATCAATGGCCCTGGATCCAGGTTTGGAGATGGAATTTGGAAACATGAACACATAGGCAGGCTGTGAGAACTGCCACTTGTAAAATTGCAAGTCAGCGTGAAATATAAAGGCTGGGTGATAAATGGTCTTGGACTCTGCTTTCATGTCACCTCTGTCTCCCTTCCTTATTCTTGGATTCCTGGTAACAACTTTGAGGCTAATCCTTTCATTTTAGGTATAAAGCCTAGAGATGGGTTGGAGGAAAACAATTTTGTAAAGCCTGGAAGGTTTTTACTTTACAGCTCTGTGTGCTGTGTTGTCAAATACTACTCTATTAGATGCCCGCTCTTCCAAGGCCAAGTGCTTTATATACACCTCATGGCCTGGCCACGCTTATCCATATTGCCTGGATTTAGTGGCCAGTTTTTGAGCTACAAGAGAGTAAACACACTCCCTCGATAACCATTTAACATGTCTCATTTATTTATTTTTTTTTAAATTTCAGAAGTAATGTGTTTACTGTAGATAATCTGTGAGATGTGGAAAAATACAGAGACTAAAAATCACCCACTCGGAGTGAAACAAATGGGCTGACCCTCCTCAGAATTGACCTTGAATTGTGTGTCTGAGGTGCTAAGATCTGAACTAATGATCCCCAGGCACCTGGGATCAACAAGGACTTAACCCGTATCTTGGTGTGGTTTGTATTTATCCTACTCTGAGCTTGAATCCTCCACTTACTGCAACTTTTAGCACTGACTTGTCTACTTAACCCAAATGTGTTTTTTACATTGAGAGACTTCTTAAGTGATTAGTGGATTTACTCACTGCCACCAGCTTCTAAAGCTTCTTAGGCAAGTGATTTTTTTTTTTTTTTCCTGTGGAGTCAAAAGGAAATCAGAGTGCCCGCCTTCCTCCTTAGCTTTTCCCTTCTTGGAAATTCCCAGGCATCCTGGTGGCCATGCGTGTGCCCTTGGCTCTGCTCTCTGGAGCTTCCATTGTATGCTCTGCCTGTTTCTTCTCCTGGCTGTTTTCCAGCTGGGGCCTTTCTAGAAGGGTTTTTCTTGCTCTGAATTTCTTTTCACCTTTTATTGGTTCCTTCTCCGCCTCTATACTGTGAGCTTGTCTGAGGACAAGGAAGAGGAAGGAAGCCTCACTTAGCTTCTAGGAGCAGGTGGCCGTCCTGTAGCGGGGCTCACACTACTTCCCCAGTTCTTCTCCCTTGACAAGCCTCCCTTTGATTCTTAGTTTTCAGCAAGCTGTACAGTATCCAAGGCTCTAGAATCTGAACTGGGGAAAAGAGTACCTGGGTTTCAGTTTCACATCTGCCTGTTTTTTGATAATTGCATTTTTGAGCCTTTATTCATCCATCAATATAACTCATTGTGTGTAAAGCTCGTGAAGAAACTGTGTAGAGTTGTAAATTTGCAGAGATTTTCTGTTTTCCAACTGTTCTTTCTTTGCTGGCACACAAGGTAGTAGCCCTAGGTTTTATGTTTTTGCTTAACTCTGATGGACCCTCAAGTAAATGGAGATGGATACCATGTTTAGAGATTGGAAGACTTAACATTAAGATATCCCCTCCCCAAGCTGACCTAAAGGTTCAATGCAATCTCAGTCAAAATCCCAGAAGGTTATTTTTTTAAAAACAATCTTAAGACATCAACAAACTGATTGTAAAATTTACATGGAAATACAAAGGCCTCGGAGTAGCCAAAGTAACTGGGGTGGGGGGAACATAGCTGGAGGGCTTACACTATGTAATTTAAAGGTTTACTATAAAATAGCATAAATAAAAGACTGTGTGGCATCCTGTAAGGCAGACATACTTGATCCCTGGAGCAGGCTAGAGAGTCTAGAAACAGACCACAAATCAGTGGTCAACCGAGGGACTTCCCTGGTGGCGCAGTGGTTAAGAATCCGCCTGCCAACGCAGGGGACATGGATTGGAGCCCTGGTCTGTGAAGATCCCACATGCTGCAGAGCAACTAAGCCCGTGCACCACAACTACTGAGCCTGTGCTCTAGAGCTCACGAGCCACAACTACTGAAGCCCGTGTGCCTAGAACCTGTGCTCCACAACAAGAGAAGCCGCCACAATGAGAACTCCGTGCAGTGCAATGAAGAGTAGCCCCCGCTCACCGCAGCTAGAGAAAAGCCTGTGCACAGCAACGAAGACCCAACACAGCCAAAAATAAAATAATAAGTAAATAAATAAAAATTTTTTAAAAAAGTCAACAGATTTTCACCAGAGAGGCAAACTAATTCAATGGAGAATGAATTGGCTTTACAACTAGTGATGCTAAAACAATTGGGTATCCATAACAGAGAAAAGGGAACCTGGATTCTTAGGCTCTACCGTGTTGTGTGTTTTTTTTTTTTTTTTATGACTTTTAATGTGTGTGAAAATAACAGACATTTACTAACTTTAAATCAATTGAACAATTATGTCTATTGTAGTTGTTCTAAAGGAGAATTGTATTCTCATTAGCTCCTGTACCATATTTAAAAAAAAAGAACTCAAGATAGATCATAGACTTAGATAATTCTGATTGCTCTTTTAGATAGACTCTAATAGTTGATTTTTTTTTTTTTTTTGTAATCAGAGGATTACATTTTATTGTAATCATGTAATCATAAGGGAGGAGAAGTGTGCTAAATGCTGAGAAGGTAACAGAGGAAGAAGTTGTTTTTTTTCTTGATTCTGGACCGTTCTTAACACTGCCCTCTTTTTGTTGGGTAGTAACATAAGCAAAAAGCAAAACCCCAAAGCCATGTTTCTTGGTGGTACCTTCAGAGAGTAGATTTTGGTTCTCCTATTGTCCTCCTCTTCCTCTTATTTTGCAAGTGAATCTCACTTTAGCTTATGCACAGTGCTCAGGAAAAGTTGTCTTAAATCTGGTTTACGTTCATTTAAACAAACCTATTTTAAAATGTACTAGGAAATCCTGACATTTAAATAATCCTGTGGTGTCATGTTAGTAAGCAAGGACTCCCCCTGTTTAGCCAGTGTTCTTCCGGCAGTTCTGTCCTGGGGTTCCACCCACTGGAGTCCACCTGCCCTCTAATTGGGGTCTGGGCGTGGGGAGCACAGCTGGTGGGCGAGTCCTCACTCAGCTCTCTAATTTCTCTGGTGGCCCCAGGCTGGAGCGCTTCCTGAACTTCTCCCAACCACAGTGTCGGCTCTGTCTTCTTGTGGGCACAAATGTTAGGTGTTAGGTGAAACTTCAGTTCGGTCCCTTCCCCATGCTGGGTTAAGGACTGCTTTGTGACATTGGTAAGAAAGCAAAGTAAGGAATTCATGACTGATGTGAGGAAGGGTGAAAGAAGTTCTCCCTGCACCCCACTTGCCAATCTGTGATGTACAGTGTGGTGTCTTGTCCGCCTCTGTGGAGGGGAGAAATCTGCCCCCTTAGGCATCCTGAACTTGATCCTTAGGTTAACCCAAGGTCATTGAATGCTTTGAAGCTAATGACATGATGGCTAAGTCAGTGACAGATATAGGACTATTCTTTCCTTTATTTTTTTCTTTTTATTGAACAAATATTTAGAGAGCTTTTACTTTTCGGCATTGTTCTAGGTGGGGGGAACTCTGTGTTGAACAAGACCCATAAAGATCCAGCCCTAATGGAGCTGACATTCTAGCTCCTGGGGTAAAGGTTTCCTGGTGCATTCTCCCTTGTCAATTTCTTGAAGCACTCAGCTCGAATCCAGCCAACCGTGATCTCCCTAAGAGGAAGGGACTTCTCTGTCCTATGAAATCATTTGTGTGTGTTGCCGGGTCTAAGAGTGTGGCATTTGTTACAGCACATCATGTCGTGGCAGTTTCTGGAAGAGCTGAGGCTATCCTCTGGAAAACTGGACCATGTCATACCTCTTTTGAGTGTGGTGGGAGGAGAAGAATGAGGAGACTCTTCAGGGGTGCCTTCTAAGTAGGGAATGTTCAGCAAATATTTATTGAGCAAGTTCATATCTGCATGGGATAATCACACGGGTCATACTACAGAAATGTGATTGCAATCCAACTCTTCAGATGACCTTTTTGAACTCTGAGGAACTCTGCTGAATCTAGGTGAGAGCCCTCCTGCCAGGAGAACTTTTAGTTTGTTTCTGGAGCTTTCTTAATAGGAAAGCTCTCCCAAAGGTTGGGGGAGTCAAATTGGCAGTGCATTTGAAACAAGCGACATTGTGTTGTGACCTTTCCCTGGGGTCTTGCATACTTTGATGTGGCAGAAGCAGGCATTGCTCGGTAGTTATAAATAACTATGCAACTGGAGAGTTATGCTCTAGGGCCCCAAGTTAAAACAGCTGATTCCACTTGTATTGTAGAGCCAGAAAAACATCTTTTTGAAGTCATCTGTGAGTAGAATAGCATTCAGACAGGATATTAATCTTCCTAGAAATTATACCAGGAAAGCAGAATGCTTCCTTTGAACCCCACACTACCATCCTCTCCACCTCCCCCTGGTTTGGTTTGGTTTTGTTTTTGGCTTGTGTATTTGTTTGTCCATGTAGCATATGTGAAATGAATGAACCACAGATTATTTTTTTGTATTTATTGGTGACAAACATCTTCACTACTCTTTAGCTTAAAAACACTTGCTGAGCTGTGCTTAAGTAACTTAAGGGTCAGCAGGGACCTTAAAACCATTTAATCTAGTGTGTCCTAAAGAACTGACCCATGAATCATTCCAAAAGTCAACAGGAGAAAAAAATAGTAAAGATACTTTCTATTAAGACAAGTTTATTCAACGAACTACCATTTATTGAAAGAATATCCTTCCTACTTTTTAGGTTTTAAAATGGCTGTTTTTAATGAAATGATGGTTTGAGGTTGTTTTCTCAAGGGAGGACCTTGAAGACAAAGCTATCAATCAGCCTAGTTTGGGAAGGGGTGGGGATTTTCTGCTGTGAGCTACCAAAGTTTGGTAACCACTCATCTAGTTGAAACCCCATTTGATGCTTGAGTTGTCCTCCTCCTATTGCCAAGTCCCCATCCAGTAGGGGTGTCTGCACTGGGAGCCCCCTGCCCCACGGCTGGTCCTCCTTTCGGCAGCTGTGGCTAGGGTGGGAGAAGAATTGTTGTTCTGTGGACCTTTTGTAATCATAACCCAGGAAAATGCCTGGGAGACAGAGCACAGGTGGGGGGGGGGAAATGCAGGGTGGGCTTTGGGTGGATGGTTTGATGATTGCCGTGGCCAAAGCAGAAATGCCCATGAGCTTGAGTTAGTGCCACGAGTTAATTGCGTGGTAATTAAATGCTAACATGGTTGATCAGAGGAACTGTGTAATTGAGGCATAATAAAATGTGGCATGCTTAGTAAGCAGTTGAGTTGTCTTCCCAAGGATGTAGCTAGCACCAGGCAGGAGAAGCACAGATGTCTTTAACAAGCTGTTTTTTGCACTGTTTTGCCCCTTTATCTTCTAAGGAAGATAGATAAGGTGTTTCTCTAAAGAAAGAGCCCAATCCCCTATCTATAACTGAAAACCAGATTCATAGTTTTATATGAAATAATCTTTATAGTACTTTGTTTTTGACATGCAGAATGTGTACTTGTTATCCTTAGTGAAATTTCAAGGTTTTCTTTTCTTTTTTTTTGGCTGTAGATTTTTGGACTTTTTTTTTTTTCACTTCTTATCAGGGAATCAGTAAGATTCCATGTAAATTCTTTATACTGGCTCTCTGTGTAAGCCTTAATTAGTATATTTGGTCGAGATAAATAAATATACTATTTAATCATGGTGGTAACATTAAATACAGTATATGATATTTCCTTCTAGATGAATGAATATTTAAGCCCTATAGGTGGTCATTGAAGTAAATTTTTTTTTTTTTTTTTAAAGATGTGGGCAATTTGAAGTAAAAGTAACCAAACTGGTATTGAGTTGAAAAGAAATTTAGGAAATAAGTTATTTTTAATACATTTTCACTTTTTTAAAAAAATATTTATTTATTTTATTTTTTGGCTGCGTTGGGTCTTGGTTGTGGCATGCGAGCTCTTCATTGTGGCATGTGGGATCTTTCATTGCAGTGCGTGGGCTTCTTTCTAGTTGTGGCACGTGGGCTCAGTAGTTGTGGCACGTGGGCTTAGTTGCCCCGTGGCATGTGGGATCTTAGTTCCCCGGCCAGGGATCGAACCCGAGTCCCCTGCGTTGGAAGGTGGATTCTTAACCACTGGACACCAGGGAAGTCCCTAATACATTTTAACTTTGGACAAATGATAAAAAGTAAAATTTTTATAACCTAGTTTACTTTCTTAAATTTCCCTTGAAAATGTGGGTCCAAGCTTTGAGCATGAATTTTTTAGTTAGTGCAAAATTATTTTAGGCTTATGTTTTCCTTTTTAGATTATTTTCTGTGATACTTTTAGCCCAGTGAAGGTCTGTATATAGCCATTGTTTTCCCCTTCCTTCTGTGAATAGAATATTCTATTACTTCTAATCACTATTCTCTACTTTAGTACTCCTGAACGTACATGTGATGGTAAGAGTGAACACTTTTTTCTTTCTTGAAGTATAGTTGATTTACAGTGTTGTGTTGTTGTATTTCAGGTGTACAGCAAAGTGGTTGTTATTATACACACACACATATATAATTTCTCAGATTCTTTTCCCTTATGGGTTACTACAGGATATCTAATATAGTTCCCTGTCCTATTCAGTAGGTCCTTGTTGTCTATCTGTTTTATATATAGTGGTGTGTACATGTTAATCCCAAACTCCTAATTTATCCTTACCCCCTTTCCCCTTTGGTAACCATAAGTTTGTTTTCTATGTCTGAGTCTGTTTGTTTTGTAAATTCATTTGTATCATTTTTTTTGGATTCCACATATAAGTGATACCATATGATATTTGTCTTTCTCTGTCTGACTTACCTCACTTAGTATGATAGTCTCTAGGTTCATCCATGTTGCTGCAAATAGCATTATTTCATTGTTTTTTATGCCTGAGTAGTATTCCATTGTATATATGTACCACATCTTCTTTATCCATTCATCTGTCGATGGACACTTAGGTTGCTTCAGTGTCTCAGCTATTGTGAATAGTGTTGCTATGAACATTGGGGTGCATGTATGTTTTTGAATTAGAGTTTTCATCTTCCGGATATATGCCCAGGAGTGGGATTGCTGAATCATATGGTAGTTCTATTTTTAGTTTTTTAGGGAACCTCCATACTGTTCTCCATAGTGGCTGTATCAATTTACATTCCCACCAACAGTGCAAGAGGGGAATCCCTTTTCTCCACACCCTCTCCAGCATTTGTTATTTGTAGATTTTTTGATGATGCCCGAATGCCAACATTGAGCAGTGTGAGATGATACCTCATTGTAGTTTTTTTTTTTTAATTTTATTTTTGACTGTGTTGGGTCTTCGTTGCTGCACGCGGGCTTTCTCTAGTTACGGGGAGCGGGGGCTGCTCTTCCTTGCGGTGCGCGGGCTTCTCATTGCGGTGGCTTCTTTTCTTGCAGAGCACAGGCTCTAGGTGCATAAGCTTAAGTAGTTGTGGCTCACGGGCTCTAGAGCGCAGGCTCAGTAGTTGTGGTGCACGGGCTTAGTTGCTCCGCGGCATGTGGAATCTTCCCAGACCAGGGCTTGAACCCCTGTCCGCTGCATTAGCAGGCGGATTCTTAACCACTGCACTACCAGGGAAGCCCCCCATTGTAGTTTTGATTTGCATTTCTCTAATAATTAATGATGAAGAGTGAACACTTTTGTGGAAGGATTTACCATAAACCAGGCTCTAATATCAGCCTTTTATTATATACTTTTATTTAGCCTTTCTAACAACCCTAGGGTGAAAATCCTGTTCTAATCTTCATTTTATAGATAAAGAAACTAAGCTATAGATCAGTTAAGTAACTTGCTTAGGATCCCATAACTACTTAGTGGTGGAGCCAGGATTTGAACCAAGGAGGTCTGGCTGTAGCACCTCTGATCTTAACCATTACCCTGTGCTTCCTGTCTGCATATACTGGTCATGCTGACAGTGATGGCTTTGGCTTTGAGTGGGTCAGGATCTTGGAGTAGCTGCTTTATATAAATAGGCTTTTTTTTTCTGTAAGAATTTACTTTTTTTGAAAAAATGACTCGTGTATGATAAAATCTCAGTTCAATAGTAGAGCCTATTTGTTTTAGCCAATCATGAATAACAGCATTTGTTACATGTTATTTCATTGGTAACCTTCTATTTCTGTTATCTTATAAATTTCTAGCTTATAGTAATCATAATAAAATACAGACATACCAGTTGACATCTCAAACCTGAGTGAGCAAAATTCCGAGGGGTCTTCTGATAGGATCTGGTTTCCAAAGAATGATTCAGCATTGGGATTCCACTTCTGACTCCGCCATTGGGTGTGGAGTGTCCATCCCCGGTTGGATCCTTGGCACGTTTTGCCTGGAACACACATGTTCTAAGACTGGCTCCACTTGGTCCTCTGAGCCCCACCCTGCTAGCATCTCACTGATCCCACAGAGCCAGGGAAGAAAGGGGTTTGTGGGAGCTTGTCAGTTCTTGGCCTTTCACATGCCTCCCTTCCCCGCAGGACCACTGACCGACCAGCTTGCCTTGGCCACTGCCCACCTCCCACCTCCCTGCCTGGAGCTCCCTCCCTCCACTCGGCCTCTTACTACTTGGGCTCCCTCGAAAGAGAAAGAGAGAGAGAGGGAGGGAGGGAGAGAGAAAATCCAGTGGCTTTGCTTCAGTGTCCACAACCTGTTTTGTTTCCCAGTAAGAAAAGGAAACATTAAGGCTGGGGTTTGGATAAGGATGTCAGTTTCAAATTTATTATGTATTTAAAACTCTTAGTTTTGTAAGCCATGTGAAACAGAATGTTCTTCGTACATAGGAGAAGTTTTAAGGTTGGAATCCTACCAATAGACCGTATTGTCCTATTCTTTTTGGTGTTGTCACTGGCATTTTTTAAAGCACTGTCCAAAGTGAGCTGGTAAGATATGGTTCCGGGGCCCCAAATGGCCCACTTTCAGTGTCCCTGCTCATGGCAGGTCCTGCCAGCCCCTCGGTCAGCACTGGGGATCCACCAGAACACGCTGTCTCCCCAAGGACCCGGGGCAGTGGGTTCAGAAGTATTGGCCCTGTGGTATAGTGACCCAGAGGGTGGGGACACAGGAATACCCTTCGATGACAACCGGGTTCTTGTCCTGGGTCAGAACTAGAGGCTGGTGAATCTGAGATTAATACAGTCTGGATGAACTTTTCACAGTTTGCCATGTTGCATACTCTTCTAGCCTCTTGATGTTTCTGCATGGTTTGGGTCTGTCATAGCAATGGAAAATTTCCCTCTTTTAATGGTGAAATGCCTATATTTCATGGAAAGAACATCATTTCTAGGGCCCTCTGGCTGAGTTTGCTGTGTCTCTTCTCCTTGAGGGGCTCATTTCTGGGCCTCTTGGTTCAGAAATGTCTCCTGGTCAAAAAAACCTTTTTTGTTTCCTACACCTAAGCTTTTCTTTATTCTTGATAACATTCTGATCCTAAGTACCATGGTAACTCTTTTGAAAAAGACCCCATAAGTGTCACAGAAACATAGTTTGCTGTATAGGCTTTTCATGACTAAACCAACCACTGTCTTCCCTATCAAGATGTTTATTGATATTCTTCAGAAATAAGATGGTAATTGCTCAGAGACATGATTTTCCCTCTCAGATTTTATATTTTCTTTCTTCTAATAGGTGACTTTTGAAATTCTGTAATTGTATTAGCTTGGTAGACATTGAACCAACTATTGATAATTCTTGGCTATTGATAATTCCTCTTACATTAAGGTGACTAAAAATATTAGGGGATATTTGTTTATGTATGATTTATCTACAGTATCTTTGTTTCTTGGAAGGAGAAACCATCGTACAAAAATCTTCTATACTGCACTGCTGCTTTGGGTGAGCATGTTTGCAGGAGGGTACTCTGTGAACATCTGCAGACGTACATTGCTCTTCTCTCCTGTTTGTATTCATAACAATATCTGTTTCCCATTCACCTAGCCTACAAAATTGAATGCTCAATCTTTCTCAAATCATCCTCTTCCAACCTTCATTTCAAGACCCTCTGTTATGGACTGAATGTTTGTGTTCTCCCAAAATTGATATGTTGAATCCTAACCCCCCATAGTGATGGTGTTAGGAGGTGGGCCTTAGGGAGGTGATTAGATCGTAAGCGTGGAGCCCTCATGAATGGGATTGGTGCCCTTATAGAAGAGACCCCCCCCCCCCGGGCTCCCTAGCTCCTCCCACTATGTGAGGACACAAGGAAGAAGGTGGCCTTCTATGAACCTGCATGTGGAGTCCTACCAGACAACCGAATCTGCTGGTGCCTTGAACCTCCAGTCTCCAGAACTGTGAAAAACAAATATTTATGCGACTCAGTCTATAGCGTTTTTGTTATAGCAGCTTGAATAGACTAAGATACCCTCTGACTCCTCACTCCCGAATGGATGACATGTAAAGGCAGTTGGCCATCTGAGCCCTTCTCACGAGGGTGGCCTATGTCTTCCTATCTGTGCCTCATCTCCCCATACCACCTCCTGTGTAAAGTACCTCCTCCAGCCAAAGTACCGTTCTCTTCTGCTCTGTAGGCCCGCGTGCCTTCGCCATGTTTTTCCTTTGCTTGCTCTGCTTATCCTCCTGTCACTAGGCATAGGTGTTCACCTCGTTCCCCAAAGCCCAGCTGCAGTGATTCCTCCTTTGCAGAGCCTTCTCTGGTCCACTTACTACCTGCCTGTGAGGCGGTATCTTCCTCATGTCCTTTTGTTGTGTCCTTTTGCTGCTCTGTTGTAAATGTTGGATTTCCTTCATCTTTAGAGAGGGGGTGTCCTGTACCCTGGGGTCAGTGTGGGCAGTTGAGGGAGTGCATCTGATGGCCATGTAGACCTGGGTTCACTTCTTGCTTTTGCCCCTGAACTGTGTGCCCTTGGGCAAGTCATTTAACCTCCAGCTACCCCTCTATGAAATGGCCCGTCATTCTTCCCCTGGAGGAGGATTGTGAGAATGAAAGCTGAGATGGGACAGTCAGGTAAGAGGCCTAGCAGAGTGTCCTGCACACAGGAAGCATGCGGTCAATGGCATTTCCTTCCCCAGTCCTCAGTCCAAACAGGGTCTAGAAGTGGCTGTGCGTGAAATTGGTGCTCAGTAAATATTGACCGAATTGCAGGCCCTCCCAGAGCCTGTAGGGTATTTTGCAGCTGCAGAGCAAATTGGCATAAAAGCCTGTAGCCCAGTGTGTGGGAGCTGTGACCCCAGGCTCTATTTCACCGATTTCTGTCTTTACTAGAGGCAGAGAATGTTCCAGATCTCTTGTTAACCTTTTCTCCCTCCAGCCCCCCTCATTGAAGCAAAAGAGAAAGATAGTCCCTTGTTAGGGAGCGGGCAGAAACCCCAGTGTTATCTTTGCTATAATTTGGAGGACCTATCTTTCCACTTCCTTGCGTAAACTATGTACACAGCACATACCGTGACTTACCCCTTTCCCTCCTGTCACAAATCTCTTGAAGGCTACTAGCCTAATGTGCACACATCTCCAATTCTTTCTCAGTTCTCTTCAGTGATTAATTTCCCAGAGGTGCTCTGTTTCTTCCTTGAGAGCAAAACTTTTAAATAGACGATGAGTGAGGTTTTGCTTGCTTTCATTATGTCAGTAGTATGTTGAAAAAAATAACCATAAAACTTCCTCCAACGTGTCAGTGAAATATAATTCTGTTAAAAAGGTCAAATGTGATGCCTTTGAGAGAACTCCCCAGTGGTCTCCCTTTAAAAGTAGGTATGATATGTTTGGAACAAAGTTTTAATGCAGCTTTTTTCTCTCAAAGGTCTTTCATAGCTTGTATTAGGCAGATGAGGTTGTTTTACTGAAGAGTGGTAATTAATTCAGAGTAGTCATTAGCATGTAAACATAATCTGACCTTCAAGTATGTTGAAGAAATGTTCGCAGTTCTGGGCACAGACATTTGACAGAGGGAAGAAGACAGAAATTGTATGTCAGTTTGGTTCAAAACACGGGAATTACTTTTGTGGCAGGCTGTGATGATAATTGAAGAGTTACAGACTTGGAGAGTTGTAAGCTGCCTTTAATCTCTCAGCCGCCTGTAAGTGAGTATTCAACAGGTATTGTCACTAAATAATGGGCATGGCTCATGAGAAGGGTTAAATCAGTTTCTGTCTTTATCCCGTGGGCATGCGGGGTTAACAAACTGGGGAAGCGGAATCTTTCACTGAAGGGAGTGAATAAGCAAGATGCATTTTGTTATGTACCTCATTTACACTGAGGAGAGCAGAAATGTAAGTTGGAAACATTTTAGGGGATGGAGCAGGTCTGGCGCAAAGGTATAGACCTGGAATGTAAGAGCATGTGTGCCTTTGAACTCTCCACGTCTGTTTTCTCAAATGACGATGCTGGGTTAGCGAAGACCTCAGGCCCATTTGAATTCTGTGTTTACTTCTCTGATTTTTGTGATCTCCTATTTAATTCTATGTGGTAGGTGGCTGGCCACAGTGACCCTCTCCCAATAAAATTCTGACCCCTGAAAAAAGGAAATATATTGTATCAGTTAGCTAATGCTACTTTTAGCGCAGCATTGTGTGGGAGATTGATCCGTGTCATTGTTTGTATCACAAGTTTGTTCATTTTTATTGCCATGTAGTAACCCGTTGTGTGTATATATACTATAATGTATCCATTTTACTGTCGGTGGAATCGCTTCCAGACTTTGCCTGTGCAAGAGCCAGCGACTGTAGTCTTGTTTTCTGGTGCGCCTGCGCACAAGAATTTAAGCTTTCTCTTTCCCCTTTTCTTTGAGATATAACTATTGCAGGGTCCTACTATTTGTCGAATTTAGTAAACTTTCTGATGAGTATTCTCACTTGAGGAAGGGATGCTTAGAAGCTTTGCAGGATTGTTACATAGAAGTGATCCTTAACTTTATCTGTGTAGACCTGCTACCAGCGACTAAGTGATTGGTGTTATAGAGACAACTCTACGTGGTTTCTGGTTTATATTATCTTCACTTTAACTGCCCTGTATACATGTTTGTTTGTGTTTTCATATCAGACCCCCATGAATTCTTTTGGCAGTGGTGAGATCCTAAAGTATAAATAAATCCAGCAAACATACTTGGTGTTCTTGTAGGCACTCTTTGCCTATCCTTTGTGTTCATTGGTCTTGCCCATACCAGCCAGGCTTGTGACATGTCGCTTTCCTACAGTGCCTTACTGAATCCCGTGCTGGTAAAGTCCTCATTCAACAAGCTCCTAAGTGGAGATGGCAGCTCCAATATGACATGGCTGCGACAAAACTGAACTCACAACAAATCCCCAAACCGAAGACATTGGAGGACGCGCCTCCACCTTAAGGATGATCCAATCCAACCAGCTCCTTCTGTAGATGGAGATGTGGGTTTAGAGAGAGAGAAAGAGACGTGTCCATATAGAACCCGTGTCTTTTTTTTTTTTTTTTTAATTTTTATTTATTTATTTATGGCTGTGTTGGGTCTTCGTTTCTGTGCGAGGGCTTTCTCCAGTTGTGGCAAGTGGGAGCCACTCTAAATCGCGGCGCGCGGGCCCCCCACCGTCCTGGCCTCTCTTGTTGCAGAGCACAGGCTCCAGACGCGCAGGCTCAGCAATTGTGGTGCACGGGCCTAGTCGCTCCGCGGCATGTGAGATCCTCCCAGACCAGGGCTCGAACCCGCGCCCCCTGCATTGGCAGGCAGATTCTCAACCACTGCGCCACCAGGGAAGCCCAGAACCCGTGTCTTTTTCTGCTACTCATGTTGCAGCTTGTCTTCAACTATTGCTGTTTATTGGCTGAAGGTAAGGCAGTATTGAAAGAGGGCTTGATGTGCTCACAATTTATTATTGGTTTTGGCCAATGAAAGCTTTTTAAAAAATGAGGTCCAGAATAATATGTGATCTTCTGTTCTCTCCTCTTGGCAAGTGACACATAGCATCCTGCCCTCCTTGGTTTATATGCTTAGTGTTTTTATGTGGGTCATAGGTTAATTTTGGTCCTAATCACATTACACTGACATCTAGTTAGTTGTGCTCTTCCACCTGAAGAATTCTAAATTTCACTCAAGATTTGTTTTGACTACAAATAAGACAAAATGTATCTGTCAGGTGAGGGAACACGCTCACTGTATAGAGTTGTCAGTGACCTATAATTATCTCAAGTCCTTTGATTTCAACCTTGGATGCATGCTTGCTTTTAGACAGCTGCTTCAGCCTGGAGATTTCCCCCTCTCCCCGCCTTGTTTCATTTCATTCCATGGCTGAAGGCCCAATGTCCGTCTGCCTTTGGTACCATCACCCAACCTCTGCCTGCCTGGCTTAATTCGTCGGAAGCTCTGGTAGGCAGGTGATCAATCTTATCATTACTTATTTGCCTTATGCTATGCAATCATTCTTAGTAGCTGTGCCTCGCATCATTAGGTTGGTGGAAAGGTATTTTTGAGCTCTTTGTGGGAGATTTCAGGTAGGAGGTGAAGTGAGCAATTGTATGATAAAGGGGCAGGATACTATTTTGATAAACTTGGGTCTGAGTCTTCTTGCAATCGCATAGATTGAATAGAGGGTTTTGTTTGGACCATCAAGTGATGGTATTGCTCTGTGATGCTGGAGATGGGAAGACAGTGGGGAGCCACTCCCTCCCTTTCCCCACTTGGGAAGCTCCTCACTGGCCCTGTTTCATGGAAGATCAGTGAATAAGGGTGAATTGAGCTGATGAGATTTCAGTGGAGGAGGCCGTCTCTGCAGCCAAGGACGGTGAGAGGTTATGTTCCCAGCTTGGAGTATTCTTAACCCTCCCCCTACTCCTGTTCCGTACCTCCAGCGTCCCTCCTTTCTGTGCCTGTGCCTTTCCTCTTGTCTGTCTGTCCCTCTTTACTGCTCCATAGGCCCACTCCTCTCCGTTTGTCCTGTCCTTTTTCTTCACACCCCAAGTTGCTGTGAATGGAAAATCACAGTAAAGTTTGAAGTATTTGTTCTACTTGGACTAAAATGTGAGGTTTCATGTTTTTGTTTGGGAAATGGCTGAGTTAAATTGTTACAGAAACAAAGATACCACAAGCAAAATTGTGCCTGGTTGTCTTTTTCAATTTGTTAGGGGTTGCGGTTATTTACCCCAGTCTCTCCTAAGGGCCCTGGAGAAAAAGGAGGTGGTAATTGCTGTTTTGTAATGAATCTGAATAGTTATTCCTTGCTCTAGCATTTTAATTGTGTGCCTGTTTTTTGCTTGTTTGTTTTTTGTTTTTTTTTTTTTTTAAGCAAAAGTAACTTTGTCATAGAGGTTGTTTGAGGACTCTACTTACATTCTAATTTTTTAAAAAAATAGTCACATATACTGTTAATATTGTTATAAGAGAATTAAGAGCTTTGTGTCTTACCGCATTACCCGGCCTGAAAACAAACATGTTAACTCTTATATGAAACATACTGATTTGATGTACAGTGGTTTACTGGACTTGTTGAGGAAACATTTCCTCCCTCTCTTTCTTTTTGTTAATGAAACAGTTATGAGAGACTCTACAGCCCTGTCCTAGCTTTCCTACTTACTTATTTCATATCCCTGCACATGTTACTTCAACTACTTAAACCTCAGTTTTCTCATCTGAAAAATGGGAGTGATGGTTTTTCCCATCCATAAGGTTGCTATGTAGAGTGAGAGTGTATATAAAGCACTTACTTTGGGCCCAGCACATGGTGAGGACTCAATAGATGTTGGCTCGCAGCACTCCTTTGTGGTTACTTGGCTCCTTCCTGCCTCAAGCACCAGGGCTTGGGGAGGTAGGGAGAGTGTAGCGTCTGAAGACAAACTCAAGTTCAGAGTTTAGGTCACTGGTGTATGATGTTAGGTAAGATTTTAAACATGTCTGAACCTCAGGTACTTCAACTGAAAATTAAATTCCTATCTGCCTCATCAGTGTTTTGAGGACGATGTAAATTGATGATGATGGCTTATTAAATAAGCTTAACCTTGGAGTGGGATAATGCATGGAAAAGTATGGTACACAGTAGAGAACTACTGTTAGTGTGGCCTTTTGAGCGTAGGATGGAAGCATAATGCTGAAAGAGTAGATAATATTAAAGATTTATTGAGCACTTACATGTCCCACACAGAGTTCGAAGTGTGGTTAGAAGTATTAACTTATTTCGTAAGCTTCCTAACAATTCTGAGGTAGTTACTACTGTTTCCACATTACAGTAAATGGTTAAGCGTCTTGGCCAAGGTCACAGAGCTATAAGTGGCAGAGCTGGGTGAACTCGGTCTGCAGGCTCCAGAGCCCGCAGTATGGACCACAGAGCTGGGGGTTTTAAGCCAGGTGAACCCTTCCCTGACTGTATTTTTTTTTAAATTAAGTTTTATTGGAGTATGGTTGCTTTACAATGTTGTGTTAGCCTCCACTGCACAACAAAATGAACCAGCCATACACATATCCCCTCCCTTTTGGGCTTCCCTCCCATTTAGGTCACCACAGTGCATTAGGTAGAGTTCCCTGTGCCATACAGTATGTTCCCATCAGTTGTCTATTTTACACATAGTATCAATAATGTATATGTGTCAATCCCAGTCTCCCAATTCCTCCCACCCCACCCCTCTCCCCCTTGGTATCCATACATTTGTTCTCTACGTCTGTGTCTCTATTTCTGCTTCGCATATAAGATCATCTGTACCATTTTTCTAGATTCCACGTATATGCATTATTATACGATATTTGCTTTTCTCTTTCTGACTTACTTCACTCTGTATGACAGTCTCTAGGTCCATCCACGTCTCTGCAAATGACCCAGTTTCATTCCTTTTTATGGCTGAGTAATATTGCAGTGTGTATATATATGTACCACCTTTAACCATTCCTCTGTTGATGGACATTTAGGTTGCTTCCATGTCATGGCTATTGTAAATAGTGCTGCTATGAACATTGGGGTGCATGTGTTTCTTTGAATTATGGTTTTCTCAGGGTATATGCCCAGTAGTAGGATTGCTGGGCCGTATGGTAGTTCTATTTTTAGTTTTTTAAGGAACCTCCGTACTGTTTTCCATAGTGGCTGTATCAATTTACATTCCCGCCAACAGTGTATGAGAGTTCCCTTTTCTCCACACCCTCTCCAGCATTTATTGTTTGTAGCTGACTGTACTTTTTATATAAAAGGCAGACATTACCTAAACTGTTGGGGATGCTGGCTCAGCATCCTTGAGTGAGGGTAAAGTATTTCTCACTTAGTTGGTAAATATCTCCTAAATATTCATAGGGATCAAGTCAATAAAGTCTTGGTCTGGGCCAGGTTGATTTTTTTCCCCCCTATTACTGCTTACACCCTTACTTAAAGCTGCATCCCTAGTGGCTCATAAATGAGACACTGAGGGACTTTGCTTCCTGTGCATTTTCAATATGAATCATTAGCAGGAGATGATGATAGCATATTAAATATACTTAACCTTGGAAGTTCTGCCTCTTTGCAAAATGGAGAATTGGGAATTGATGACTCCAGTATTCTCCTACCTCCGGAAGCTGATGCAGGGTGTGCCAGCTGCTAGAATCAGGCCAGGAGGCAAAAGGGATGGAAAAAAAGGGAAGTGTGTCTTATCAGTGGTATAGAAGGAGTATAATTTGTGACACCTAATTTCTGTTTGGAAGAAGACTATAAAATTGGCTGCACAATTCTCAACAAAGCATAGTCTCTGGAAAGGGAGTGTGTTAGATGCATGTGAAATTGAAATTGTATTTCTAAGAAAATATTCCTGAAGTTTTTTGTTTGTTTGTTTTTGTTTTTAAGTCATTAGTGTCTATAAAAAGGAAAATGAGTCAGGAACTGAGGAATATAATGCCATCTTTCTTTCTAAAGATTTCTCTGAAATCTTTATCACTGTAGAGTTGTATGCTCCCAAATTTGTGTTTATTAATTGTTCCTTCTGAGGAGAAATGATACATACCTATCTACCTGCTGTTTGGAAGAACCTGAAAGTTGACCCTGATGTGGAAGATACAAGAACCAAGTAATGTTTACATGTGCAGAAGTGTATGTGCATACACAGGCACACAAGCTTCCTGAAGTGGCTGAACAGATAACCCTCATAGTTTCCATCTTGAATGCACAGGAAATACAGAATTGTGAGTAGCTTTTATTTCTTACCACCACCCTCTGCCCAGCCCTGATGGCAGTAGAACAATAAATCAAAGTCTTCTTTCTTTAAAACAGAAATTGTAGCCACAGTGCAGGGACCGAGGAGGTGGATGGAAAGATGACCGTATATGTTGTTAAGTGGGAAGAGGAGCAACAAATTGCAGATTTAAGAGGTTCAGTATGCAGTTAATAGTAAGATTGTATGGATCTAGCAATTTTAGAAGTTGTGCTTATTAGCAGGATTGGGGGATGTGGTCTGGGCAAATAACCTGCCATGCTGAGCCTGTCTCCTTGTCCATAAAGTGGGTTAGAAATACTCACCTCATAGGGAAGTTACAAAGGTAAAAGCCAAATGGTACGAGGTGGAGAGTTAGAATTGTACCTGGAATACAGCAAGTGTTCAGTTAACGGTAGTTTTCATTGGCATGGAAAATGCTTGGAGTAATGTTTGTCAAACTGTACCCTGGGGTTATTTTGTTGGAGGGTGGGGAACGGGGATGGAATGAAGTTTGAATTTGTTTTACCAGCATGTTACGCCTTTGTTAGCTGGAAAATAAAAGCAGAAAGTTTAAAAAAAAAATCTGAGGGAGATTGATTTATAAAGTCATCTCTGTGATGGCTGTCTTTTCACTTGCCCTAGGTTGTTTTGCTAGAGAACTTTTAATTTTGTATGTAGTTGTCTGGTTTTTGAGAAGAGTGTGTATGTTTAATTCCTTCCATACTTAGTCCTTGCCAGACTGAAGGGTTAAATTAGAGGCTCTTTCCCTGTGACTTGCATGGAAAGAGGGAGAGAAATCCCACTTAAAGCCCTTACCTCCATCTTTTTCCTTAAACTATTGTTCCTCATGTAGATTGATAGTGAAGTGTGTCTGGTCCTTTGAATTCTAGGCCAGAGATGCTAAATTAGCACGCCCAAAGCTTGAAGGGAGAGGTGATCATATGTAGTTTTTGGTTGCACGGAAGATCACATCCCACTCGTCTCTCTTCCGTCTCGCTGAGTTTATCATGTCTCTGCAGTGGTTTTGAGGAAAGCAAAGGATGGCTGATGTGGAACGTGGGGGGGCCCTGGAGTCGGATTAGCAGGGCCACACTTGTGGATGTGTGAATTGAGTGGTTGACACTGGTTTGACAAATGGTGGTACGACTCTCAAGGAGAAAAGAAAGCACGACGTGTAAGTGGCTGACATTATCTCCCTCTGTTTTAGAGGAAACATATCAAGAAAGAAGAGAATCTGTTAGTAAATCCTGTTAAATTTTTTCTGTTCCTGGGTTTGACACACTGTGCAGTCAGTTGGTTTCTACGTTTCGAGGGATTGGTTTCTTAGTAAGCTTCTTTTAGGCTGCGCTGGTCTGCTTATCAAGTTCTTGTGAGTGTGACTCAGTGAGGTTGTCAAGGTGCTGCCCAGCTAGCATGTGGGCAGCTCTGTGCTGGCTCCCCCAGCAGCGGGACTGAACGCCCTCCTGCACACCCCATGGGCTTTCTGCAGTTACCTGTTGCTAATGAACCTGGAGGTAAAAACCTTTCCTCAGGAGTTGTTTTCCAGCGGCAGGGGTTATTTTGTTATGTTTTAATTATTTTTTTTATTTTAAAGCAAATCTCTGCCTTGCTAACCCCTAACTGAGGTTTTCTAAGAATGTTCTTCTGTTTGGCCGCTTTGCTTGCTGGTTTGTTCTGCCTTTTTTTGGTACTTTCCTGCAGCTGACATTTTCAGGACAGAATGAGTCCCAAGTGTCAATTTCAGAGTTCAAAAGCCAGAGAAGAGAACTGCATCTTCTCCCCCTGATGCGCAGTTAACTTTGACTCTGGCAGAGGTTTGCTCACCCCGCTGGGGTGGTAGAATGTTGTAGAGGGTTTGGAAGCTGCTAATCGAATGAATGGTCTGCCCTGAAATTGTTTTCACACGTACTCCCCTACTCTCCACCTCCACCCAAAGTATACACATACATGCAATTCTGTGGATCCCGGGGCTGGAATAAACCCTCACCCGCAATCGGCAGTTCAGATACTAATTCTTGCCTGCTTTGAATTTACCAAGTGTTTCTTAGAACTAGAAGTTTATGAAGTACATAATTGTGCAGCTGTTTCAACAGAGCCCTCAAGCCAGCGGCAAGGGGAAATAAACCCCAGAGAGAACAAGCTAAACCGGGCAATTGCAGTTAGGTTGGGGCCGGTGGCATGCCCAGCTGCCGTGTGACTTGACATTCTCAGTGAGGTATGGACCGGGTGGTTTTCTCCTATACTTCCCCAACCGTGAAAGCCCTGGAATAAACACTTGATACATCTGCCTCCTCCCGAACCCCATCCTGCAACCTGATGGATAACAGGTCAGAGCATTCTATTTCCTTACTACTTCCTAGCTGCATGATCTTAGGCAGGTCATAGACTGTTTTATTAGTAGTTAGCATTTCAGAGCGGGCACCATGCTAAGTGTATTATATGCTCTTTCTTACTTAATCCTCTAAAGAACTTCATGAGGTTCGAAGTATGTTTTCTTTTTATGGATGAGAAAACTGGGGCTTTGAGCAGGTTACGGAGTTAGGAGACCCAAGTCTGTACAGACTCTGAAGCTGCCTGCAAGCTATAAATCTGCAACAGTGTAAATCTGGAATATATAATAATTCTAAACTTGTTTGCCCTTAATATATAGCTTTTCATATGTGTGTGTACATTTGTAGAGAGAGTAATAATTGGCCAAATCTCAAAGGGAAAAGTTGACAAGTCCATTGGCATAGTGGGAGAATTTAACACCGATTTCCCAGTAATTCATGTATCAAACGGGTGGACAATAAAAGCAGTGAAGAATATAGAAGCTTAATGTAGTGGACATGTATAAAACATAGCTCCCATACCTGGAGCATACTTATTTTCAAGCACATATGGAACATTTATGAAAAGTGACAAGGTGTACTCTTCAATAAATTTTAGAGTCAGTATCATTCAGGCTACTTAACATCAAAATCACTTAAGTGAGAAAGTAAAGATAAAAAGGCAGGTTAATTGTATAGTGCTCTGTGATTGTGAGATGCTCTTCAATCCCTTTCCCATGTTGAGCATCCAGACCCAGCTAGGAAGAGCTCAGCCTTGGGGGGCTAACCTGGCAGTAGGGCAGTAAAAAAGCGAGCCTGTTGTGGACCACCCCAGGGTTACTGGGCATTAGATGCTGGTCCTCTTTCCTTTTGAGGGGCCCAGGATGGAGAGTTGTTTGACATGGGACCTGCTCTCTGCTTCCCAATTAGGCATTTTGTGAACATAAATTCCTACCTTTCCACTCTCTTAGGAGGGAGAGCCCTTAAAACCACCTGGGATTCCTTGTTTATGGGAATTCCAGGCTGTTCCAGCATTCCTGTGCCCTGATAACATAGCCTTTTCAATGCTGGGAAATTAAAGCATCTTGTTGCTACATACATTAAAATCACTGCCTTTCAAAAAGCTGTGAATCAGAGCTTTGTAAATGGAGGATTTTGTACTGCAAATTTTTCTGTTAATGTAGTAATTCTCATTCTCAGAGGGACGTGTGTGTGTGTGTGTGTGTTTGTAGGAAGCTGTCTTGGTTCCTGTTGGAGTGAGTGGTGCTTGTAGCAGTGTGGCATAGAGAGAAGGTCTTGAGCTTGAGAGCCAGGGAGAGTGGTGTCACTGGGGATAATGGCCAATTGAGGGAAAAAAATCTGAAAAAGAATATAATATATATATATGTATGTGTATACATACACACACAAAACTGAATCACTGTGCTGTACACCTGAAACTAACACGACATTGTAAATCAACTATACTTCAATTAAAAGAAAAAAGCCTATTGCTTCTCCTCTCTGAGCCTCAAACAGGGCTTCAGAAACCTACCTGGAATTAGACTCACAAAGGATAGATGAAATCATGTATTTTAGACAGCTGTGTGCCTAGCATATAGTAAGTGGCAGTAAATGATTCTTGTTGGGATTATTGTCACCTACAACTTCATTGATTCAGACTCATAGCTTTAGAATTTGCAGTCACTTGGGTTGTATTCATATATGCATTACATGTTGGCTCTTCTTCACTCATTCCTACAGGTATTTGAGAAACTGGTAGGATCTAGAAGTTCAAGTTGGTTTCTGCTATCTATGACGAGTCTCCTAAGCAGATGAATGGAGAGGAGCTTAGAATCAAAGGATTTTAAGTTGCAAAGAATCTTCCTCCCTTCATTTCTTTACTTGAGAGGGTGGAAAAAAGGACCACAGTGTTCAAATGATTGACCTCAAGTCATGAAGTTAGCTAGATAGGACAAGAATAATGTTGTAGTCATTGCCATGGTTACCAGCACAGTACCTGTGTGTGTTAATTCATGTCGTAACATCTTTATGAGGATGCTGCTGCTATTCCAATCTTACAAGTAAGGAATCTGAGGCTTAGGGAACGTACATCACTTGGCTAAGGTCACGCAGCTCCTGCCCTGTTCTGTCTGGCTGCAGACCTCGCCCTCCTATCCAGAGCCCTGCACTGCTTCTTTGGTGTGTTTAATCTACTTAATTAAGTTGCTAAAGCCAGCCATGTGTCCTTCAGCGAGGGATCTTCTTGCACAAAGTGAGGGTCATGTGCAAAATGTTCTCAGATCTCCCTGAAATGTATACCAGTCTCTTAGAGATGATTTAAAACCAGCCTGGGATTAACTTGTACATACAGATTTATGTGACTTGGTTCTACTAGAATTTATTGAATACATCCCCATGTTCGCTTCTGAAATGGGGTCATTCACTAGGTCCCTGGGCACCTCCCACCCGCTCTCCCCCAGTCACATCTTCTCAGGTCATTGGCAGGATTGTACTTGAGGTTAGTCCAATTTCTCTTCTGTGATTAATGTTAGAATTCTTTGATCTTTTCCTCAGGTACCAGAAATGGGTGAAAATTTACTGCCATCACCCATTTCTTGCCTATTTTGACTGCTTCTACTTTGTTGCCTTATATTACATCTTCAGGAATAGATTGCCATTATCCTCGCAGAAAATGAGACACTTGCTTAGACTTGGGGCTGTTTTGTCTGGAAGGACCCTTAGGGTAGGTGAAGGGATGAGGAGACCAAGTCCCAGAGAGGGGATGTCCCCACAGACACTGCTGGTCACCAGTGGCGCTGAGGCCAGTGATGCTGTGCTCCTCATCACCCAGGTCCTCACCACACTCCTGCCTCTAGTTCAGGCCTTCAGCCAGCTCCCCCCACCCCCTCCATGCCAGCCTGCTGAGGAATTCTGATCGTCTGTTGGTCAAAACTCTTTGCAATGTGGTGTTGGATCCACAACTGGAGGCTTTAGTCTTGCATTAATGGTGGTCGTGGGGCATGAAGGGATGACTGGGAGTCAGCAGTGGTATGGTTGGTCATGTAGATTGTTTGCACGTTTATTATTTTTTCTTCTACAAGTGATGCACTCAAATAACAAACCTAACAGGCAAAACAGTTAAGGAAAACTATCTTCTGATGACTGTGGAAACATGGGTGCCTCTCCCTTAGCCGTGCACACAGGCACATGTATAGCCGTCATTCTCGCGCACTTTGACCCTTGGTTTGCACACCTGCATCCCTGGGACTTTGCTCTTGCAGCTCTTCCGAGTCCCCTCTGAGACCCAGTGAAGGCGACTCCAGGCCCCAGTTCAGGCCTCGGCTCTGGGGTGGTTGGCTGGTCCCAGGTCCCAGGGGCCCTTCCCTCAGTGGGTTAAGAGGCATTTTCCTCTGCTGGGCAGAATCCCCTGGAGATCTTAAAAGTGTCTGCCTCCAAATAGAAGCAAAACTTGTAAAATCTCATG